>NC_092752.1:95824226-96166293 GCF_047496795.1 Chiloscyllium punctatum | reverse complement strand
GATAGAGGGGCAAGAGAGGGAGAGGGCAAGAGAGAGAGACAGGGGTGAGAGAGAGAGGGGGAGCGAGAGAGAGTGAGGAGGCGAGAGAGAGTGAGAGGCGCGAGAGAGAGAGAAGGAGGGGATGAGAAAGTGGATAGGGGCGACAGAGCGAGTCGGAGGGGGTGAGAGAGAGAGAGGGAGAGGGCAAGAGAGAGAGGGAGGGGCCGAGAGAGAGAGGGAGTGGGCGTGAGAGAGAGTTAGGGGTGAGAGAAAGAGGGAGGGGGGCGATAGAGAGAGTGGTTGAGAGAGCACGGTAGGGGGCGAGAGACAGAGGGATGGGGCGAGAGAGAGAGGGGGGGTCGAGAGAGAGGGGGAGGATGCGAGAAAGAGGGGGTGAGAGAGAGAGAGGGAGGGGCAAGAGACGGAGAGGGAGTGGGCAAGAGAGAGGGGGAGGGAGGCGAAAGGGAGAGAGGGAGGGGAGGCGAGAGAGAGAGTGGGAGGGGGCGAGAGAGAGAGAGATGGAGGGAGGCGAGATAAAGAGGGGTAGGTGCGAGACAGAAAGGGGGCGCGCGAGAGAGAGTTAGTCGAGACTGATGGGGGTGAGAGAGAAATGGAGGGGGCGAGAGAGAGTGGGAATGGAGCGAGAGAGAGGGAGGGTGGCAAGAGAGAGAGGGAGGGTGGCAAGAGAGAGAGGGAGGGGGAGGCAAGAGAGAGAGGCAGAGGGCGAGAGCGAGAGAGGGAGGGATGGGGCGAGAGAGAGAGGGAGGTGGGAGAGAGAGAGAGAGGGGGGCGAGAGGGAGAGAGACTGGCCGAGAGAGAGAGGGAGGGGTTGAGAGAGAGAGGGATGGGGTGAGAGAGAGAGAGGGGGAGGTGGCGAGACAGAGAGGGAGAGTGTGAGGGAGGTGGGGAGCGAGAGAGAGAAAGAGGGAGGGGTGGGAAAGAGAAAGGGGCAAGAGAGAGTGGGGGGCGAGAGAGAGAGGGAGGGGGCAAGAGCAAGAGAGTGACGGGGGCGAGAGGGAGGGAGGGGGCGAGAGCGAGAGAGGGAGGTGACGAGAGAAAGGGAGGGGGCGAATGAGAGAGAGGGAAGGGGGCGAGAGAGCGAGAGGGAGGGGAGGAGAGAGAGAGGGGGGGTGCGAGAGAGAGAAAAGGGGGCTAGAGAGAGAGGGAGAGGTTGAGAGAGAGAGAGGGTGGGGGTGAGAGAGAGAGAGGGAGGGGGCAAAAGAAAGAGGGAGGGGCGAGTGAGAGAGGGAGGGGGCAAGTGAGAGAGAGAGGGGGCAAGCGAGAGAGGGAGGGGTGCGAGAGAGAGAGAGGGAGGCGGTGAGAGTGCGAGGGAGAGAGGGAGTGGGGTGAGAGAGGGAGGGAGTGGGGTGAGAGAGAGAGGGAGTGGGGTGAGAGAGAGAGGGAGTGGGGTGAGTGAGAGAGTGAGAGAGGGCGAAAGAGAGAGAGAGAGGGAGGGGGCGAGAGCGTGAGGGAGGGCGGCCGGGGGAGAATCAGGGAAGGGGGGCGAGAGAGAGAGAGGGAGGGGGAACGAGAGAGAGAGAGGGAGGGTGCAAGAGAGAGATTGGAGGGGGCGAGAGAGTGAGGGGGCAAGAGAGGGAGGGGGGTGAGAGAGAGAGGGAGAGAGAAATGGGAGGGGGTGAGAGAGGGAGGGGGCGAGAGAGAGAGAGAGAGGGAGGGTGCGAGAAAGATGGGGTGCGAGAGAGAGTGGGAGGGATGCGAGAGAGAGAGGGTGGTGGGGGCGAGAGAGAGAGAAGGAGGGATGGGAGCGAGAGAGAGAGGGATGGGGCGAAGAAGATACAGGGAAGGAGGGGACGAGAGAAAGAGTGAGAGAGGTGGCGAGAGCGAGAGAGGGAGGGCAACGAGAGCGAGAGAGGGAAGGGAGCGAGAGTGAGAGGGAGGGGGCGAGAGAGAGAGAGGGTGGGGGCGAGAGAGAGAGGGTGGGGGTGAGAGAGAGAGGTAGGGATAAGAGAGAGAGGTAGGGACAAGAGAGAGAGGGAGAGGAAGAGGGCGAGAGAGGGAGGAAGGGAGGTGAGAGAGAGAGGGAAGGGCTGCAAGAGCGAGAGGGAGGGGGTGAGAGAGAGAGGGTGGTGCGAGAGAGAGAGGGAGGGGTCGAGAGAGAGAGGGAGAGGCAGGGGACGAGAGAGAGTGAATGATGGGGTGGTAGAGAGGGAGGGAAGGGGCGAGAGAGAGAAGAAGGTGTGAGAGAGAGGGAGGGCGGGTGAGGTAGAGTGAAGAAGGGGGCGACAGAGCGGGAGAGGGAGGGGAGGTGAGAGAGAGAGAGGGAGGGGGATGGGAGAGACAGGGAGGGGCGAGAGAGAGAGAGGGAGGGGGACGGGAGAGAGATGGGTGGGGCGAAAGAGAGGGAGAGGAAGGGGCGAGAGAGAGTGAAGGTGTGGGTGAGAAAGAGAGGGAACGAGGGGGCGAATGAGAAAGGGATGGTGTGAAAGAAGGAGGGAGTGAGGCGAGAGAGGGAGGGAGGCGTCGAGAGAGAGAGGGAGGCAGTCGAGAGGGGGTGAAAAGGAGAGGGAGGGGGCGAGAGGGAGAGGGAGGGGGTAAGAGAGAGAGGCATGGGCAAGAGAGAGAGAGGGAGGGGCGTGATAGAGAGGGAGGGGGATGAGAGAGAGGGAGGGGGCAGGTGATAGAGAGTGGGAGGGGGTGAGAGAGGGAGGGGCCGAGAGGGAGACGGATGAGGGTGAGAGAGAGTGGCAGAGCGCGAGAGAGAGAGAGGGGAGGGGTCGACAGAGAGAGGGAGGGGGCGAGAGAGAGAGGGAGGTGGTGAGAGAGAAGGAGGGGGGGGCGAGAGAGAGAAGGAGGGGCGAGAGGAGAAGGAGGGGGCGAGAGAGAGAGAAGGTGGTGTCGAGTGGGAGACGGAGGGGCGAGAGACAGACAGAGGGAGGGGGCGAGAGAGAGAGGAAGGGGCGAGAGAGAGTGGGAGGGGGCGAGAAGGGAGGGGGGTGCGAGAGAGATGGAGGGGGTGAGAGAGAGGGGGCAAGAGAGAGGGGATGGGGGCGAGATAGAGAGGAAGGGGCGAGAGAGATAGGGAGGGGGCGAGAGAGATTGGGATGGGGCGAGAGGGGGGGCGAGAGAGAGAGAGGGTGGGAGCGAGATTAAAAGAGGGAGGGGCAAGATAGAGATGGAGGGGAGCGAGAGAGCGAGAGGGCGAGAGCGAGGTGGCGAGAGAGAGAGAGAGATGGAGGGGAGCGAGAGAGCGAGAGGGCGAGAGGGAGGTGGCGAGAGAGAGAAAGAGGGAGGGGAAGATAGAGAGAGAGGGGGCAAGAGAGAGGGGGATAGGGGCGAGAGAGAGAGAAAGCGGGCAAGAGAGATTGGGAGGGAGGCAAGGGGGGGCCGAGAGAGAGAGAGAGGGAGGGGGTGAGAGAGAGAGAAAGGGAGGGGGCAAGAGAGAGAGGGAGGGAGCAAGAGAGAGAGAGGGACGAGAGAGAGAGAGGGAGGAGGCGAGAGAGAGAGAGCGGGATGGGGGCGAGAGAGAGAGCGAAGGAGGGAGTGACAGAGAGAGAGAAGGAGGGGGCAAGAGAGAGAGGGCAGGGGCGAGAGAGAGTGGGAGGGGGCGAGAGAGGGAGGGGAGTGCGAGAGAGATGGAGGGGGTGAGAGAGAGAGGGGGCAAGAGAGAGGGGGATGGGGGCGAGATGGAGAGGAAGGGGCGAGAGAGATTGGGAGGGGGCGAGAGAGATTGGGATGGGGCGAGGGGGGGGCGCGAGAGAGAGAGGGTGGGAGCAAGAGTAAAAGAGGGAGGGGCAAGAGACAGATGGAGGGGAGCGAGAGAGCGAGAGGGCGAGAGCGAGGTGGCGAGAGAGAGAGAGATGGAGGGAAGCGAGAGAGCGAGAGGGCGAGAGGGAGGTGGCGAGAGAGAGAGAGAGGGAGGGGAAGATAGAGAGAGAGGGGGCAAGAGAGAGGGGGATAGGGGCGAGAGAGAGAGGAAGCGGGCGAGAGAGATTGGGAGGGAGGCAAGGGGGGGCCGAGAGAGAGAGAGAGGGAGGGGGTGAGAGAGAGAGAGAGAAAGGGAGGGGGCAAGAGAGAGAGAGGGAGGGAGCAAGAGAGAGAGAGGGAGGAGGCGAGAGAAAGAGCGGGAAGGGGGCGAGAGAGAGAGAGAAGGAGGGAGTGACAGAGAGAGAGAAGGAGGGGGCAAGAGAGAGAGGGCAGGGGCGAGAGAGAGCGGGAGGGAGTGAGAGATTGAGCGGAGGGGGTGAAAGAGAGAGGGAGCGGGTGAGAGAGAGAGAGGAGGGAGGTGAGAGAGAGAGGGAAGAGGCGAGGGGGAGGAGGGGCTAGAGAGTGAGGAAGGGGCCGAGAGAGAGAGGTGGGGCGAGGGGGGCGAGAGAGAGAAGGAGGGGGCAAGAGAGAGAGGGGGAGGGAGGGGGAGAGAGAGGGGAGGGGGTGAGAGAGGGAGGGGGTGCGAGAGAGATGGAGGGGGTGAGAGAGAGGGGGCAAGAGAGAGGGGGATGGGGGCGAGATAGAGAGGAAGGGGCGAGAGAGATTGGGAGGGGGCGAGAGAGATTGGGTGGGGGCGAGAGATGGAGGGTGCGTGAGAGAGAGGGAGGAGCGAGAGAGAGGGAGAGGGAGGGGGCGAGAGAGAGTGAAGGAGGGGTGTGAGATAGAAAGATGGGGTAAGAGAGAGAGGGGAGCGGACAAGAGAGAGAAGGATGGGGCGAGAGAGGGGGTTGCGAGAGAAAGAGAGGGAGTAGGGCGAGAGATAGAGAGAGAGGGAGTAGGGCGAGAGAGAGAGGGGGGCCGAGAGAGAGAGGGACAGGTGCGAGAGAGGGAGGGGGGTGAGAGAGAGAGGGAGAGGGTGAGAGAGAGAGGGAGGGGGCGAGAACGATTAGGAGGTGAGCGAGAAAGATTGGGAGGGGGGCGCGAGAGAGTGGGAGGGAGCAAGAGTGAGAAAGGGTGGGGGCAAGAGAGAGAGAGGGAGGGGAGAGCGAGAGAGGGAGGGGCGAGAGAGACAGAGTGAGGGGTCGAGAGAGAGGGGGACGGTGTGAGAGAGAGAGGGAGGGGGGCGAGACAGTGAGAGGGAGGGGAGCAAGAGAGTGAGAGAGGGGACCGAGAGAGAGAGAGAGGGAGGGAGGGGGCGAGTGGAGTGGGAGGGACGAGAGAGAAAGGGAGGGGACGAGAGAGAGAGTGAGGTTGAGAGAGAGAGGGAGAGCGTGAGAGAGATAGAGGTAGGACAGGCGACGGAGCGTGAGGGCGGGGATTGAGAGAGAGAGAGGGAGGGGACGAGAGAGAGATGTGAGGGGGCGAGAGAGAGGGAGGGGATGAGAGACAGGGGGAGGGAGGCGAGAGAGAGAGATGGATGTGGTCGAGAGAGATACAGCGGTGGGCGAGAGGGAGGGTAGAGGGCGAGAGAGATAGGGACGGCGGCGAGAGAGAGAAAGGGAGGGGGCGAGAGAGAGGGGAAAGAGAGAGATGGCAGGGGGCAAGAGAGAGATGGAGGGGGCGAAGGGAGGGAGGGGGCGAGAGGGGGAGGGAGGGGGCGAGATAGAGAGGGAGGGGATGAGAGAGAGGGAGGGGGCGGGTGATAGAGAGTGGGAGGTGGCGAGAGAGAAGGGGGCGAGAGAGAGAGACAGATGGGGGTGAGAGAGAGAGGCAGTGGGCGAGACAGAGAGAGAGGGAGGGGGCGAGAGAGAGAGGGAGGGGCGAGAGAGAGAGGGAGGGGGGAGAGCGAGAGGGAGGGAGGGGCGAGAGCAAGGGGGTGAGAGATATTGGAAGGGGGTGAGAGACAGAGAGAGGGAGGGGGTGAGAGTGAGCGAGGGGGCAAGAGAGAGGGGGAGTTGGCGAGACAGAGGGAGGGATGGGGCGAGAGAGAGAAGGAGGAGGCGAGAGAGTGAGAGGGAGGGGAGCGAAGGAGTGAGAGGGAGGGGAGCAAGAGAGAGAGGGGAGCGAGAGAGAGAGAGGGAGGGGCGGGAGAGTGGGATGGGGCGAGAGAGAGAGGGATGGGGCGAAAGAGAGGGAGAGCGTGACAGAGACAGAGGCATGGCGGGCGAGGGAGCGAGCTTGAGGGAGGGGTGTTGAGAGAGTGAGGGAGGGGACGAGAGAGACAGGGAGGGGTTCGCGAGAGAAAGAGAGGGAGGCAGTTGAGAGACATGGCGAGGGGGCAAGAGAGAGGGTGGAGGGTGAGAGAGAGAGGGAGGGTGGCGAGAGAGAGAGGGAGGGGGCGAGAGAAAGAGAGAGAGAGAGAGGGGGATGTGGCGAGAGAGAGAAGGAGGGGGCGAGAGAGATGGGAGGGGGCAAGAGAGAGATGGGAGGGGTGAAGAGAGGGAGGTGGCGAGAGAGAGAGGGAGGGTGTCGAGAGAGAGAGGGCGGGGGCGAGAGAGAGAGGGCGGGGGCGAGAGAGAGAGGAAGCGGGGCGCGAGAGAGCGGGAGGGTGTTGAGAGAGAGAGGGCAGGGGTGAGAGAGAGAGGGAGGGGGGTGAGAGAGAGAGGGGGGTGCAAGAGAGAGAAAGGGAGGGAGGCGAGCGAGAGAGGGAGGGTCGAGAGAGAGAGGGAGGGGGCGAGAGAGAGAGAGTGGGAGGGGGGTGAGAGAGATAGAGAGGGGGTGAGAGAGAGGGGGATGGGGTGAGAGTGGGAGGGAGGGAGCGAGAGAGAGATGGAGGGGGCCGAGAGAGAGAGGGAGGGGACGAGAGAGAAAGGGGGCGAGTGAAAGAGGGAGGGGCCGTGAGTGAGAGGGAGGGGAGCGAGAGAGAGAGAGGGGGAGGTGGAGAGAGAGAGAGAGAGAGAGAGGGGGCGAGAGAGAGAGAGGGGGCAAGAGAGAGATGGGAGTCTACGAGAGAGGGAGGGGGCGAGAGAGAGAGGGAGGGTGTCAAGAGAGAGGGCGGTGGACGAGAGAGAGAAGGAGGGGAGCGAGAGAGAGAGGGAGAGGGGGCGAGAGAGAGAGAGGGAGAGGGGGCGAGAGAGAGAGGGAGAAGGGTGAGAGAGCAAGGGAGGGAGGGGGCAAGAGAGAGAGAGAGGGAGGGAGGCGAGAGAACGAGGGTCGAGAGAGAGAGGGAGGGGCGCGAGACAGAGCGAGGGGGCGAGGGAGCGAGTGCTAGAGAGAGAGGGAGGGGGTGCGAGAGAGAGGGGGGCGAGAGAGAGAGGGATGGGGCGAGAGAGAGGGTTGGAGGGGGCAAGAGAGAGAGGGAGGGAGGGGGCAAGAGAGAGAGGGAAGGGGTGAGAGAGGGAGGAAGGGGTGGCGAGAGAGAGAGGGAGGGGGTCGTGAGAGAGAGTGGGGGGGGTGAGAGTGCGAAGGAGGGAGGGGGGTGAGAGAGAGAAATGGAGGTGGTGCGAGAGAGAGAGTGGGAGGGAGCGAGAGAGAGAGGGATGGGGTGTGAGAGAGAGGGAGGTGGCGAGAGAGAGAGTGAGGGAGGGGGCAAGAGAGAGAGGGGGCAAGAGAGAGATTGCAGGGGGCACGAGAGAGATGGGAGGGTGCGAGAGAGGGAGGGGGCGAGAGAGAGAGGGAGAGGGGGCGAGATAGTGAGGCAGGGAGGAGAGAAAGAGTGCGAGGGTCGAGAGAGAGAAAGGGAGGGGCGAGAGAAAGGAAGGGGTGAGAGAAAGAGGGAGTGGCAAGAGAAAGAGGGAGGGGCGAGAGAGAGAGGGAGGGGGCGAGAGAGAAAGAGGGAGGGGGCGAGAGAGATAGTAGGGGGCGAGAGAGAGAGGGAGCGGGCAAGAGAGGGAGGGAGGGGTGGCGAGAGAGAGAGGGGGAGGCGAGAGAGAGAGGGAGGGAGGGTGTATGAGAGAGAGGGATCGGGTGAGGGGGTGTGAGAGAGAGGGAGGGGGTGAGAGAGAGAGCGGGGGCGAGCGAGAGAGAGGACTGGGCAACAGAGAGAGGGAGGGGGCGAGAGTGAGAGGGAGTGGGGCGAGAGAGATGGAGGGACGGGGTGCGAGAGAGAGAGGGAGGTGGCGAGAGAGAGGGAGGGACGCGGGTGAGAGAGAGAGGGAGGGGGCGAAAGAAAGAGAAAGTGCGGGCGAGAGAGATAGATGGAGTGGCCAAGGGGGAGTGGGAGGTGTTGCGAGAGAGCGAGAGGGAGTGGGGTGAGAGAGAGGGGGGGCGAGAGATAGGGAGGGGGTCGAGAGAGAGGGACGGTCCGAGATAGAGAGAGGGAGAGGGGCAAGGGAGAGAGAGAGGGGTGGTGAGAGAGAGAGGGAGGAATGGGGGCGAGAGAGAGATGAAGAGGCCGCGAGGGGGCGGGCAAGAGAGTGAGAGGGCGGGGGGCGAGAGAGAGAGGGAGGCAGGCGAGAGAGAGAAGTTGTGCGCGAGAGAGAAGTAGAAAGGGGGCGAGAGAGAGAGGGAGGAGGCCAGACAGAGTGGGAGGGGGCGATAGATGGAGAGGGAGGGGGGCGAGAGAGAGAGGGAGCGGGGTGAGAGAGAGGAGGCCGAGTGAGAGAAGGGCGAGTGAGGGTGCTTGCAAGAGAGAGCCAGAACGAGAGCAAGAGACACAGAGAGATGAACAAAGGGGGCGAGCAAGAGAGAGACAGCGAGAGAACGAGGTGGCGAGAGAGACAGGGAGCGGGGTGAGAGAGAGGAGGGCGAGTGAGAGGAGGGTGAATGAGGGTGCCAGCGAGAGAGAGCCAGAATGAGAGCAAGAGACACAGAGAGATGAACAAAGGGGGCGAGCAAGAGAGAGAGCGCGCAAGAGAGAATGAGGCGGCGAGAGAGAGAGAGAGAGACAGAGACAGAGAGAGAGGTGCCAGAGAGACAGAGAGAGGAGGCAAGAGAGAGAGAATGAGACAGCGAGAGTGCACGCGAGAGATAGAGAGGATTGGTAGAGAGAGAGAGAAGGGGGCAGGATAGAGAGAGAGAGAGAGGGCTACAGAGAAAGAGGGGGAGAGTGAGAGTGAGAGAGAGAAGCCGCGAGAGAGAGAGCACAAGCGAGAAAGAAGGGATAGTGAGATGGAGAGACGGGACGAGCGAGAGCTAGAGCAATGAGAGACGGATGAAAGAGAGAGAGTGGAGGCGAGAGACAGAGGGAAGGCCCAGAGAGGCAGATACAGAGGGGTGAGAGGGGAAGAGAGGATGCGAGAGCAATGAGGCAAGAGCAAATGAGGGAGAGAGATGGCGAGACAGAGAGAGAGAGAGGTGCCAAAGAAAGAGAGGGGCAAGAGAGAGAGAGGAGCGGGAGAGAGAGAGGGATAGAGTGGGAAGAGAGAGAAAGGAGCGAGACGGAAAGAGAGAGAGAGAGAGGGGGCGTGATATAGAGAGAGGGAGAGAGTGACCAAGAGTGAATAAGAGAGAGAGAACGAGCGAGAGAGAATGACAGAAAGAGGGAGAGAGTTGCAGTTGCAAGAAAGAGGGAAAGAGGGGGCAAATACGAGAGAGAGAGTGAGAGAGCGAGGGAAAGAGAGAGGGAGAGAGAGTGTGGGAGAGAGGGTGAGGGAGAGAGTGATCGAGAAAGAGCAAGGGAGGGGTTAGAGAGGAGCGACAGAGAGAGCAAGAGTGAAAGGAGCGAGACGGAGAGGTGATAGAAAGAAGGATAGAGAGAGAGAGTGAGAGAAGTGAGCGATGGTGAAGGGGGAACAAAGAGAGAGATATAGAAAGAGACAGGGGCGAAATTGGGTGTAAGAGAGAGAGAGGGTGACAGTGATGGGGAGGGAGAGGAGTAAAAGGGGGTGTGAGAGAGAGGGGGGAAAGGAGAGCGACAGAGAGAAGGAGTGAGAGAGAGAGAGAGATGGGGACAGCGAGAGGTCAAGAGAAAGAGGGGGCGAGTGAGAGACAGAGGGATGAGAGACAGAGGGGTGTGAGAGAGGGAGGGAGGGCTGAGAGACAGAGAGAGCCCGAGCAAGCGAGAGAGCACGAGAGAGAGCTGCAAGAAAGAGCAAGAGAGAGAGGGCAGATACGAGAGAGAGCGAGAGCGAGATTGGCAGAGTGGGAGCATGGAAGCGTGGGAACGAGGGAGCGTGGGAGCGAGAAAGAGTGAGAGTGGCAGAGTGGCATTGAGGGAGTGGCAACAAAGAAAGAGAGTGAGAGAGATGGGAAGGGGAAATGGGGGGTAGAGGGAGGGGGGCAGAGGGAGGGGGAGAGGGAGGGCGGCTAGAAGGAGGGCGGTAGAAGGAGGAGGGTAGAAGGAGGGGTGTAGAAGGAGGGGGATAGAGGAGGGCGGGGGGAGGGGGTGTAGAGGGAGGGGGGAGGGAGAGAGGGAGGGGGAAGAGGGACGGTTTAGAGGGAGGGCATGTAGGGGATGTCGAGGGAGGGGATAGAGCGAGGGGTGTAGAGCGAGGGGTGTAGAGGGAGGGGTGTAGAGGGAGGGGGGTAGAGGGAGGGGGGTAGAGGGAGGGGGGTAGAGGGAGGGGGTAGAGGGAGAGGGTGGAGGGTAGAGGGAGGGGAGGTAGATGGAGGGAGTAGAGTTAGGGGATATAGGGAGGCGGGGGGGTAGAGGGAGGGGGGTAAAGGGAGGGGGGTAGAGGGAGGGGTAGCGGGTGGGCGGGTAGAGGGAGGAGGGTGGGGGTTAAGGGGGTTGGGAGAGGAGGGAGGGGTGTAGAGGGAGGGGGAGAGAGGGAGTGGGATAGAGGGAGGAGGGGTAGAGGGAGGAGGGTAGAGGGAGGGGGGATGGGGCAGGGGTGATAGAGGCAAGGGGGAATAGAGGCAAGGGGGAATAGAGGGAGGGGGATAGAGGGAGGGGATAGAGGGGGGATGCGGGGCCAGAGGGGGATGTGAGATGGTGCGAGGGGGGCAGGGTGTGAGGGGGTTACGGGGGGAGCGAGAGGGGGCGTGAGGGGGGCAAGGGGGGAGAGGGGGGTGCAAGGGGATGAGGCATGCGAGGGGTGGGGCCAAGGTGGTCGAGGAGGGCAAGGGGGGATGGAGAGGGCGAGGGGGTGAGAAGGGCAGCGAGAAACGGGGCGAGAAGGGGATGCGAGGGGGAGAGGGGGTGGTGAGGGGGGACGATGGGGTTGAATGTGTGCGAGGGGGGCAGGGGGTGAAGGGGCAAGGGGCGGAAAGGTGGAGGGCCAAGAGCGGGGCAGCGAGGGGGGACGGCGCGAGGGGGCGATGGTGCGGGCGAGAGTGGTGGAGGTGGGAGAAGGGGGGTGAGGGGGGTGAATGGGGGGAACGGTGGCCCGGGGGGCCAGGGGGGTGAGAGGGGGTTGAGGGACGGTGAATGGCGGGAAGGGTAGCCCGGTGGGGTGACGAGAGGGGGGCGAGGGGGCGAGAGGGGTAGGGAGAGGGGTTGGGGGTTAAGAGGGGGTTGCTGGGGACGCGTGAGAGGGTTGGGGAGGGGTTAGGAGGGGAGGAGTGAGTGGGAGAGGGGGGAGAGAGGGAAGGAGAGTGCTGGCTGTGTCATTCCATCATCTGTGAAACACATTAAGACCGGCAAAGTCCCTCATGCTGCTGATTTTCTGGTCAGGACTCCAGTCACTAACTTGCTGCCAGGTTCTGATAAATAACTAAAAACATAACAGGAGTTGCACTTGCAGAGAATAAGGGTGCCATGGTTACATCAAAGTCAGAGCACGAGGAGGCTATTGAGCTTCTTGAGCCTATTCCACCATTCACCCAAATCATGGTAATCTTCCTCATCATGACAAATCCCTGTCTTTGTCCCATAATCCTTCAGCATTTTCATTCAAAATCTACCAATCTCAGATTTAAAATTTGCAAATGATTTCCAATCAATCGCTGTTTGTGGAACTTTATCCATTTCTGTGTATAAAAGTGTTCCCCGTTATCACAACTCAATGTTCTGACACTAACATTTTATCTGTTTAATCTTTCTTCTTAAGTTAAGCCTTGGAATCCAAATATCACTTCAGTAAATCTACACTGCCCTTCTCCTCAGAGTGATACTCTCCTGAAGCCATGGTGCCCAGCCCTGACAGCTTGGTCTAACAAGGTTCGGATTTGCTGAAGCATGACTTCTAATGCTTTGGTTTCTCGTCTTCTGTTGAGATCAATGTCAACATTCTACCGGCCCCTTGATCACTTTTCTGAATCTGTCTGTTACATTTTCATAAACTATACAGCTGGATAAATCACTCTCTCTCTATTTTCACAATCAAGAAATATCCTTTTTTGATCCAACCTCTCACTTGCCGACACAAACTCATCTGTCGTTTTTTTTCATTTACTGAATCTATCAAGATTGCTTTCTAATGCTATGCTTCCATCTATCTACACTTGGAATCGCAGTAATCTGCAAAGTGGCCCCAAATTTTGAATGTGGCTTTCCTTTCATTATGAATAGTGAATAAATAGTGCTCCAACATCGATCCGTGCAGGATATCACTAACCATATCCTTCCAATTAGAATATCTCTTGTTATCTACACAAATGTTTCTTGTTCAAATCAAATTCATCTGCAAGGACATATTTTGCATCTTATTATCTTTAATGGACAGTGGAAAGATGTAAAGTCAGGGACATTCTTCGCAATCAAATTTGCCTTGTGTTTATCTGATTGGGGGAGCAATGAATCCCATTAAATATTAATCTTTGTCTTCACTGCATGGGAACTCGATCACAAAGATTAACAATGTGAAATATTTATTCTCCTGCATGATTGATAAACTCTGGGCACATTGTTACCGAGTGGTACTCGCTTTTTTTTCAAAAACACAGGCCCCGCCCAACTGTTACACCATATGGTCCTCGTCCTCTCCATCTGAATCTCATGGCAAGATCCCTCGAACATGAAGACGAGCACCTATTCCAAGCACCGAGATCCCAGTAATTGGTCCCACCACTCACCCTAATCCATTGGAGAAGCCGATTGGTCCCGCACTATGTCCTCATCTGAATCATGCTGCTGGCTGCGTTCCTTCCCCATATGAAAGCGGTGATGGCTCTCTGATGGCAGAAGGGAATGGACGGATTTCTCTTCAATCTCATCTTTCGTCATTGACTTGTCGAACTCATGGGAGTACTCAGTGGGAACAGAAGCAGAGTCTGGAGAGACAATAAATGATTGACATTGTTCTTTGTTATTTTCCATTGCTCACTGAAAGGTTTAGAACTTGAACTTGAAGTTAGGGGCTGAGCTAGAATCTTTGGATTAATTATCTGCTCAAAGAGCAGAGTTGGGTTACAATTATTGATTCAACACAACTTTGATATTGAATCAGACATTGTTTAAGTTTCCTTATGCACAACCACAGATCCAAGGGAAACACAAGGAAGTTGGATTGAATAGCTTAAGCACATGACTGAATGAAGGAATCTTGAAATAAATCAGTGCAGGACATGTGCCTATTTGACCAACATATCCTTTGGGTAGGGAAGGAGTGCTCACGTAGCAAAAGATTTGATTGATTCAAATCATCTAACTGAAGAGACACGTTTCCCTGCTGAAGCCATGAGATCAGTGGAAGGACAAAACATCATTCCTGGTTAATGAAGGCACACTGTCTCTGCGGATCGAGTCGTTGGTCACTGTTTGAACCACCTCCTCAATAGAGCTATTTCCCTTTTGTGTGACCAGAGGTTCTGCTTTTCTGCAAGAATGGTAAGGGTGAGCTGCCTTGTTTACTGCTGCCGCTGCTGCTCCTATAGAAATGTCACAGAACAACACAGATGTATAGTTTCAGGACACAAAAACAGGTTATCAGTATTTGTGACTTACACAGGCTTCCTTCCCAACCTAAACCCATCAACATAGTTTTCTTCGATTTCTTGTATTAGATTAGATTACTTACAGTGTGGAAACAGGCCCTTCGGCCCAACAAGTCCACACCGCCACGCCGAAGCGCAACCCACACATTCATTTACCCCTTACCTAACACTACGGGCAATTTAGCATAGCCAATTCACCTGGCCTGCACATCTTTGGACTGTGGGTGGAAACCAGAGCACCCGGAGGAAACCCACGCAGACACGGGGAGAACGTGCAAACTCCACACAGTTAGTCGCCTGAGGCGAGAATTGAACCCGGGTCTCTGGCGCTGTGAGGCAGCAGTGCTAACCACTGTGCCACCGTGCCGCCCACAAGCTCCTCCTTGAATTCATCTGTTATTTGCTTCAATTATTCCTGATGAAGTGAGTTCTACATTCAAACCCCTTTTTGGTAAAGACTTTGTCGCCCTCTGCAAATTCCCCATTAGATTTAATAGTGATTACAATTATATCCCCAGATCCAGTAGATTCTGTCATTCGCAAGCAGAAACATCTTTTCCATGTCTACTCGATCAAACGTAACTGGACCATGTCACTCTTTTTCAATGAGACAAGACTGCCCAATCTTACTTGAATTCAAACTCAGTTTGGATATAATTCCAGTAACTATTCTTTACCTTCCCCGATCCGAACTGTGTGCAGTGCTCCAAGGGTGACCTGTCCATGTTCCTACACATATCGAACACATTTCCATTCTGTCACCCCAGAAATAAACCCATGACCTACTTCTCCATCTAACCTCACAAACCGGTGCCATTTGCTGCCAGTGACTCATTCCTATCTCCAGATCCCTCTGCCCTATTTAAGGACATATTTCCAAAGAGGAAGTGGTCTCTTTAGTCTTTTGATCACAGTGTACGACCTCACACATGGGTGGAGGTTAATCTTCCACAGCTTTGACTGCAATATTCCCTTAACCAAATCTTCCCAACAGTAAGTCTTCCTAAAAACAAAACTCCAATATATTAATGTACTTAATCTCATCAACTATTTCTTATTTGAAAAGCACTAATTGTCCAGCTCAGTTTTGAACAAACATCCTCTGCCACAATTATTAAAATGTCACAAGCTGAACTCCAACCACTATTTGCATTCATATTCATTGGAGCCCAAGAATGAGAGGTGGTATCATTGAGGGTCTATAAAATGGTCAAGGGATTGACCAAGTAGATGCAGAGAGGATGATTCAATCTACAATGAGTTGTCGTAAGTTTACAATAAAGGGAAAGTTGGAGGAATTACTTCTCTCAGAGGATGGTGAATCTCGGGAATTCACTACCTCAGAACAATGTGGATTCTGGGACATGAAGTAAATTTAAATAAGAGACACACAGGTTTTTAATTAGTAATGGGTTGAAGAGTTAAGGAGAGCTGGCAGGAAAGTGGTGTTCAGGCCAAGATGAGATTCACCATGTCTGTATCAAATGGCAGAGCAGGAACAAGCGGCTGGATTAATGCTCCTGCTCCTAATTCTGATGCTCTTATGTTCTTATTTCAAAAGGAGGAAGTAAGAGGAATGGACTAATACAAGGTGTTTAATGGGCATGGTATTGGAAAGACTATGGTGAGAGGCTGTTTGATTTGGTGAGGTGAGGCACAATATCTAGACAGTAGTGTCAGCAGGCTGTCTGGGCCCAGCACAGACAAAAGACCGTGATGTCTCCTTTGAAGCATCTTTCCCCACCTATCCGTTTCTAGCCACTACCTTATTCCCCTCTCCCTAGCTTTCAGCCTGAAGCTCCTTGACCAAAAACCTTGCAGCCTCTTTCTTAAAACCCACCATCACCGAATCCCCCACCATCAACAATCTGGGGGTTTACTATTGACTAGAAATTGAAGTGGACTTTCCATATAATTACGGTAAGTAAACCACCCTCCAAATCTCTGAAGCCTGTCCACCATCTACAAGAATCAACTCAGGAGTGCAATAGGATATTCACTACTTGGCTAGGTTTGGGTGCAGCTCCAAGAACACTCAAGAAGCTTGACAGTGTCAGGAAAAAGCAGACTGCTTGATTGGCACCACATTCACTCCCTCCTCCACAGATGCCCAGAGCAGCACTATGTACTATCTACAAGATACATTACATCAATTCATAACACTTCAATAGCATCTTCCAAACCTATGACCAATACCAAATAAAAGGAAAAGGGAAGCAGTTTCATGGGAATATCACCTCTTGCAGGTTCCCTTCCAAGCCACTACCATCTGGAGTTGAAAATCTTTCAGCAGTCCTGAAGTGTCATTGAGCCAAAATTCTGGAATCCCCTCCCAACAGCACTACCAATAGGTCTACAACCCACACGGACTGCAGTGATTCAAAAAGGGAGCTCACAACCACCTTCTCAAGGGCATTAGAATGAGGGAATAAATGTTCGCACAGCCAGTGACACCCACATTCCATAAATTCATTAATTCCTTCATGCCTCCTCCTTCCTTCCACAACACCCCCACCCATAGACAGCTGTGCTGCGCAAACACAAAGCCTTGAGCAGCATGTGGTAACCCACAAGGAGGCCCAAGCTACATTCAAGCTGTGCTCAGACAGGGGTGGTCCTGAACGAACAATCATCCCCAGCGATTCACGCAACGTAGTCAACAGTGAAACTATCAGTTGCTAACATTTTCACAAAGAGTTTGGTTGGGACACGGGATGAACGGCCAGTGGAAGTGGTAAATGCAAGAACAGTAACAACATTTAAAAGACATTTGGGGAGGTACATGAATAGGATAGGTTGAGGAATATAAGCCAAATGCTGGCAAACTGCACTGGCATAGTTTGGGAAATTTGGTTGACATGGATGAGTTGGACCGAAGGGTTCATTTCCATGTTGGTGACTATGATTCTATTCTTTTCAGCCACAGTGGCATTTTCCAATTGTCCTAAACTATGGTGTAATTGAACAAGTTAAAGGAGGCTTTTGACACTAGGGCCACAGTACTCTGTCGGTAAGGTGTTGAGTAGTAGCTGCAATTTAGTGGATATTTAATAAACAACATAATGAAGAAGTATAGAAGGAAATTACTACAGATGGTGGAATCTGTACTGAAAACAGCAAATGCTGGAGCTGACAGCAGGTCAGAAAGCATCCCTGGAGACTAAGCAAGTTAACGATGTGTCTCGATGACTCGATCAGAGATCTGATGTAGAATCATCTGGATTCAAAATGTTAGCTTGCTCTCTCCATCAATTTTTTATTAAAAAAAGAAGTTCATGGGATGAGGGTGTCATTGGCGCAGCAGCATTCATTGCTCATCCCTAATTGCCCAATGGGCAGTTAAAAGTCAAGCTCATTGCTGTATGTCTGGAGTCACATGTAGGACAAACGAGGTAAGGATGGTAGCTTCTTACTTCAAGCACGTTAGTGAACCAGATGGGTTTTCTGTAACCCGACAAAGGATTCATGGTCATGAGATTCTTAATTCCAGATATTCACTGAATTCAAATTCCACCATTTCCCGTGACACAATTCGAACCTGGTTCTCCAGAATGCATCCTGGATCTTTGGATAAACAGTTTAGCAGTAATACCACTCAGCCATCAGCTCCCTCCTGTGATCTTCAGTATTTGTTGTTTTCAGTTCTCAAGAAATATGTTATGCATTAATTTGGAACTCTGTAAAAGCATCCACAGTGAACACAAAAAGCCCACCTCCAGTCATGATGATTGAGTCTGGATGACTCAGTCAGACTGGCTAATGAAGCAGAGTTATGCATTTTAATATCTGGCAGTTTTTCCGCAGGTCCGGCTGGCGTTGGGCTGGTCTCATTCCTTCTGCGATGAAACAAACAAAGAAATGACAGTCGATACTCGCCACTAAGTGTCTAAATTCAATTGTACCGCAACCAAAGTAATTTATTTTAATTCAAAAATGTTTCAGTGAAAGACATTTCAGCAAGCTCACCACCACCTGTCTCAGTTTAATGGGAAATGGGATCAATTCTGTAGCGCCTACTGTCCCAGTGCAAAAGGCCACTGGTTTAAGCCCTTGAACAGGTTGATCGGAGTTTTCAATCTTATTCTTTGACAGATTGCAACATGTTTTGCACAAGAGGGCATGCAGACAGGACAAACTTCAATTATATTCAACACAAGAAAAGGCAATTCCATTTAAATGAGGCAGATTAATTGAGATCAGGTCTCAGGTGAGGATACAAAACAGTCAAATTTGGAATTCCCAGAGACCATCAAGATTGTCCATTCAATTACTGAAGTTTGTCTCATATTGCTTTCCCAATCAACCTATTTCAATGCATTATGACACCTCTGGAACAGGTGAGACAGTTCCAGGCCTTCTGGCTAAAAGTTGGAAACACAACCACAGCATCACAAGAGCACTGTGTTTTAGGCTGAGTAACTGGTGGGTTAATTTGCCCAATTATCTTACTAATCCAGAAGCGACTGTTACCACTCTAATGCTGGGAAATAAGCAAGGTATTAAATGGGAACAAAGATGTTACAACAGTCTTTCTGACAAGGGACAGCATATCTTCCATCTGTTGTTTTGTTCATCCTTCGATAGTTTGAAATTTTTAAACTTTCTAGTCTACCATCATCTTTGCAGTTTTGTACATCTTTTCTTTCAACTTGATGTCCCTCATAATTCCCTCAGCTATGCACTGCTGTTCATCGTGCATTTCTTTTACAAGTTAATATATATTGTTGAGAATTATAAAATAACTGAATATATTCTTCTGCTTTAACATTCTAACTATAGTCCCATTACAGTTTAGCGAACTACTACCTTAACCCCTTGTGATTGCCTTTAAGTTTAGATACTCATTGAAGAACCAAATTCCTCACCCTACAGCTAGATTCTATCATGCTGCATTGCATCTTACCAAAAGGGTCTTTTACTTTGAGCTCATTAATCAATCATATTATCAGGTCTAAAATAGCTGTTCCATGATTGGTTCCAGAGCATCTGTTGTGAAATTGCACAGAGCAGTCTACCTCAAACTGCTTCAGAAGTTAACATAAGCTGAGTGCGCAATACTATTTTAACTAACAGAGAACCCTCTGAATGCCAGGATTCTGTTAGATCCCCAAAATTACTCAGAGCATGGAATCCCTACGTTGTAGAAACAGACCCTTCAGCCCAACAAATTCACACCAACCCTCCAAAGAGTATCCCAACCAAACCTATTCCTCAATGTTTGCCCCTGACTAATGCACCGAAACTGTGCATCGCTGGACACTATGGGAAATTTAGCATGATCAATTCACCTAACCTGCAGTTCTTCGGATTGTGGGTTTGCAGCTCTGGTTCACAGTTGCTTCATGAAGTCTGAATGTTGTTGCCTCTATAAGTCCAACAGCACTGTCACTGACACAGGAGCTGTTCCCCCAGATCGGTTTGTGGCAGTCAGAGATCCTGCTACAACCTGCACACATGCCAACCGAATCATCTCAATCAGAAAGAATTAGTACAGCACAGATTAGAAGACAACTTGGATCACATTGTGCTTTTGAAATCAGAGGCCCCTATTCAACCCATCACAACTGTGCCACCTTTTTAAAATATCTATTTGGCTAGATCCCTGCTCTCACAGTAATGCAAATAATTTCTTTTAGCAAGTATTCAAATTAATTTTGGAAATTAACAGTGAATCAGCTGCCACCTCCTTTGCAGATGATCCCAGCTCTTCTTTGAAACAGCAAAACCCAATGAGAACATTAAGGCATCCAATGTTTAAAAAAATCACATGCTCAGTCACTGTAATATGATGAGTTTTGTTTTACATAATTATTAGCAAAAGTTAATTTGAAGCAAAAAGGAGAACGCGAAGAGAAAGGTGAACCGCCCGTGGCTAACAAAGGCAGTCAAGAGCAGTCCCCACAAGGAAAAGAATGACATAGCCGCGGATGACTAAAAAGAGAGAAAACTGATCATGTAATTAAATTGACAAGAAACAAAAATGAATGGCAAGAGTTGTACAGGTATATAAAAATTGAGTATCTAAAGTCAGCATCGAACCCTTGGAGGTTCTGACTGTGGAATTGATAATGGGTACAAGGAAACAGCAGATAATTTAAGCCTCTATTTTACATTGATCTTCATGAAGGAGGATACCGTTATCATCTTAAAGGTAGCAAATAAGCAAGTTAATCATGAGTAGAAAAATGTTACAACAGTCTTTGTCACAAGGGACAAACTATTGACCAACTAATAGGACTAATGGCAGACAGGACCTAATGGCCTGGATCAAACATTTTAAGGCAACTGACTGCAGAGATATTCAAGGCATCGATTGGAATATTCCAGATTGATGTACCTGTTCAAGAAGGGAAGGGAGACAGAAATCAGGAAAGTATAGACAAGTTAGTTTAATATCTGTTTTGTAAAACGGCAGTCAAATATTAAAGTAATAAATAGCAGGACATTTAGAAAAGCTTATCATTAAACATGGTAGACTGGGTTTTGTGAAAGAGACACTGACAAATTTGCGACAGTTCATTGAGGAACTAACAAGCAGGGCTGATAAAGGGTAATCCAATGATGTTCTGTATTTAGATTTTAAAAATGCAAATGATAAGGTGCTACAGCAAAGTTAATTGCATAATACAGGAGCTCACTGTGTCAGGGGTGACGTATTGGCATGGAGTGAGGATTGGTTAACCATACTGGCTGTTGCTGAGACCTCACTTTAAGTACTGTATACAATGTTAGCTCCCATATTTAAGAAGGGATAAACCAGTATTGGAGACCATTCAAAAAAAAAGATTCAGCTCGCTGCTTCGAGGACTAAAAGTTTGACCTATCAAGAATAGCTAAACAGGTTAGGTCATTATTCAATAGAATCTCAACAAACAGATTACATAGAGTGTGGAAACAGGCCCTTTGGCCCAACAAGTCCACACCAACCACCGAAGCACAACCCACCCAGACCCATTCCCCTACACCTAACACTACAGGCAACTTAGCATTGCCAATTCACATAACCAGCACTTTTCTTTGGATTGTGGGAGGATACCGTAGCACCCGGAGGAAACCCACACAGACAACGTGCGAACACAGAGTCACCTGAAGCAGGAATTGAACCCAGGTCGCTGGCACTGTGAGACATCAGTGCTAACCACTGTGCCACCCACATATTATAAGGAGTGATTTTATAGAAACAAGATTCTGAGGAGCTTGACAGGGTAGGTGTTGACGAGATCTTCTAGCACCAGTGAAGTCTCAAACTAGAGGACATTACATAAGGGAACATTCATTCTGTAAAAAATGTAAAGATTTTTTTCTCTCAGTGAATGGCTAGAATTTTCTTGCCCAAACAATTGTGAAAGTTAAATGTAGGAGGGGAATGGGTCTGGTTGGGTTACTCTTCGGAGGGTCAGTGCGGCTTGTTGGGCCGAAGGGCCTGTTTCCACACAGTAGGGAATTTAGGATTCTGTCTCAAATTATTCTAAAAGACGGCAGAAAGATTTTTGAAATATTGAGCAGTTGAGGGCTATGCGGATCAAGCATAAAAGAGGTGTTGAGGCCTGGGTTAGCCCAGCCATGATCTGATAGAATGAATGCCCTACTCCTGCTCCAATTCTTTGAGGCTCCATTTCATACTTTTTTGCCTCCAAAGAAGAGCGTGATACAATGTGCTAAAGATCTCAGATGTTGTGAAAAGGAGTGAAAATGGGGTGTTTATGTACTGATTCAGGCAGCATTGTGTCATCGTTCAGAGCTATGGACTCGTGAGTAAGAAAGAAATTCCCTCCACGAATGAAGAAAATCTACTGCAGAGCTCACACAAAAGAAGCCCTTACCCTCAGTAAACTCTCCCATCACATTATTCTGCATTAGTGGTGCTGGAAGAGCACAACAGTTCAGGCAGCATCCAAGTAGCTTTGAAATCGACGTTTCGGGCAAAAGCCCTTCATCAAGATGAAGGGCTTTTGCCCAAAACGTCGATTTCGAAGCTACTTGGATGCTTCCTGAACTGCTGTGCTCTTCCAGCACCACTATTCCAGAATCTGGTTTCCAGCATCTGCAGTCATTGTTTTTACCGAGTTGATTTCTCCCATCACAATACCCAATGTATCAGCAAAAGTAGGATGCACTGCGCATGCTGTAGCCAACAAAGGGACCCCGGGTGACTGATGTCAGCACCTGACCAATGAAAGGACGGTGGGCGGAGCTGGAGGGGCGAGTGGTTCTCCAACCAAAGTGAATGAGGGCGGAACTAATCTAATCCACGTGATCGCTCTCCTGCGCCGGCGCAGAATCGCTGTAATGAATGCTCGAGAAGTTATGAAGTGAAAGGAGACGGTAAGGTAAGAAATAAACAGAGGGAAACGGGAGAAAAACTGTATGAGCGGAGAGTTTTTTGCAAACAAAATGTGCACATCAGAAAATACAAATTTGAACGTCCCAGTCCCGTGTTTGCAGTAAATGGGGAATTCCGTTAGCGCGGCGTGAACGCCGCCATCTTTATTCGGGGCAACGATTCACTGGACACGTGCGCGGCCGCCAGCTTTTAGGGGGCAAGATGCAGCCAGGCGCATGTGCAGCCTTTCTCTGGTACAGACTCATTTGGCAGGATTTACACAGAGCACATTCAAACCCAGAAATAAGAATGCTTATTTCTGGATTTGTTTCGTCATTTACTTAAATTGTTTGGTGTCGTAAATGAGTTTGCGGGTCATACAAAATTGGAGGTATTGTGGACAGCGAAGGAGGTTACCTCCGAGTGTAATGAGATATTGATCAGATGGGGTTTAATTTAGATAAATGTGGGGTGCTGCATTTTGGAAAAGCATTCAGGGCAGGACTTATATACTGAATGGCAAGACACTGGAGAGTCTTGCGGAACAAAGTGACCTTGGACTGCAGGTTCATAGTTTCTTGCAAGTCTAGCTGCAGGTAGATAGGATGGTGAACAAGGTGTTCAGTATATTTTTCTTTATTGATTAGAGCATTGAATATAGAATGTGGGAGGTCATGCTGCTGTACAAGGCATTCGTTAGGCCACTTTTGGAATATTGTGTGCAATTCTGGCCTGCCTCCTATCAGAAGGGTGCTGTGAAACTTGAAAGGTTTCAGTAAAGATTTATAAGGATGTTGTTGCGGTTGAAGGATATCTGGTTGGCATGGATGAGTTGGTTCCAGCTTCTGGCGACTGTGCAAACTCTACACAGACATTCTCCCCAGGTCTGCGTGGGTTTCCTCCGGGTGCTCCATTTTCCTAAGTCCAAAGATGTTAAGGTCACGTGAATAGGCCATGCTAAATTGCCCATAGTGTTAGGTGCGTTAGTCAGAGCGAAGTGGGCCTGGGTGTGCTACTCTTCGGATGGTCGGTGCTGACTGGTTGGGCTGAAGGGCCTGTTTCCACACTGTAGAGAATCTAATCTAATCTAACACTGCTCTGATTCACCTCTGGGCTCCCTCATGACTACTTTGTCAATATCCAGCTTCCTCAGTCTCGAACAATGGGTGTATTTTTGATCTGTTTAGTACTTTACTATTACTTTCATAGACACTTTGCAAATGAGCTTTACACTGCAGTCCAGCCCCTGACCATGTGCTGCTCTAATATCAGATTTTTTTTTTCTAGAATATCTTTGACAGTCAAGAATTCTTTTCTCCAATAAGTGAGTGTATTTTCTTGCACCACTCTAATCGCGACTCTGATCTCCAGCATCTGCAATTCTCACTTTTGCCACATACAATCAGGATGAGATTTACTAACTGCTTGTTCTCAGTGCCCAGTGCGCTCACCCCTAAACCTGTCAGTGAGGTATTTACACAGTTAATCATTCTCCAGCAACACTGAGTCCAAGCTGACATAAACTGGTAAATTGACACTCTACCAAGCAAAGACGATCTGCACTCAGATTCCCTGTTGATACAATCCTCTCAGTGATAGTCTGCAGAGAACAGAATCCATGAATCCGCATTGCATGGGTCAGGGTCAATGATGAAAGTTTCATTATTTCAAAAATGACAACTCCTCAATTCCTGCATCTCACAAAACTGCCATTTAAAAATATTAAAATAAAGAACATTCTAAATGATGGCTTTGATGAGGTGAGCTGTGGTCAGTCTCTAGATCTGGATGTTACCACATGCATGGAGAGTGCTTTCTACCAGAGCACCACCAGGTCAGTGTCAGGCACACAGATAGAATGGGCAAATAGATGCACATCTGAACTCACATCTCCCAGCCTGAGAATCTGAAGCTGTGCTCACCCATTCCGGTAAAGATATCCAGAAACAGGACATCATAGCCAGAAGACCGGAGCTTGCCTATCGTTTTGCTACTATTTAAGGAAGGCAGTAAGGAAAAGCCATGGAACTATAGACTGGTGAGACAGACCTCGGTGGTGGGCAAGTTGTTAGAGGGAATCCTGAGGGACAGAATGTACATGTATTTGGAAAGGTAAGGACTGATTAGGGATGGTCAACATTGCTTTGTGAGTGGGAAATCATGTCTCACAAACTTGATTGAGTTTTTTGAAGAAGTAACATCGAGGATTGATGAGGAGTGCAGTAGATGTGATCTATGTGGAATTCAGTAAGACGTTCAACAAGGTTCCCCATGGGAGACTGGTTAACAAGGTTAGATCTCACGGAATACAGGGATGACTAGTCAATTGGTACAGATCTGGCTCAAATATGGAAGACAAAGAGTGATGGTGGAGGGTTGGTTTTCAAACTGGAGGCTGTGACCAGTGCTGGGTCCAATATTTTGCATTGCTTACATAAATGATTTTGATGTGAGCATAAGAGGTATAGTTAGTCAGTCTGCAGATGACAACAAACTTGGAAGTGTAGTGGTCAGCGAAAGAAGTTACTTCCAATTACAATGGAATCTTGATCTGATGGGCCAATGAGCTGAGAAGTGGCAGATGGAGATTAGTTCAGATGTATGCGAGGTGCTGCATCTTGCGAAAGCAAATCTTTGCTGGACTTATACACTTAATGGTCAGGTCTGACAGAATATAGAGATATTGGAGTGCAGGTTCATAGCTTCTTGAAAGCAGAGTCACAGGTAGGTAGGATAGTGAAGGAGGCATTTGGTATGTTTTCCTTTATTAGTCAGAATACTGAGTACAGGAGTTGGGAGGTCATGTTGTGGTTGTACAGGATATTGGTTAGGTCACTTTTGGAATATTGTGTGCAATACTGGTCACCTTCCTATCGGAATTATGTTGTGAAACTCTGAAAGGGTTCAGAAAAGATTTACAAGGATGTTGCCAGGATTGGAGGGTTTGAGCTATAGAGAGAGATTGAATAGGCTGGGGCTGTTTTCGCTGGAGCATCGAAGGCTGAGGGGTGACCTTATAGAGGTTTATAAAATCATTAGGGGTGACCTTAGAGAGGGTTATAAAATCATGAGGGGAATGGAGAGGCTAAAGAGACAAAGTCTTTACCCTCAGGTGTGGTAGTCCAGAACTGGAAGACATAGGTTTATGGTTAGAGGGGAAAGATATAAAAGAGACTTAAGGGGCAATTTGTTTCGTGCAGAGGGTTGTACATGTATGGAATCATCTGCCAGAGGAAGTGGTGGAGGCTGATACAAAGATATCTGGATGGGTATATGAATAGGAAGGGTTTGCAAGAATATGGGCCAGACGCTGGTGGGTGGGACTAGATTGGGTTGGAATATCTGGTCGGCATGGACGCGTTGGACAGAAGGGTCTGTTTCCATGCTGTAAATCTCTTTGACTCTAAGATCGGCTGAATGGTCCAATCAAAGATGATTTGTGGTTCAAATCGTAACATCCTTCAGCTTCCACAACCCATTCTTGGTCCCAATGCAGGCTGTATGGGTCCCGCTATCTCTAAACTCCTGCAGGTCCCACTTCCCTTCCTACATTAGTACCATCCTCCAGGTTCTGCATCCCTTCCTGCCTCTGTAACATGGCCCAGTTTCTACAACTGTTCCTTCCGCTGCAATGTTCCCCAGAAAGGCACTGAAGCCCAGTGGCATTTACAGAGTTAAGGAGGGATATCGCGACTGGAGGATTTTGCAGGCATTAGGAATATAGGGACTTGAGGAGGTTTCATAGTTTGTGTTGTAGGGACTGTAGGAAGTTACATAGATAGGAATAGTTTCAGACTGGAGGATTCTGTCGAAAAGCTTTACAAGGTTAAAGGCAGGATTCTTAGCAGTGTGCACGAACAGAGGGATCCTGTGTCCCTGATGTTACCACCTAAGTTGAGAGGGTGTTAAGAAGGCATATGGTGTGTTGGTTTTCATTCGCAGATATGGCTAAGACCCGAAACAAATTTTTCACTCCTGAATTTAATGTGGACAAAGACTGGAGAACTAAGGGAACAAGAGTAATACATTAGACCACAATCGGAGTACTCTGCAATTCTAGTCTCCTTGCTATAGGAAGGATGTTGTGAAACTTGAAAGTGCTCAGAAAACATTGACAAGATGTTGCCGGGGTTGTTGCTGAATAAGCTGGGGTTATTTTCCCTGGAACATCGGGGACTGAGGGGTGACCTGACAGAGGTTTATATAAACATGAGGGGCATGGATTGGTAAACATTTAGTCTTTTCCCAGAGTTTGGGAAGTCCAAAACTAGGGGGCAAAGGTTTAAGGAAAGGCTTAAAAAAAGGGACAGCCTTTTCATGCACATGGCGATGTGTGCATGGAATGAGCTGAGAGAAAGGGTAACAGAGACTAGCACTATGACAACACTTAAAAGGTATCTGGATGTGTAAATGGATAGGAAGGGTTCAGAGGTACATGGGTCAAATGCTGATAAATGTGATGGTGTTATTTAGATCTAGTCAGCATGGATGAGTCGGACCGAAGGGTCTGTTTCCATGCTGTACATCTCTATGACTTGAAAAGAGTGCATGTTATAGAAGAGGTGGTGCTGGTGGTTTTCAAACACAAAGGTATGGAATGCCCCAGGAATTGATTAAGTGTATCACAGGACATTGTGGGATGCTAGGGAATAAATTGTGGAGCTACTAGCAAGGGTATTTGTACCATTGACAGCCATGTGTGATTTGCTGGAAGGCTGGAGGTTGGAATCGTGGACAGTGAATGAGGTTTGCTGTGATTACAAAGGGATCTTGATGATTTGGGTGAATGGGCTGAAAAACTGTCGATGGAATTCAATCTGAATAAATGCCAGGTAATACATTTGGTAAAACAAACAAGGGTAGAGCTTATACAATTCATGTTCGGGCCTCGTTAGTGTTTTAAAGCAAAGGGACCTTCAAGTTCAGGTACATACATCTTGAAGCTTGCATCACAGGATGGACAAGACAGTGCTTGGCATGCCTGACTATTGCTCAGTCCATTGAGTGGAGGATATGGGATGTGATTATGATATTGTAAGGACATTGGTGAGGATTTTTCTGCAATACTCTGCCCAGTTCTGGTCGCCCAGTTATAGAGAGGATATTATTAACCTGAAGGGTGTTCAGAAGAGATTTACCAAGACATTGCTGGGTATGAAATGCTTGAGTTCTGAAAAATGGCTGAATACGCAGAGTTTGTTTTCAATGGAGCCTGGACGTTGAGAGGTGATCTTATAGAAACTTAAGAAAAAAACGTTGGGATATAGATAGAGTTAATGGTCATTGCCTTTTCCTTCGGATGAGGGAGTCTCAAGTGGAGGGGCCACATTTTTCAAGTTAGAAGAGAGGGATGTTAAAAAAAATATAAGAGGCAAATTGTTACACAGAGGGTGGTTTGTGTATCAAATTTGTGAATCAAATTTCTGAGGTGGATGTCGGTACAATTACAACGTTTAAAAGACATTTAGTTAAGTATGTGGATAGGAAAGGGTTGGAGGGTTATGGGCCAGCAACAGGCATCTGGGACGGGTTTACTTTGAAATTATAGTTAGTATCAACTAAAGGGTCAGTTTAATGCTGTACAGCTTTGACAACAATATGGGTTTGTTCCATTATTTAAGAATGACTGCGATGGAAACCCAGGGAACTAAAGACCAATTAGCCCAATGTCAGTGGTGGGTAAGTTGTCAAAATGATGCTGCCAGTCAGGAGTTACACACCTTAGGAAAGGATTGATGATTGATAGTCAGCGCGGCTTTGCGCTTACAAAGTCAGGTCTCACTAACTTGATTGCTTTTGTTTAGTGGTGACCGTATATTGTCTACACTTCTGTCAGGAGGACCTTTGACGGGATTTAGCATGATATACTGGTTCGTATGATTAGATCACATGTGATCAGGGAGTGTGAGCCAACTGGATACAAAATTGGCTTGACAGGAGGAGACAGAGGGTGGTGGGAAAGGGTTGTTGTTCAGACTGGAGGTCTGCGACCATCGGGGTGCCATAAGGATCGGGGCTGGGTCCACTGATGTACACCATCTACATAAACGATTTGGTTGAGAATATCGGAGTCATTGTTAGTAATTTTGTGGATGATCAAATTAATGGTGTAGTGGGCAGTGAATACGGTTATCAAAGGGGATCTCGACCAACTGGGCCAGTGGACCAAGGCATGAAAGATGGATTTTAATTCAGGTATTGAGTTTTGGACTAACACAGTTAATGGTACAACCCTGGGTAGTGTTGTCGAATAGGGACAGACCGAGGGGTGCAGTTACATTGTTCCTTGGAAGTGGCATCACAGGTTGCCAAGGTGGGGAAAGTGGCATTTGGAACACTTGCCCTCATTGGCCAGCACTTTGATACATGAGTTGAGATATTTGTAACATTGTCTTCAATATTTCCCTTGGACAGAGGAGGCTTATAAAGGGGTCATTTATGAAGGTTTATAAAACCATGCGGAGAGTAAGAATGAAGAATAGCCAAGGGTATGTGAGTACAAAACTAGAGGGTATAAACGTGAGGTGAGAGACCAAGGATTTAAAGAGGGAGCTGAGGGGCAATGTTATCCACAGAGGATGTTGGATAGACGGAATGGACTGCCAGGGCCACATGGGAGAAACAACAACAATTACAACATGGAAACAATATTTAGGCAGGCACGTAGAGAGGGAAAGGGTTGAAGGGATATGGGCCAAACACAGGCAAATGCGACTCGTTCAGTTTTGGAAAAATGGTCAGCATTGATGACTTGGACTGAAGGTTCTGTTTTCATGCAGCATGACCCTGTACCCAGTTAAAGAGGAGGAGAATACGGAGATAAGGCATGTTATAGACACTGAAGCAAGGTATAGTGATAGGGATGGTAGTCTGGAATGCACTGCATTTCAAATATGTGGAGGGCCTATATGGAATGAAGGAGTTTACAGAGATAGGAACTGTTATAGGAGTTAAAACATATTGAAGACACTGATCCACAAGACATACAATAACTACAGTGTTGGAGAGGGAACACAGAACAGAAAGATCCCAGGCAGCATTCCCACCCTCTCGTGGGAGGCCTGCTTTAATCTCTGTTGTACTGATGCTCACTAAGAAAGTGCAGGCCTGGATTGATAACTGTGAACTCTCTCTGCTGTTTCAGTACAACACAAGTTAAAATAGGGATGGTGATTGAGCCAGGGCTGTGTCCGTGCTGTGCTCCCCCTCCAGCATTGTATCTATGTCATGTCTTGTTAGCTGATGTTTGAAGCCCTCTCAGTGAAATCTGCTCTGTGCTTTGAGAGTGATCTTACCTCACTGCAGGGTTAGTTGAAGGCTCCAGATCTCCCTGCCCTTTGTCTCTCTCTCTGACCAACCATCTTCAATGAGGTTATGGACGAGACACACAGCAGTTGGGAAGTCAATTGAGTCAGGAGCTTCATGATTACCCACAGGAGACAGACAAGTAGACGGAATGGAAAATTATACTGATGCAATGAGGATTACACATGGAGCATGGCACTGAGTCCCACAGAGGTCTGGAAAATCCCAGTGTCCAACCCTGGCCTGTGCTTTTGCGTCTCTCTGGAGTGGAGAATTCTGCTAGCTCAGGATCTGGAGTAGCTGCAAGAGTGAGAGACGCTGACAGAGGCAGCAATTAGACACACACAGTGAGGGATACCACATGGAGAGATACTGAATGATATCACCAGAGTGCAGGAAGGTGTCCGGATCAAATAATTTTGACAAAAGAATAGGTTTAGCTTCACGATGCACTGCTATAACTGGTCAAGGATTGAGCAACCTGTGAACAGGCGAAGTGATGGCCTAGTGTTATTATTGCTAGAGCATGTAACCAAAACCTCAGCTAATGTTCAGGGGAGATAGGTTTGAATCCCACCGTCTAAAATGGTGGAAATTGAAATCAATAAATTCAAATATTATAATTAACCATCCATAAATATGTATGAAACCATTGCTGATGTAAAAAAATCCCAAACACTTGTCCTTTCGAGAAGGACATCTGCCCATCCTCACGTGGCCGGCACGACATACCGACAGCAAAGTGTTTTCCAAATCCAAATAGAAAAGGTGATGCATCGGAACAGGATGGAGATGTGGCTGAAGACAAGCAGAAAGGAACAGGATGGGATAAGTTTAAACTAAAACTCTACGTTAGCGAATTGGTTTCTGACAGGAAATTGTGGGAAAAAGTAAAGATTTTTTTTTCCACATAGACAAAGTCGCTTCAATAAGGTAGCTGGATTTGTGACACAGATGAAAGAGATTTAGACACCAGAGAGATATGGTTACAGGGTAAACAAAATGTGGAACATTAACATTCAATGGTTCACAACCTTGTGAAAACTCAGGCAAAATGGACGACGCTAACAATAATAGGTAAAAAACGGCTTTAGACAGAAAGCGCAGGGGGTGAGGGTGGGGGGATCTTAAAAATCAACAGGCAAACAATGGTCACAAATTATCCTTAGCAGATAATGTTAAGGATAAGGCACAAGACATTTAATAAGTACAGTTAGAGTAAGAGGATCCCCAACTAAGCAGTGGGGCCTGTTAGAATCCAAAGGGACAATCTGTGCATGGAGCCAGAGGATGTAGGTGAAGTCTTCAATGAATACTTCCCATCTGCATTCACACAGGTGAAAGGCATTGTAGCTGGGGATTTCAGTTGGGATGGTGAGGTTCTGGAATATGTTAAGATCAATGAGAAGGAGGCGTTAAATGTATTCACAGGCAAAAAGGTGGAGAAATTTCCAGTAACAATAAAGTATATCCCAGGCTGTAATGGGAGGGAAGGGAGCAGATTGCTGGGGCCCTGGCGGATATATTTAAGACTTTGCTGGCCACAGGTGAAGTGCAAAATGACTGGAGGATAGCGAATGTGGTTCCATTGTTCAAGAGCAGCAGGGACAGGCCAGGTAATTACAGATCGTATGACAGCATTGGGAAGAAAATTATTGAAAACAATTCTGAGGGACACAATGAATCAATATTCAAAATGACAGGAATACATTAGGGATTGTCTGTTTGGATTTAGTCGAGGACTGTCCTCTGATATTGATGAGGGCAGTGCAGATGATGTGGTTTACATGGCGTCTATTAAGGTCTTTGACAAGGTCCCACATGGAAGGCTGGTAAAAAGGGAAGAGCACAAGGGATCCAAGGCAAGTTGGCAAAGTGGTTCCACAATTGGTAGAGCGTGTAGTTCACGATTGGAAACCTTTTCCCAGCGGATGTCCCACAGGGATCTGTACAGGAACCATTGCTGGTTAATATGTACATTAATATCTCAGATGTGAAAGGAGGAGGTATCATTAGCAGGTTTGTAGATGACATGAAATGTAAGGGTGTTGTCCAGAGTGAGGAGCATTGTCTCGGGCTGTCGTCTGATATTGATCAGATGATGAACTGAGCAGAGTAATGGCAGGTTGAGTTTACTTCTGATCACTGTTGGAAGTTAATAAGTGAACGATATCCATCATGAATTGTAGGTCCTCCTGGAATACTGAGGAACACATCGACCTTGGTGGACAAGTCGCTGGATGTCTGAAGGTGTCAGCACAGGTAGACAGGGTGGGGAAGACACCTGAACTGGGAGCAGGATGTGGACCCATATCCTTGTGGGGAGAGTTGCTGGAGCTGCTCGAGAGGATTTAAACTCATCTGGCAGGGGTGTGGGACCCATAAAAGTCGTAAGGCCAGAAAGAAATTTGAGGCTGGTACAGATGTTCAAGAGAGCAATATAAATAGACAAGGCAAGCAGACAATTAGGGAAAACTGGTGGATTAAACTGCAGTTATTTCAATGCAAAGGGCCGCACAGATAAGGCAGATGAATGCAGAGCATGGATGGGAACATGGGACTGGGATGTTGTAGGTATTACAGAAACACAGATGAGGGAGCAACAGGACCAGCAGCTCAATATTCCAGGGGACAGATGCTACAGGAAAGATAGAACAGGAGGCAAAACAGGAGGAGAGCTGGTGGTTTTGATTGGGGGAAAGATCCCAGCAGTACCTAGAGGGAGTATTCATGCAGGATCGCCCAGTTAAGCGATGTTGGTGGAACTGAGAAATAGAAATTGCTCATCAGTTTGCTACGGTCATACTACAGCAATAGGCAATGGGAGATAAACGAGCAAATGTGTCATGAAATCTCAGATACCTGTTAGAATAATAGGGTTGTAGGGGTAGGGGATCATAACCGTTCCAAACTTGGACTGGGATTGCTACTGAGTTAAGCATTTGGATGGAAGGAATTTGTTAAGTGTGTTCCGAAAACTCCCAGTCATTATGTAAGTGGCCCAACTGGAGAATGGGGCTAAACCTGACCTCCCCTTGGGAAACAAGGTCAGGAACGGGACTAAGGTGTTAGTGGGGGAGCACTTTGGAAAGTTACCACAATTGTATTAGTTTGAAAATAGCTATGGAACAGGACAGGCCTGGTCCACAAGTTAAAGTTATTCAATGGAGCAAGATAGTATTAGACAGGAATTTTTAAAGTAGATTTGGGGAGGCTATTTGCAGATAAAGGGAAGTCTAGCAAGTAGGAATATTTTAAAACCGAGATAAAAGGAGCGTTCAGTGCCAGTGTGTTCCTGTTAGTGTGCAGCTCAATGCTGACTGAATTAGGAAACACTGGCTGAGTTTCGAGGCTGTGGTCAGGAAAAAAGGGGTCACATCTCAGATATAACTGGCTGACTCAAGGGAATCCCTTCAGGAGCATCGGGGCTGTAGAAATACACTTAGGGTGGAAATCAGGAATGTAAAAAGGGGACACGAGATCGCTTTGGGAGAGAACGTTAAGGAGAATCCAAAGAGACTCTACAAGTGTATTAAGAGCAAAAGAAGAGCTCGGGACAAACCCGGTCTCCTTAATGATCAATGAAGCCAACAATGTGTGAAACGACAAGATCCGAAACAAATATTTCATTTTGGAACTTACTGTGGATAAAGACTGGGGCACTCGGGGAACTAAACAGTGTTTGGCCTGACCACTATTGGAATACTGTGTGCAGTTCTGGTCTCAATGCCATCGGAAGGATGTCGTGGAACATGAAAGGGTTCAGAAGAAATGACCAAAGATGTTGCCAGGGTTGGAGGGTTTGTGCTTCAGGGAAAAGCTTGAATAGGCTGGGGCTGTTTTCACTTGAACATGGGAGGCTGAGGAGTTAACCGATAAAAGGTGTTTAAAATCATGATGGTCATCGACAGGGTCAATAGACAAGGTCATTTCCCCAGGCGAGGGAAACTTTTCAAAGGGGTCAAAAGGACAACTGGCTCCCGCAGAGTGGATGGAATAAGCTGCCAGAGCAAATAGTGGAGGCTGATAGAAATACATTTAAAAGGCAAGTGGATGGGTGGTTGAATAGCAAGAGTTCAGAGGGATATTGGCAAAATTGTGGCAAATGTGACTAGAAACGTCATGCAGGAGTTGGTCTGAAGGGTCTGTTTCTGTGCTGTACATCTCTACGACTCAATGTCTTGAAATGAGTCCACATTATAGAAAAGGAGGTGCTGGAGGTTTTAAAACACAAAGGTAGATAAATCCTCAGGACCTGATCAAATGGATCTCAGGACATTGTGGGAAGCCGGTGAAGAAATTGTAGGGCCCCTAGCAGAGATATTTGTACCATAGAGAGCTATGTGTGATAGGCTGGTAGACTGGAGGGTGGCATTGTGGACAGTGAAGAAGATTTTCTAAGATTACAAAGGGATCCTGATGAAACGTGGAAATGGCTGAAAAATAGTAGATGGAGTTCAATCTGAATAAATGCGACGTAATGCATTTGGAATAACAAACACGTGCAGGACTTATACAACTAATGGCAAGACCTTCGGTAGTGTTGTAGAACAGAGGGACCTCGGTTCAGCTACATAATTCTTTGAAGTTTGCAACATGGAGAGACAGGATAGTTTAAAAAAAGGTGCTTGCCTCACTTGCTTTCATTGCTCAGTCCTTTGGATATAGGAGTTGGGAAGTCGCATTGAGATTATACAGCCCATTGGTGAGTCCTCTTCTGGAATACTGTGTCCAGTTCTGGTCGCCCAGTTATAGGAAGGATATTATTCAGCTGGAAAGGGTTGGGAGGAGATTTACTGGGATGTGGCTGGGTACGAAAGGCTTCAGTATAAAGAAAGGCTGAATAGGTTGGTATTTTTCACTGAAACCTGAATGTTGACAGATGACCTCATAGAAGTTTATAAAATCATGAGGGGGATAGATAGAGTTAATGGGAGTTGTCTTTTCCCATGGACAGGGGAGTTTCAAGACAAGGCACTACATTTTTAAGTTTAGAGGAAAGACATTTTGAAAAAAAGACACGAGAGGCACATTGTTACACAGAGGCTGGGTTGTGTGTGGAATGAACTTCCCAAGGAAGGGGTGAGCATGGAGACAATAACAATGTTGAAAAGACATTTGAATTAGTACAGGAATAGGAAAGGTTTGAAGGGATATGATCCAGGAACAGGCAGGTGGGATGAGATCCGTTTTAGAGTATGGTTAGCATTAACCGAACAGTGTGGTATGACTCTGACTATGATTATAATGTTGCGTCATTAATTAAGAAAGGCTGCAAGAGGAAGCCAGGAAACTACAGACTGATGAGTGAGACATCAGGGTGGGTCAGTTGTTGGAGGTCATTCTGAGAGGTCGGCCTTACATGCATTCGGAAAGATAAGGCCTGATTACAGACAGCCAGCATGGCTTTGTGCATGGGATAACATGTCCCACAAACTTGACTGGAGTTTGCTCAAGATGTGACCAAAAAGATAGACGAAGGCAGAGCAACAGACGTTGTTTCTGGCTTCCGCAAACCCTTGGTCAGGGAGTAACATGATACATTGGTTAGTAAGGGGAGATCACAAGGGATCTAGAGCTAGCCAACTGGATACAAAATGGGATGACAGTGGGAGACAGAGGGTGGTGGGAGAGGGTTGTTGTTCAGTCTGAGGCCTCTGACCAGCAGTGTGCTGTAAGGATTGGTGCTGGGACCACTGTTGTGCACCATTTACATAAACAATCTGAGTGAAAAGATAGCAATCCCTGTTAGCATGTTTATGGATACCAAGATTAGTGGAAGAGTGGGCAGGGAATATAGTTATCGAAGGGGATTTTAATCAACTGGGCCAGTGGGCCAAGGAATGAAAGATGGAATTTAATTCAGGTGTTGGATTTAGTTAAGACAGAGAGGACTAACACAGGTAATGATTGGGCCCTGGAGAGTGTTGTAGAAAAGAGAGAGACCAAGGGGTGCAGTTACATTGTACCTTGGACTGGCATCACAGGGTGACAGGGTGTTGAAAGCGGCAATTGGCACACTTGTCTTTTTTGGTCAGAGCATTGAGTCCATGAGTTGGAGATATTGGTAACACTGTCCTCCATATTTCTGCTGGGCAGAGGAGGCCACGGGGTGACCTTACAAAAGTTTATGAAACCATGTAGGGCCGAAATTCAGGCAGCCTGAACTGCTGTGCTCTTCCAGCACCACTAATCCAGTATTTGGTTTTCAGCATCTGCAGTCATTGTTTTTACCATGTAGGGCCGAAGTAAGGTGAATTGCCAAGGGTAGGTGAGTCCATAGCAGGAGGCATAAACGTAAGGTGTGAGAGCAAGGATTTAAAGAGGGAGCTGAGGGGCAACATTATCCACAGAGGATGGTGCAAAGATGGAATGGACTGCCAGAGAAATGGTAAAAACAAGTACAATTACAATATGGAAAAGGCACTCGGGCAGGTACATGGAGAGGAGAAGGTTTGAAGGGGTATGAGCCAAACACAGGCAAACGCGACTCATTCCATTTCGGAAACCTCGGCCAAAGAGTCATGCCACACAGAAACAGACCCAATGTCTCCAGTTATTGGAGGAGGAGACTATCGAGACAAGGCATGTTGTAGAGACTGAAGCAAGTTTCAGCGATACGGATGGTCATCTGGACTGGAGGTTTCAAATATGTGAAATAATTGGTGAGAGGGGAGGAGATGCAGAGATAGGAACTGTTATAGGAGTTAGAATGATTGAAGACACTGGTCCTCAATACAAGCCATAGATACAGTGTTGGAGAGGGAACAGGGAACAGAAAGATCCCAACCAGCATTACCACCCTCTCGTGGGAGGCCTGCTTTCCCCTCAGTTGTTCTGATGCTCCCTTCGAAAGCACAGGCCTGGACTGATAACTGGGAACTCGCGATGCTGTCTCATTACAACAAAACCTGCAGCAGGCGTGGTGATTGAGCCTGGGTTGTGTCTGTACTGTGCTCCCCCTCCAGCACTTTCTCTATGTCATGTCTTGTTAGCTGATGTTTGGATCCCCCTTATTACTGTCTGCTCTGTGCACTGGAATGATCTTACCTGGCAGCAGGATGTATTGAAGACTCCCGACCTCCCTGACGTTGTCTTTCTGGCTGACCAACCATTGTCCCAACTAGCAGTTGGCAAGTCTATTGAGTCAGGAACTCCATGAGTACCTGTAGAAGACACAGAAATAGGCAGAATGGGAAATTAGACTGATGCTTTGAGGGTTACACATATAGAATGGCACTGAGCCCACAAAGATCTGGAAAATCCCAGTCTACATTCCTGACCTGTGCTGCATCATCTCTCTGGAGTGGAGAATTCTGTTTGCTCAGGATCTGGAGTAGCTTCAAAAGTGAGAGACGCTGACAGAGGCAGCAATTAGACCCACACAGTGAGGGATACCACATGGAGAGGTACTGAGTCACTTCACCAGAGTTCCGGCTCAAACAATTGTGCAGGAAGAAAGGGTTTTGATTCATGTTGCTCTGGAATATACAAACTGTGAGCAGGCGAAGTGATGGCCTAGTGGTATTATTGTGTGACAATTTATTAAGAAACTCAGCAAATGTTCTCTGGACACAGGTTCAAATCCCACCATTGCAAATGATAGAATGTGAAGTAAATGCTTCAAAAACGATGTAATTAAAAACCTGTAAGTGAGTATTAAACAATTGCTGATGTTAAGAAAAATCCATAGGGTGCATTCCTGTCTTTAGTGAAATACTCTAAGGTGGGACTGGGATATCACAGGTATTTTAGAAACACAGCTGAGGGAGGGACAGGACAGGCAGCTCAATGTTCCAGGGGACAGATGCTGCTGGAAGGACAGAAGGGGAGCTGAGAGAGGAGGAGAGCTGCTGGTTCTGATTGGGTGAAACATCCCAGCAGGACTGAGAGAGGATATTCCTGCAGGACCGCCCAGTGAAGCTGTGTTCGTGGAATTAATCAATAACAATGGGGCTTCCCTTTCCTCTGATTGTTCTACAGACCCCCAGAGCCCCGCCCTCCTGCACCTTGACCTTATCAAGATGGCGGCCGTCAGGGCGGCGCTCCCTCTTCCCTCAAACAAATGTCGGCCGTGACCCTGGGCCCCTTCCCTGATCAGAGACCGCCGCCTCCTTACCCGGGCCTGGAGGGTCTTTTTCGAGTTATTTTTAACCTTTATCCGGGACTTGTGAATTTTCTCCGCTCCTTTCTCCCAGCGAGGCTCCCTCACACCGGCTCTGAGCGCCGCTCTCTGAAGCCGATCGCAGCCGAAGCTGGAGAAAACAGCTCCATGTCTCTCTCTCTCTCTGTGCCCTGACCAATGTGACACTGCGCATGCTCTGCATGGAAACCAAAATGCGCGTGCGTCTGAGGTTATCAGTGAGTTCATAGAGAATATTCATAACTGCACAGACTGATGGGTAAAATTTTCGTCATTAACAATTGCTTTGTCGAGTTATAGTCATAGAGATGTCTAACATGCAAATTGTCTGGGCCAAATCAACCATACCGGCCAGCTATGTAAAAATCCTGCAAAATAGTTTGCTCTCTGACCAATGTTGAAACGTTCACTCCCGAGAATGCTCCGGCCTCTGTCCTCATTCACTCTGGTTAAAGGACCGGTCGCTACTCGTCCTCCTGTTCCGACCCTTCCTCCCAATTGCAGAGTTGATTCAGGCGTGACTTCGCAGGCAAGGGACAAAGGAAGTTCGAGTCGATGTTCTCTGACGCGGTGAAAATATCCCGAATCTTGGACCGAGAGGCCTGGGTTCAATTCACAGCTTGTGCAGATGTATGTAATCACAACTTTTAGCAGGTTCATCAGGAAAACCAAGGGAAGGCAGGAACAGAGTGAAAACAAGAGAAAATGCATGAAATGTGGTGGGGCTTTCAATGCTCAGATGATTTGACTCTTTACCAAGCGTTTCAGGGTCCCAGTACAGACTGTTGCACTCCTCTTAGTGCACAGCCAGATACTACGATAGTGGGGCAAAGTGGTGGGATATAGAGGTGCTTTTCTGGAAGGCGCTCGGTTTTTGTGGTGAAAACAGTTGAGAAGGATTCGGGTTTTGTATGGAGCTAACTGTCCCCCTCCGGTTGCAGCCTCTTATTATTACCCTAACTCTACCTCATACATGGAGAAAGTGAGGACTGCAGATGCTGGAGATCAGAGCTGAAAAATGTGTTGCTGGAAAAGCGCAGCAGGTCAGGCAGCATTCTCTACCTCGTACATGTTTGGTAGAGATCAGTGACACTTTGTAAGCCCACAATACAAGATCCATCACTCTGTTTAAGCCATAAAAATCTCTTGTAGCACAATAGTCAGAGAACAATACAGCAGAACAGGTCCTTCGATCCTTGAAGTTGTGCCAACCTGTGAACTATTCTCAGCTCGTCCCCCTACACTATCCTGAAATCACCCATGTGCTTATCTAAAAGCTTGTTTAAATCTCACTAATGTGGCTGAGTTAACTACATTAGTAGGTAGTGGATTCCATGCCCTAACCACTCTGAGTAAAGAACCTGCCTCTGACATCTGTCTTCAATCTATCACCCCTCAATTTGTAGATATACCCCCTCATACACACTAATGTCATCATCCTAGGAAAAAGACTTTCACTGTCTACCCTATCTAAGCCACTGATCATCTTGTATGTCTCTATCAAATCCTCTCTTAGCCTTCTTCTTACCATTGAGAACACGTTCAAGTCTCTCAACCTTTCCTCATAAGACCTTCCCTCCAGACCACACAACATCCTGGTAAATATCCTCTGTGCCTTTTCCCATGCTTCCACATCCTTCCAGAAACATAGGCACCAGAACTGCATACAATATTCCAAATATGGCCGCACCAGTGTTTTGTATAGTTGCAGCATGATATTGCGGCTCCAGAACTCAATCCATCTACAAATGAAACCTAACACACTGTAAGCTGCCTTAACAGTACTGTACACCTGGGTGGCAACTTTCAGGCATCTATGCAATGGCCTCCAAAATCCTTCTGCACATCTACACCACCAAGAATCTTTCCATTGACCCAGTACTCTGCCTTCCTGTTATTCTTCACAAAGTGCATCACCCTACATTTAGCTGCATTGAACTCCATTTGCCACCATTCAGCCCAATTCTACAGTTTATCCAAGTCCCCCTGCAACCTGCAACATTCTTCCACTCTGTCCACTACTCCACTGACTTTTGTGTTGTCTGCAAATTTACTAATCCATCCACCTATGCCTGCGTCTAAGACTTTTATAAAACTGACAAACAGCAGTGATCCCAAAACAGATCCTTGTGGCACACCACTAATAGCCGCACTGGAGGCTGATTATTTTCTATCATCCACCACTTGCTGCCTTTTTTCAGAAAGCCAGTTTCTAATCCAAACTGCTAAATCACACTCAATTCCATGTCGCTGCATTTTCTCTAACAGTCTACCATGTGGAACTTTATCAAAGGCTTTACTGAAGTCCATGTATACCACGTCAACTGCCCTACCCTCATCTATATGCTTGGTCACCATCTCAAAAAACTCAATGAGGTTTGTGAGACACGACCTGCCCTTGACAAAACCATATTGACGATCTGAAATCAAATTGTTGTTTGCCAGATGATTACAAATAGTGTCTCTTATAATCCTTTCTAAAACCATTCCTACAACAGAAGTAAGGCTCACTGGTATATAATTACCTGGGTCATCTCTCCTGCCCTTCTTGATCAACGGCATAACATTTGCAATCATCCAGTCCACTGGTACTGAACTTGTAGGCATTGACAACTCAATATCAAAGCTGAAGTCTTTGCTAACTTCTCCCTAGCTTCCCAGACAATCTACGGATAAATTCCATCTAGCCCAGGGGACTTGTCTACTTTCAACCCTTCTAGAATTGATAACACCTGTTCATAACTAACCTCGATCCTTTCTAGTCTAACATCTTCTACCTCATTATTATCTACAATATTCTAATTTTCCTGAGTGAAATCCAATGAGAAATGTTTGTTTAGCACCTCTCCGATTTCCACAGTGTCCACACTCAACTTCCTACTTCTGTCTTTGATTGGCCCTATTCTTCCCCTATCGTTTATTCCTCACATACCTATAGAAAGCTTTAGGGTTCTCCTTTATTCTATTCGCTAAAGACTGCTCGTGTCCTCTCTTTGCTCTTCTTAACTCTCTTTAAATCCTTCCTAGCTGATCTGTAAGTCTCCATCGCCTCATTCGTACCATTTGCCTCATCAACACATAAGCCTCCTACTTCTTCTTAACAAGAGATGCAGTTTCCGCAGTAAACCAAGGTTCCCTTACCTTATCACTTCCTCCCTGCCTGACAGGGACATACCTATCAAGGACACACAATATCTGCTCCTTAAACCAGCTCCACATTTCCATTGTCTGCATCCACTGCATTTTGCTACCCCATTCTATGCATCCTAATTCTTGCATAATCGCATTATAATTGCCACAGCCCCATTGATAAGTCTTCACCTGTGGCATGTACCTATCACTTTCCATCGCTAAACTAAACATAACTGAATTGTAATCACTCTCTCCAAAGTGCTCACCTACACCTAAATCAAACACCTAGTCCGGTTCATGACCAAGCACCAGATCCAATGTGGCATCCCCTCTTGTCGGCCCTTCGACATACTGTGTCAGGAAACCCTCCCGTACACATTGGACAAAAACTGATCCATCCGACATACTAGAGTTATAGCATTTTCAGTCAATGTTTGGGAAGTTAAAGACCCCATAATGACCACCATGTTACTTTCACTCCTACCCAGTGTAATTTTGCTAATCCTCTCTTCCCCCTCCCTGGAACTCTGCAGCAGCCTATTAAAAAATGCAAGCAGTATGACCTCCCCTCTCCTGTTTCTAACCTCAGCCCACACTACTTCAATGGAGAAGTCCTCATCAAATGTTCTCACAGCCACCGTTATACTATCCTTGACTAACATGACATGCATGGGCCCATTGCGGTGCTTCAAATTCCATGAGGCAGCCATACTGTCTATGACAGACAGACTCAGTCCAGAAACTCCTCTGTCCTTAAGACCTTATGCACTGCCTGCACTCCTCGATTTCCCCTTTGCACATTCCCTTTCCAACACAACCCACCTGCATCACTCCACAATTGGAGCTGCCAAGGACAGAAAGACCCTCCCTAACCTTCTTTTTCCTCTTTTAAGATGTATTTTAAAATCATTCTCTTTAATCAATGTTTTGATCATCCATGAAGCACCTTAGGAGATTTGCTGTTGTGAAAGATTCCATGCAATGCAAGTAGTTGTTTTTATTGCCATGCATTAGGAGAAACAAGAATGATGCTTTCAAAATGTTAACAAGAAAGTCACTGATAGGCACAGTGTGTAGGCCAAATAATAATGTCACGTTGGGATGGACAATAAACAAAGAAATAACTAATGCCTGTAAAAATGGTATGTCTATTACCATGGGTGATTTGAATCTACATGTAGATTGGTCGAACCAGCTCAGTCAGGGTAGCCGTGATGAGTTCATTAAGTGTATCCATGATAGTTTTTTTGAACACTATGAAATGGAACTGACAAGGAGCAAGCTATCCAAAATCTGGCCCCTGTGCAATGAGACAGGAATAATTAATGACCTCAGAGTTAGGGATCCTCTTGGAAGAAGTGATCACTGTATGGTTGAAGTTAGAACAGTTAGAATGGAGAGTGTAAAGATAAAATCTAATACCTTGGTCCTGTGCTTGAACACGGGAAACTAAAATAGAATGAGGGAGAACCTGGATAAAGTCGACTGGAAACAAAGATTTTAAGGTGGGACAGTTGATGAGCAGTGAAAAATGTTTAAAGACATTTAAGGAAGTGCTCAGCAAAAACATATTCCAGTGAAAAGGAAGGACTGTAAGAAAAGGTGGTGGACAAAAGATAGGGAATTCTACACCAGTTAGTTTATTCTCTGTTGTTGGAAAGATGCTTTGGTCTATTATCAAGGAAGAAATAGCAGGGAATCTCGATAGAAATTGTCCCATTGGGCAAACAGAGCATGGATTCATGAAGGGCAGGTCATGCTTGACAAATCGTTTGGAATTCTGTGAAGACATTTCGAGCAAGGTGGACAACGGCGACCCAGTGGATGCGGCGTGCCTGGATTTCCAAAAGGCCTTCAACAAGGTGCCACGCAAGAGGCTGTTGTATTATATAAGGGTGCATGGGATAGAGTATTAGCATGGATAGAAGATTGGTTGATTAACAGGAAGCAAAGAGTGGGGATAAATAAGCCTTTTTCTGGCTGGCAATCAGTAACTAGTAGCGTGCCTCTAGGATCAGTGTTGGGACTGCAATTATTTAGAATTGATACAGATGATTTGGAGTTGGGGACCACATGTAGGGTGTCAAAGTTTGCATATGACACTAAGATGAGTAGCAGAACAAAGTGTGTGGAGGACTGGGAAACTTTGCAGAGGAACAGAGATACATTGAGTGAGTGGGCAATGGGCTGGCAAGTGGAATATTATGTACATAAATGTAAAGTCATACTCTTTGGTTGGAGTAATATTAGTAAAAAGATTATTACTTGAATTTTTAAACAAATGCATTATTTGCTATGCAGAGGCACCTGAACATCCTTCTGTAGGAGGGTTAGTCACCAGATACAACAATAAATTCAGAAGGCAAATGGAATATTGTCCTTCATTGCTGAAGGGATTGTGTTTAAAAGCAGAGGTGGGGTATAGTGGGTGCTGTTGATCCCACACCTGGAGTACTGCATGTAGTTTTTATCTCCTTTCTTGCTCAAGGATGTACTGGAACTAGAGGGGGTGCAGGGGAGGTTAACTATGTTGACTCCGGAGGTGAAGGCGTTGGCTTAACAGAGATTGAGTAGATTGGGATTATATTCATTGGAATTCAGAAGAATGGAAAGATATAAAATAATGAATGGAATGGATAAAATAGAAGTAGAGAGGATGTTTCCACTGGCAGACGAAGCTAGGACAAGACGGCATCGCCTCAATATTAGAGGCAGCAAATTTAGGACTGAATTGAGAAGGAACTTCTTGACCTCTATGGAATGCATTGCCCAGGGAAGTAGTTGATGCTAGTTCAATAAATGTTTTTAAAGCTAAGTTAGTTTTTTTTTAAAAAAAAGAAATAATTAATTTAGGAATACGGTAAGAACGTGGGTAAATGGTTCAGCACCCACAAAATGATCAGCCATGATCTTATTGAATGGTAGAGCATGCTTGAAGGGCAGGACGGCCTTCTCCTTTTCCTAGATCTTTTCTTCTTATGTTATGCATGCCTCCATCTCTCGTGACTTGGAGGTGCTGGTGTTGGATTAGGATGGACAAAATTAAAATTCATAGAACACCAGGTTATAGTCCAACAGGTTTATTTGGAAGCACTACTTTGCTGGTCCTTCATCAGGTGATTATCTGATTTTTAACTTTGTCCCTCATTCTTGTAACTGAGAAACAGCAACAAAAGCCACGAAGCAGTGCGCAAGCTCCAGCCAACAGTTGGTATTGTGGACAATGAAGAAGGTTATCTCAGAATACAATGGGATATTGATCAGATGGGTTAGTGGGCTGAGGAGTGGCAGATAGGATTTAATTTAGACAGACTAGGTGAGAATATCTGGTTTTCATAGACAGGTTGGACCAATGTCTAGGAAGGGGAGGAGCTGGAGGACTTGGTGGGGCAGTTGGTCCTCCGGCCAATCAGTGAATGAGGCGGGACTAGACTTTCTTGGGGCGCGGATGTTCGGAATGTGTGCGCGCGGAGCGCTGTCGGTAAGGAAAGAAATAAACAGCAGGAAGCGGGAGGGAAATGGTGTTGGTATGGTCTGAGAGGTTTTACAATCATTTGGTACATATCGGAAAATATAAATCTGAAACTTTTGCAGCAAACGGGAATATGCCTCGTTGAGTAATCGGCCCGAGTGAGCGTCGCCATCTTTATTCGGGGCAATGATTCACTGGACACGTGGGCGGCCGCCAGCTTTGTAGGGGGCAAAGTTCAGAGGGATGTATGTACAGCCTTCCCTGGTAAAAAGAGTCATAGGGCAGGATTGACACAGCATATTCAAACCCAGAGAAATGGACTTTTTTCTGGATTTGTTTCGTCATTCATTTAAATGATTTGGATGTGAATAGAGGCCGTATAGTTAGTAAGTTTGCAGGTGACGACAAAATTGGAGGTATTGTGGACAATGAAGGAGGTTATCTCAGAGTACAGTGGGATATTGATCAGATGGGCCAATGGGCTAAGGAGTGGCAGATAGGATTTAATTTAGATAGATTAAGCTAGGATATCTGGTTGGCATAGGTTGGACCGAAGAAGTCTGTTTCTGTGCTAGACATCTTTGACTGTGGGATCATAAAAGTGAGTTCTGCTCTGGTTCACCTCTGGGTTCTCTGATATCCACTTGTTCATTATCTAGCTTCCTCAGTCTCTCATGGGTATATTTTTCCTCATTATAGTATTTTACGATTACTTTCACAGCTGTTTTGTAAATGATTTGAAAAATATAGAGCTGGAAAAACACAGCAGGCCAGGCAGCATCCGAGGAGCAGGAGAATGAATGTTTTGAGCATAAGCCCTTCTTCAGGAATGTAAATGAATTGTCCACTGCTGCCTGGCTCCTGACCATGTGCTGTTCCATTATCAGGTTATTTTTTTCCACAATATCTTTGACAGTCAAAAATTCTTTTGTCCAATAAGCGAGTGCATTTTCCTTCCATTTCTGACAGTCAAATTGTGCATCATTTTCATTCGCTGTAATTCATATTGCACTCCCTGAAACATCAACTGTGTATTTCTCCTTCCACAGAAACCAATGATCAATGCCAAAGCCTTGTTGCCTGTGGAGAGGGTGATGTTTGACTTCCTTGTACTGCTGCAGTTTGTATGGTGAAGGTGGTTGGGTAAGAGACATTAAAGATTATTCACTCAGCGATATTGAAGAGTAGAAGATATCTGTGCAAATCATCATGGTTTTAATTTCACAAAAATATTATTGAGAACTTTTGACATAAGGCTACAGATGGAGAATATTGTGTCCAGTGATCACAACCATTGCCAAATAAGCAGTTTTTCAAGAATGCCTTAAAGGAAGAAAGTAGATCTTAGTGGGGATTCCAGACCATGTTCCCTTGCAGTCTACAGAAACAGTCACACAGGTGAACTCAAAATTAAACACATGATTGAGAGTCTGAACTAAAATGAGTTATTGAGATATGAAAGGGTGTGTGGTGCAGGGAGATAGGAATAATTACAGCCAGGAATTAATTCAAAGGTGCGAAAGTAAATTGTTGTTGCTTCTAAATGGGAGTCTTTTGATTGATCGGCAAGTTTTGGTACGAGTGAGCACTTCGGCAGTAGAGTTTTTAATATTCTTGAGATTATCGGGAGGGTGAATGTGGGATGCTGGCCAGGAGTGGGTTTAGACAATGAAATCTAGAGTTAACAAAAGGAATGAATGAAGGTTTCAGCAAATGAGCTGAGACTGTGGTGAGGCCAGGTGATATCACTGAAGTCGAAATAGTGGACTTGGAGGGGGTCTGGCCTCAGCCTCACCTCCCCTCTGGGATTCAGCTGCTTGTCAGTTTGTGAATCCAATCTGTAACAAGCTCAGGAACTGAGTGGCCCAGGCAGAACCCAAACTGGGCATCGCTGAGCAGGTTATTGCTGAGCAGTTGCTTGACAGCACTGTTGATGACACCTTCCATCACTTCACTGCTGAGCGAGTGTGGACCGATGGAGGGGAATTGGCTGAGTTGGATCTGCCCCTGTGTTTTTGTGTTGGAACATCCCTGAGCAATGTTCCACAAAGTCAGTAGGTGCCAGTGCTGGAGCAGTACTTGCCTCGGTGGGCAGCAGGTTCTGGAGCACAGCCAATAGTATTATTGCCAGAATATTGGCAGGGCCCATACCTTTACACTGCTTATCCATTTCTTGATCTGATTTGACATGAGTTTTCAACCAAGTTGATCCATATCTGTGATGTCAGGGACCAATGGAGAAGGCTCATCCACTTGGCACTGCTGGCTGAAAATCGCTGCTAATGCTGTCCTCTTATCTGTTGCATGAATGTGTGAGACCCCTCCATCTGTAAGGGTGGGGATATCTGTGATGCTTCCTCCAGTGAGTTGTTTAATTGTCCATCACTATTCTTGACTAGGTGTGGCAGAACTGCAGAACTCAAATCTAATCTATTGGCTATGGGATCACTTAGTTCTATTTAGTGTTGCTTGTGCTGTTTGGCATGCAGCTTTTGGTAGCTTCACCAGGTTGGCACCTCATTTTTAGGTATGCCTGCTACTGCTCCTGGCATGCCCTCCTGCATTCACCATTGAACCAGGGTTGATTCCCCTGGCTTGATGTTAATGGTTGAGTAGGGGGTATCAGGCGATGAGATTTCAGATCGGGCTGGAGTACAGCTCTGCTGCTGTTGTTGGCCCTCAGTGAGACAGAAGTTGCAGGGTCAAGAGGGCTGATTGTGTGGTTGTATTTTCCAGTGCATTGGTAGATGTAATGTGGTCCATCCAGTTTCATTCCTTTGTTGAGACTGTGCAGTGATTAATACAATGAGTGATTTGATGGCCTTCTGTTGGATTTCTTTCCCTCAAGGACATTGTCAATGGCAGAAAAACATCCCCAATGGTTCCATGTCAAACAGTAGATTCTTCATTCCAGTTATTTTTTTCTTGACTTCAGAGCCACCCTCTACCAATTTGGGATTCAAACCTGAACTTCAGTTGTATATTTTAATATTCTTGATAAATGATAAATATGACAGGTTTGTTCACTTATTTTTAGAATCACTATCACAGGTTTTGTTTATTGTTTTGGAAATAAAAAGAATGTCCATTATCCTGTCTCCTCCATCCTCCCCTCCAACAAGAAGAGTGAGGAGCACATGGAGTTTCTCTGTCCATAACATTGAGACAATCCAGTCAGCTGCCTCTGCTTCTTTCCTCCCTCTCCACTAGCCCACCGAGTCACACTGCCTCACAAGGGTGCTCCTCATTTTAGTCCTAAACTTGCATTTCCTAGAGTCTCTTGTCAAGCCTTATCAGAGGTCATCTTGACCATTTACCCGAGTGTAGCTAAATGATGGACATTCCAAATCTCTGTCTCATTCTCCCGCTTGTCACCGCTCTCTTTCCCCCCCGCCCAAACCACCCACCCCCATTGCAATTCACAGATATTGTTCCATAATCTGTCTGTCTGTTTTTTTCTGGTTATGTCCTTCTCTCCCATTCAGCTAAAACCTAATATTTGACCTCACCATCAATGGAAAATCCTGCTCCATCTCCACTCTCCCTTACCTTTCTGAGTTCATTGTATTTGGTGTCCCTCCAGGATCTATCCTTGGCCCGTCCTGTTTCTCACCGACATAGTGCCAGGAGGTAACATCGCCCAAAAGCACCGTGTTAGGTTTCACATGTACACTGACGATGCCCAGCTCTCCCTCCCGATCATCCCTCTCCATTACTCCACTATTACTCAGTTATCAAACTGCTTACCACGCTTCGATTAGCTGCAATTCACTCCAATGAAACACTGTAATTGTTAAACCCATTGCCTTCAGTTGCTATTCCAAATTCATTTCCCTTACTGCTGTGTCCCTCCCTCTCACTGGGAAGTGTCTGAGGCAGAACTACATTCTTCACAATATTGCTCTCATATCTGACCCCAAGGTGACCTCCTGATCAGACATCTACACAATCACAAATACCAGGAATTCCAATCTCTAAAACGTTGCTTGTCTCCTTCTCACGCCAGCTCCATTGCTACTGAAACCCTAACCTGTGTCGGTGTTGCCTTTAACTTGACAAATCTGAAACAGAACCCTTGATTCCGCGACTGATCCAGAATCTGGTTCAAGACTCACTGTAATGGGACACATCGTCTCCATATTTACCCTGTCAAACCTCGATAGAATCCTGTATGTTTCAAAGAGATCACCTCTCATTCTTCCAAAGTCCAGTGAGTAGATTCCCAATTTATTCAGCCATTGCTGACAGGATAATCCCTTCAAAACAGGGATCATCCCAATGGATCGTCTCTGAAATGCCTCCAATAAACTATTCTATTTCATTAACTAAAGTGGCCATATCTGTTCACGTTACTCCAGATGTGGTCTCACTTGCCATTTGTTTAGTTGCCCTAAGGTATATACTCCAAACTCTTATATTGCAAACTCTTTGAAATAAGGGACAGCATTCCATTCCCCTTCCTGATTCCCTGTTGTAACTGTGTGCTCGCTTTCTGTGTTTCCTGCTCATTTTCCCCCAGTCCCTTTGTGGTGCAGCTTTCTACAGTTTATCCCAAGTTATACTCTATTTGCCAACTTGTTGCCCACGTTTCCTGTGAATATCTCTCTGTAAACTGTTTATAATCCTTTTGGAACTTTCCTGTTATGCCTTTTCTAGGAGATTCCCCCCCTCATTATTTGAACCATGTACTGAGAGCACTGGGCAGTCTTTCAGGCTATCTTTCAGGGATACTCTGTTTAATGACTGGGAGGATCTTGCTGCCCATTGGTCAGAATGTTGACAACTTGCCCATTAAGCTGCATGAGCCTTTCACACCCCATGTCTTATTGTGGAGACACAGCGGCAACACGGAAGGAAAGAAAACGAAGCAAATCCTGCTCTCCATATCTCACTGAATCTTGGGATATTCTGTCCCATGTTCAGTCACATGAAGTTCCAAGGTGGATACTTATAGAAACCCACACAGATTTGCCCTTGAAGTGCCTGCTAACCTCCACCAGGGGTAATGTGTACAGTCATCCTGGGCCAGGAGGAGGGGATTGTATGAGTTTCAAACTTGAACTGACAGTGACGGATTTTATAATCTTGTATTACAGGCAGATATTCAGATGGTAATCTCAGTCATTGTAACGCAAACTCTGACAGAATTACTCAATACTTCACGACCTGGATATTCATATTGTGTGAGAGTATTGTGTTCCAGATCAATACCATTTGCTGAATAAAAGTTCTCCTTTGAATCAAACCATCCTCTCAATAGATCTTCCCAAATTTTCAACATGTGTTCTGTAACCCTTGTAATAATGAGCTGATGGGTGTAAGGTTTATTATTATAACGTGTAACTTTTGTAAACCGCTTTGTCACAGCTCCCCAAATTTCCTTTGGTACAAGGAGAACAATCTCAGTTTTTTCAAAACCGCTGATTCCCCAATGTCTGTTTTCTCTCTTTCAGGTACACATCAGTGTTGTATTGGAACATTCTCCACTTGCCTGCATCAGTGCACCACCCCCCCCAACAATATTAAAGAAAGTGAAAATCCTCCAGGGTAAAGTACTGTACCCGAGTGGTTTCCCATCCACTACCTTCAGCATTACCTCTCCCAACCCTCGAGGCACAGTGGCATCACTGTGTAAAAGATCAAGTCAGCATTGTCCTACCCGACCATAGGACTGCTCTCTCATTAGAGAGAGATGTCTGGTCGTGGTTAACCTGAATATTACCACAGCGCAGGCAAGGGGAGAGGTTGAAAAGGAGAGTCCATTAATTGCGGATGGTTATTAGATTAGATTAGATTTCTTACAGTGTGGAAACAGGCACTTCGGCCCAACAAGTCCACACCGCCCCGCCGAAGCGTACCCACCCATACCCATACATCTACCCCTTACCTAACACTACGGGCAATTTAGCATGGCCAATTCACCTGACCTGCACATCTTTGGACTGTGGGAGGAAACCGGAGCACCCGGAGGAAACCCACGCAGACACGGGGAGAATGTGCAAACTCCACACAGTCAGTCGCCTGAGGCAGGAATTGAACCCAAGTCTCTGGCACTATGAGGCAGCAGTGCAAGTCACTGTGCCGTCCTTTGTTGAGACTGTGCAGTGATTAATACAATGAGTGATGTGGATTAGCAACACACATGTCACGTGAACAATTAATGTTAAAAAAGGCCCACAAATTCTGCAACTAAAATCCCCCATTCCTTGAACCATCCTGTTAAATCTCCTGTGCCCTCTCTCAGGGACCCTGCCACCCTTCACAATGTGTGGGCGATCTGTGGTTCGCACAGACCCAGCTGCTCTGAACCCTGTGGGGGATTGCATAGAGCAACAGTTGCACTAAACATCACTGTCTGGAAGAGAGCGAGAGACAGAAATCCCGAAGGCATTTAAAATCTATTTAGGAACACACTTGCAAGGCCAAGGCTGACAGGTCTATGGGCTCTGTGCTGGAAAATGGGATTAAAATAGTTAGCTGGGAGATTTCTTTACAGCGTAAACCCAATGGACCACAAAGCCATTTTCCGTCATGTAGACCACAAATGCGTAATATAGGAATATTACAAGCCACAATAGAAACCAGGTCAGAGAAGGTGATATTAGAATAGATGATAGGTGATTGATTAATGTTTTTTGGAGGAAAATGTGACAGAGGTTAAGCGGGACATTGTGGAGCTCTGGGTGCAGGAATCTGAAATAAAAATGGGTTATCTTGAAGGCTGGAATTAAAGAAAGGCACATCACAGAGATTTGTGAGGGTGGACAAGATGAAAGATAGAGAGGGTGTTGAGACTGGAGGATGTTGTAGAGATCGAGATGTTTTTGATGCAGAGATAGTGATAGTTCTGAGGCTAGAGAGGAATTATAGAGATAAGGATGAGTTGTTAGCTTTCCCAACAATACCTCTTTACTGATAATGATTGTTTCTCTGTCCTCATCTGCTATTGCCTCCATAGGCCTGCGACAATGAGACGACACAGACAGTATGTTCCTGTTAAGGCCAAGGCTGGGAGGGGTCGAGAATGCTGCATGACCTGAGAAATTGAGGCTCTGGTCAAGAAAATGAAGGGAGGATATGGCAGGTACAGACCCCACTGTGTTTGAGTAAGTCCCCAGGGGACGAAAAGGGCAGTAGGAGTATACTCGCGGGAAACCAGGAGCAGAAAAGGGGACATGAGATAATTTTGGGAAATAGGTTTAAGGAGAATCCAAAGAGATTCTACAAATACACTAAAGACAATAGAATTACTAGGCAGAGAATAGCGACCCTCAATGATCAACAAGACTGTCTATGGAACAGTAGGAGGTGGGAGAGATTCTATAAGTATTTCATGTCAGTTTTTACTGAAAGGGGATATAGAAGTTAGAGAAGTTGGAGAAATAAATAGTGATAACTTGGCAAGTGTACATATTACAGAGCAGGAGGTACTGGATGTCTTAAAATGCATAAAGGTGGATAAATCCCTGGAATCTGATCAGGTGTATCCCAGAATTTTGTGGGTAATTAGGGAAGCTTTTGCTAGGCCCCTCGCTGCGATATTTGTATCATCGATTGCCACAGGTGAGGTGCTGGAAGATGGGTGCCATTATTTGAGAAAGGTGGTAAGGAAAAGCCAGGGAACTATAGACCGGTGAGCCTGAAGTCAGTGGCAGAGATGTTGTTGGAAGGGATTCTCCGGGACAGGATTTACATGTCACTGGAAAAGCAAGAAATTATTAGGGAGAGTCAGCATGGCTTTTGCATTGAAATCATTAACTTGGACTTGAGAAAGACACAAGGTTTCACATAACACACTGGTTAGCAGGTTCAACACCATAGAATTCTGGTGGAACTAGCTGTTTGGATACGGAATTGGCTGGAAGGCCAAACAGTTATAGATGGACAGCACAGAAACAGAGACCCGTCGGTCCAACCAGTACATGCTGATCAGATATCCCAATGCAATCTAGTCCTACCTGTCCGCACCCGGCCCGTATCCTTCCTATTCATATACACATGAAGATGCCGTTTAAATGTTGCAATCGTAATGGCCTCCACCACTTCCTCTGGCAGCTCATTCCATACACGTCCCACCCTCTGTGTGAAAACGTTGCCTCTCAAGTCTCTTTAAAGTCTTTCCTCTCATACCATAAACCTATGCCCTCTCGTGCTGGGATCCCCCACGCCAGGGAAAAGACTTTGTCTATTTATCCTATCCATCCATCTCACGTTTTGATATGCATCGATAAGATCACCTCTCAGCCTCCGACGCTGCAGGGAAAACAGCCCCAGACTATTCAACCTCCATTCAACCCCCAGCCTAGCTCAAATCCTCCAACCCTGGCAACGTTCTTGTAAATCTTTTCTGAACCCTTTCAAGTTTCACAACATCCTTCCAATAGGAAGATGACGAGATTTGTACGCAACGTTCCAAAAGTGGCCTAACCAATGTCCTGTACAGCTGCAACATGATCTCATAACTCCTGGACTCAATACATTGTCCGATAAAGGCAAGCATACCAAATGCTGCCTTCACTATCCTATCTACCTGCACTCCAAGGCCTCTTTGTTCAGTAACACACCTCAGGACCTTACCATTAAGTGTATATGTCCTGCTAAGATTTGCTTTCCCAAAATACCACTCCTCAGCCATTCACCCATCTGATCAAGATCCCATTGTACTCTGAGGTAATCTTTTTCACTGTCCACTACACCTCCAGTTTTGGTGTCATCTCACTAACTATACCTCCTATGTTCACATCCAAGTCATTGATATAAATGACGAAAGGTAGTGGATCCAGCAGTGATCCTTGTAACAATCCACTAGTCACAGGCCTCCAGTCTGAAAAGCAACCCTCCATCACCACCCTCTGCCTTCTGCCTTTGAGCCAGTTCTGTATCCAAATGGTTAGATCTCCCTGTATGCCATGAGCTCTAAACTTGCTGAGGAGTCAGTGTCATAGTGGAGGGTGCTTTGGGACTTGAAGCCTGTGATGAGCAATATGCTGTCAGGCTGGGTACTGGGTCCACTGCTTTTTGCCATTGATATAAATGATATCTATGTGAATAAAGGAGCTATGGTTAGTAGGTTTACAATAGACACCAAAATTGGAGGTGCAATGGATAGCAAAGTTGCCAGAAAGTACAATGAGACTCTGATCAATTGGGCTGTGGAGTGGCAGATGAAGTTTAATTTAGATATCTGTGAGGTTCTGCATTTTGGAAAAGCAAATCAGGGTGGGACTTCTACACTTAATGGGAAGGTTCTGGGGAGTGTTGCTGAACAAAGAGATCTTGGAGTGCAGGTTCATAATTCCTTGAAAGTGGAATCATAGATAGGCAGGGTAGTGAAGAAAGTGTTTGGTGTACTTGCCTTTATTGGTCAGTGCATTGCGTACAGGTGCTGTGACGTCATTTTGCGGCTGTACAGGACATTCATTCAGCCACTTCTGGAATTCTGCTTTCAGTCCTGGTCTCCCCGCTATTGGAATGATATTGTGAAACTTGAAAGGATTCAGAAAAGATGCAAAGATGTTGCCAGGGTTGAGGGATTGAGCTATAGGGAGAGGCTGAATAGACTGAGGCTGTTTTCACTGGAGAATCGGATGCTGAGAAGTGACCATAGAGGTTGATAAAATCGTGAGGGGTATGGATAGGGTCAACAGCCAGGGTCTTATTCCTGTTTAGGTGAGTCCAAAAGTAGAAAGCACATGCATGTGGGAAAAGATTGAAAAGGGATATTAAGGGCAAAGTTTCAAACTGAACGTAGTATGTGTATGGAATGAGCTGCCAGAGAAAGTGTGGAGGCTCGTACAGTTACAACATTTAAAAGGCATCTCACTGGATATGTGATTGGGAAACGTTTCGAAGGCTATGGGCCAAGGGCTGGCATATGGGACGAGATTAATTTAGGATATCTGGTCGGCATGGACAAGTTGAACTGAAGGGTCTGTTTCTGTGCTGTACATCTCTATGGCACTAATAAATTAAAATTAAGATAGGTTTCTCTTTTATGGAGAGTTAGCAGAAGGTCAGACAATTCTCCTTGGAGCTGCGAAGGTTAAGCAGTGATTTTGACCAGGAGAGGATTTATTTCCAGGGTATTTTATTTTCAGAGAGACAGAGTGAGAAATTTTTAACGTCACAATTTTTAGCAACTATTTTCAGGTAACTGGCAAATAATGCAAAGAAAACTGTGAAGATTATTTTACTCACTAAGTTCTGAGCATCTGGAACAGTTTGACCGACAGCTGGATGCAGATTCAGTAGTTATTGTCAAAACAAATTTGAAATTTAACATTTTTAAGGAAGGATTTGGAGGGCTCTGTCCAAATGGGAGGTGAGTTGGGACTGACTGGCACCATCTCCAGAGGGAGAGAGTACAGCCCCAATGGGCAGAATAGCCTCCAGTCCCTGTGCTCTGTGATACTGACCCATTCACTGTGAATGATGAAGCTCATCACAGGGCAGAGCCGTAGAGATGTACAGCATGAAAATAAACCCTTTGGTTAAACTGGTCCATGCTGACCAGATATCCCAACCTACTCTAGACCCATTTGCCAACACTTGGCACATTTCACTCTACACCCTTCCTATTCATATACCCATCCAGATGCCAAATGGTTTAATTGTACCAACATCCTCCACTTCCCGACAGAAGATTCCATACACGCACCAACCTCCGTGGGGACAAATAATTGCCCCTCAGATCCATTTTAAATTCTTCCCCTCTCATCTTAAACCTATGCCCTCTCATTCTGGACTCCCCGACCCCAGGGAAATGACCTTGTCTATTTATCCTACCCATGCCCCTCATGGTTTTATAAACCTCTATGATGTCACCCCTCAGCCTCTGATGCACCTGGGAGGATCCCACCACTCAGGTCACAATGGGGCCTGGCTGATTGACACAGCTTCAGACCAAATGGAGAGTTGGCATGATCCTCCAGCCAATGGGAGTGAATGAGGGGTGGGTCCAGCAGGCCAACACATGACCATCAGCTTTGCAGGCGCAGTGTCACTGTGAGGGGGGACTGAATGTGAAGGAGTGGGAGAGACAGCAGATACTGGGAGAGAGATGGAGTTAGTGTGGACTGGGAAGGTTGATAAACGCTGTTTCAGTCTGCTGGACCTGAATGAGATACTCCGGGTAAATTGGAACCAAAAGAACTTTGGATGCTGCAAATCGCACACAACAACCAGAAGGTACTGGAAAAGCTCAGCAGATCAGGCAGCATCTGTGAAAAGAAATCAGTTCACATTTTCGATCCAGTGACGCTTCCTCAGGAACTGATGATAGTTAGAAAAAAAGTCTATTTTTATGCAGAAGGTCGGGGTTAAGGAATAAATGATAAGGGGGGATAGAGTCCAAAGAGAGAGATAAGAGCATTTGGACAAAGGAGTGGATAACGATCTGACGGGGGGAGGGTGAATAGCTGTTTATGGGGACTGTTAGTGGCTAACCATAGGTAGTGTGTAATGGTAGGCTACGTAATAACAAGGCCTGGTATGTGGGGTAGGGGCAAAGACACTAGGACGTGGGAGAGTTCAGGACCTAAAATTATTGAATTTGATGTTGAAGCCAGAGGGTTGCAGGGTCCCCGAGTGGGAGATGAGGTGTTGTTCTTCCAGCTTGTGTTAAAGTGTGATGCTGGAAAAGCACAGCAGGTCAGGCAGCATCCACGAAGCAGGAGAATTGAAGTATTGGGCATGTCAGTACTTCATCAGAAATGTGGGTGCTGGAATACGGCTGAGAGATAAATAGGGAGGTGTGTTTGGGGTTGGGGGAAGGGAGCTAGGGAGGCAATAGGTGGTTGTAGATGGAGGGTAGTTGTGAGAGGATGGAATGAACAATTGGGCAGGAAGATGGGAAGGTGGGACTGTTCAAGAGGCCAGTGCCGTGTTGGAGGGTTGAATCTGATATAAGTTGGGGGAGGGGAGTTGAGCAAACCTTGATGCCGTGTGGTTGAAAGTTCCCAAGGTGGAAGATGAGGTGTTCTTCCTCCAGGTGTCGGGTGGCTCAGATTTGGGGATGGAGGACTTGCATGTCCTTGGCAGCGTGGTGGCGGAGGGGGTGAGGGGTAGCTGAAGTGGTCGGCCACAGGGCGGTGGGGTTGGTTGGTGCATGTGTCCCAGAAATGTTATAGACAATAGACAATAGATGCAGGAGTAGGCCATTCTGCCCTTCGAGCCTGCACCGCCATTCAATATGATCATGGCTGATCATTCCTACTCAGTATCCTGTTCCAGCCTTATCTCCATACCCCTTGACTCCACTATCTTTAAGAGCTCTATCCAATTCTTTCTTAAAAGAATCCAGAGACTGGGCCTCCACTGCCCTCTGGGGCAGAGCATTCCACACAGCCACCATTCTCTGGGTGAACTAGTTTCTCCTCATCTCTGTCCTAAATGGTCTACCCCGTATTTTTAAGTTGTGTCCTCTGGTTCGGCACTCCCCCATCAACGGAAATATGTTCCCTCCTGCCAGAGTGTCCAGTCCTTTCATTATCCTATACGTTTCAATCAGATCCCCTCTCAGTCTTCTAATCTCAAGGGTATACAAGCCCAGTCGCTTCAGTCTTTCCGTGTAAGGCAATCCTGCCATTCCAGGAATTGACCTCGTGAACCGACGCTGCACTCCCTCAATAGCCAGAATGTCTTTCCTCAAATTTGGAGACCAGAACTATACACAGTATTCCAGGTGTGGTCTCACCAGGGCCCTGTACAGCTGCAGAAGCACCTCTTCGCTCCAATACTCAATCCTTCTTGTTATGAAGGCCAGCATGCTATTAGCCTTCTTCACGACCTGCTGTACCTGCATGCTTGCCTTCATTGACTGGTGGACAAGAACACCCAGATCTCTCTGAACAGCCCCTTGACCTAATTTGATACCATTGAGGTAGTCATCTGCCTTCCTGTTCTTGCCACCAAAGTGGATAACCAGACATTTATCCACATTAAACTGCATCTGCCATGCATCTGCCCACTCACCTAACTTGTCCAGGTCTCCCTGTAATCCCCTAACATCCTCATCACATTTCACCCTACCACCTAGCTTTGTGTCATCAGCAAATTTGCTAATGTTATTGCTGATACCATCTTCTATATCATTTACATATGTTGTAAAAAGCTGCGGTCCCAGCACAGATCCCTGCAGTACCCCACTGGTCACTGCCTGCCATTTCGAATTAGAGCCGTTAATCACTACCCTTTGTTTCCTATTAGCCAACCAATTCTCTATCCAATCTAGTACTTTGCCCCCAATCCCGTGCGCCCTAATTTGACTCACTAACCTCTTGTGTGGGACTTTATCAAAAGCTTTCTGAAAGTCCAGGTACACTACATCCACTGGATCTCCCTCGTCCATCTTCCGAGTTACATCCTCAAAAAATTCAAGAAGATAAGTTCCCTGAAATATTCCACAATTTGGCGTCCTGAGAGCAAGGGACACAATAGGTGAGGTGTTTGGGTGGGCAGGGAAATCTCTGCTGGATGTGGGAGGATCCAGTGGTGCCTTGGATGGAGGTGAGGGGAAGGTGTGGGCACAGGTTTTCCACCTCTTACAATGGCAAGCGAAGGTGCTTGGAGTGGAGAGTGGGTTGGTGGGGACTGTGGATCGAACGTGGAAGTCACAGAAGGTATGATCTCTGTGGAATGCTGAAAGGGGTGGGGAGGGAAATATAACTCAGGTGGTTGGATCTGATGGTGGACAGAGCAGAGGATGATGGGTTGTATCTGGGTGGAAGGTGAGGATGGTGGGATTCCATCTTTGTTGCATTTGGAGGGGTGGGGTTCAAAGGCAGTGGTTTGGGAAGTGGAGGAGATACACTGGAGGGCATTGTTGACCACATGTGAGGGGAAATTGCAGTCCTTGAAATAGCAAGCCATTTGGGTATGTTCTGAAGTGTTCTTCCAGCTTGCATCAAGCTTCACTGGAACACTGCAGTAAGCGTGAGACAGAGATGTTGGACAGGGAACAGTCTTGTGTGTTAAAGAGCAGGCAACTGGAAGCTCAGGGTCTTTTTTGCAGGCACAATGTAGATCATCAGCCACCATTTCCACCACCGCCACTGAGATTCTAGAAGGTTCCTGTCTCCTCCATTAACAGCTTTCCACCTTCCCACTCCTTTATCTTTCCAAATGTTCCTGTGTCTCTTTGGGCTCTGTCCCCACCTATTATTTACTCTTTAACCTTTATCTCCTGTAGTCCAAAGATCTGTAGGTTCGGTGAATTGGCCCAGCTAAGGTTCCCGTAGTGTTCGGGGATGTGCATTAGTTCGGGGAAATGGAGAGTAATAGAATAGGAGAATGGGTCTGGGTGGGATAAACTTCGGAGGGTGGGTGTGGAATTGTTGGGCCAAAGGGCCTGTTTCCTGAAGGGATTCTAATTTTCCCAGCTGTCATCGGTTCTGAGGAAGGGTCACTGGACCCGCGATAACCCATGGTGTGTGCAGGAGGCGGAAAGGGGAGAGTGGCAGCAGAAACCAGATGAAATGTATCAGTGTAGACTGGGAGGGTTTAGTTACACTCTGTGCAGGTCGTTAGTCTGAATTAGAAACTCTTGGTCCCACGTTTGCAGCAAAGGGGAAGATGGCTTGGGCCTCAGGCAGTGAGAGGAGCATTTACACATCAAACACATACCGAGAGAAGTGTTTGTCTTCACTATTCATCTTGCACTGACTGTGAGCTTTGTTTTGTGAATTCAGTTTATAGGATATTAATTGAGGATAATTGAGACAGGGATCTCAGTAAACAAGTTTCTACAGTCAGCGGGATCATGGGGATCTGAATATCATTGGCATTTAACTGTGGAACGAGAAAGGTTTGTCTGTTCTGTCTGTGGGAAAATGTCTTCAATATTTTTGTCAAGCCAAAAGCAGAAAGATGTTCAAGTCCATGGTTGGATCACCCTTGGGGTATGTGTTCAATTCATGGCCCTGTAGCTGTGGAAGGAGGTATTGGCCTGAGAGGGAGCACAGATTTATCCAAATTACACCTCGTCTTTTTGCAGGAACTGTCAGATTTAGTCTCAATCATCCACTTTATAATGTTAATCTGTAAACTCCCGACTTCCAATTCTCTGCACATTTCTGGTGCATTCAAATTCCAGCACCATTTCAGGTGGAACGTTCCAGATTCTGACAACTGTCTGTTCATTCAGAAACTGCTGAAGTCCATTTTGACTCTGGGGTTACAAAGGGCAGAATTGAAAGATGCAATGCTGGTCCTGAGCTCCCATTGAGGTGCATTGGAACAGTACAGTGTAGGTGTGAGCAGACAATGAAAATGACAGGGCTGCACTGTGAGTGCTGCTTGGCTCAATGAGAGTGTTTTGGAGTTGGGTGTAAATAGTGAGGTGAGACAGGGAGAAGGTGAAGCTGAAACTCAGTTTTAGTTCAGGCCTTTCAGAAATTCACATTCCCAATGGGAATAGCCAATTTGTCAGTGATACCTGCGGAGTATTTAAGTTTTTAAAGTATGACATATCAGCTTAAGTAAAGATATTTTTTGTTATTGTAATGGACATGTTTGAAGTGAAGGAAGGTTACTCACTCATTTAAATTCTCTTAATGGGAGTAACTGGATGAATGTAGAGAGACGTTGTGACAGGAGCCCTCAGACCCGTGGTGTGCTCCTCTTGCACATTGTGGGAAATATGGGCCGCTTCCAGTGTCCCTGACGGCTATTTGTGCAGGAAGGGTTCCCATCTGCAGCTTCTGGGAAACTGCCTTTCAGAGCTGGAGCTTAGAGTGGACTCACTGTGGAGCATCTGCAATACTGAGAATTTTATGGACAGCACTTTTAGTGAGTTAGTCACACTGCAGGTGAGGGTTACACTGGCAGAAAGGGAATGGTTGAAAATCAGATCTAGTAAAAGGCTCAGGAAGTGAGTACAGGAGTCCCCCGTTGTTATCCCCTTCTCATACAGATACTGTATAACACTTGGGATTCTGTAAGGGCAGGAATGGGTGGGGTGGCTTCTCGGAAAATCAGCATCAGCCAGGTTCATGACACCACAGAGAGCTCTGCTGATCAGAACAAGAGGAAAGAGAGTGGCAGGGCAATAGTGACAGGGGATTCAATAATCAGGGGTACAGCCTGGCACTTCTGTGCCCACAGACATGAATCGAGGATGGTATGTAATCTCCCTGGTGCCAAGATCCATGATATCATGGAGTGGCTGCAGGACATTCTGGAGCTGGAGTGTAAACAGGCCGTGGTCGTGCAACACACAGATACCAAGGACATCGCTAAACAGAGGGATGAGGGCCTGAAAGCTGGACTCAGCGAGAGCAAGATGCATTAAAATGTAGCTCCTGAAATGTAATAATGTCAGACTTATTCCCAGTTCCATGTGCTAATGAGAGCAGGAATGAGAAGGTAGATCAGCTGGATGTGTGGCTGGGGAAATGGTGTACCAGAGAAGGGTTTTGATTCTTCAGGCACTGGGACTGTTTCTGGGTTAGGTGGGACCTATACCAGCCTGACCGGTTACCCCTGGGCAGAGCTGAGACAAATCTGGTGGGGGCTTTTGCCAGTTCTGTTGGTGAGTTTGTAACTAGTCTGGCAGGGGGATGGCAACTAAAGTGTAGGCTTAGATGGGTCAGATTCAGGACAGGGAATGGGAGGTAGAATATTAGTGATGTAGTTAGCGGCTCAGAAAGCCAAAGGAAAGGAGGATTAAACGAAGATTGAGTCCCTCTTCAGCCATCAGTCCTGACATCCCAGGAATGTGAGTCAACAAAATATGGAGCTGTTTACATGTCTATGACTCTGTGCTTCTCGAAAAACTCAATGAGGTTTGTGAGACATGACCTGCCCTTGACGAAACCATATTGACGATCCGAAATCATATTGTTGTTTGCCAGATGATTACAAATCATGTCTCTGAAAATCCTTTCCAAACCCATTCCTACAACAGAAGTAAGGCTCACTGGTATATAATTACCTGGGTCATCTCTACTGCCCTTCTTGATCAAGGGCATAACATTTGCAATCACCCAGTCCTCTGGGACTGAACTTGTAGGCAATGACAACTCATTATCAAAGCCGATTTCTTTGCTATCTTCTCCTTAGCTTCCCAGACAATCTACGGATAAATCCCATCTAGCCCAGGGGACTGGTCTACTTTAATCCTTCTAGAATTGATAACACCTGTTCGTAACTAACCTCGGTCCTTTCTAGTCTAACATCTTCGACCTCATTATTATCTACAACATTCTAATTTTCCTGAGTGAAAACCAATGAGAAATGTTTGTTTAGCACCTCTCCGATTTCCACAGTGTCCACACTCAACTACCCACTTCTGTCTTTGATTGGCCCTATTCCTCCCCTATCCTTTATTCCTCACATACCTATAGAAAGCTTTAGGGTTCTCCTTTATTCTATTCGCTAAAGACTGCTCGTGTCCTCTCTTTGCTCTTCTTAACTCTCTTGAAATCCTTCCTAGCTGATCTGTAAGTCTCCATCGCCTCATCTGTACCATTTGTGTCATCAACACATAAGCCTCATACTTCTTCTGAACGAGAGATGCAACTTCTGTTCTAAACCACGATTCCCTTACCTTATCACTTCCTCCCTGCCTGACAGGGACATACCTATCAAGGACACACAATATCTGTTCCTTAAACCAGCTCCACATTTCCATTGTCTGCATCCACTGCATTTCGCTCCTCCATCCTATGCATCCTAATTCTTGCAGAATCGCATTATAATTGCCACTGCCCCATTGATAAGTCTTCACCTGTACCATATACCTATCCCTTTTCATCGCTAAACTAAACATAACTGAATTATGGTCACTCTCCCCAAAGTGCTCACCTACACCTAAATCAAACACCTAGTCCGGTTCATGACCAAGCACCAGATCCAATGTGGCCTCCCCTCTTGTCGGCCCTTTGACATACTGTGTCAGGAAACCCTCCTGTACACATTGGACAAAAACTGATCCATCCGACGTACTAGAATTATAGAATTTCCAGTCAATGTTAGGGAAGTTAAAGTCCCCCATAATGACCACCATGTTACTTTCACTCCTACCCAGAGTAATTTTTCTAATCCTCTCTACCCCCTTCCTGGAACTCTGTGGCAGCCTATAAAAATTCCAAGCAGTGTGACCTCCCCTCTCCTGTTTCTAACCTCAGCCCACACTACTTCAGTAGACAAGTCCTCATCAAATGTTCTCTCAGCCACCGTTATACTATCCTTGACTAACAAGACATCCATGGGCCCATTGCGGTGCTTCAAATTCCATGAGGCAGCCATACTGTCTATGACAGACAGACTCAGTCTGGAACCTCCTCTATCCTTAAGACCTGATGCACTGCCTACGCTCCTCCATTTCCCCTTTGCACGTTCCCTTTTCAACCCACCCCATCCCACCTGCATCACTCCACAATTGGAGCTGTCAAGGGCAGAAGTCTGTGGAACACCCTCCCTAACCTTCTCTATCCTCTTTTAAGATGTATTTTAAAATCATCCTCCTTAATCAATGTTTTGATCATCCATGAAACACCTTAGGAGATTTGCCATTATGAAAGATTCCATAGAAAGCAAATAGTTGTTGTTATTGCTGTACATTAGGGGAAACAGAAATACAGAAATGATGCTTTCAAAATTCTAACAAGATAGGCGCAGTGTGTAGGCCAAATAATAACATCACATTGGGATGGACAATAAACAAAGAAATAGCTGATGCCTATAAAAATGGCATGTCTATTCCCATGGGTGATTTTAATCTACATGAAGATTGGTCGAACCAGCTCAGTCAGGGTAGCCTTGAGGAGTTCATTAAGTGTATCCATGATAGTTTTTTTGAACAGTATGAAATGTAAACGATAAGGAGCAAGCAATCCAAGATCTGGCCCCTGTGCAATGAGACAGGAATAATTAATGACCTCAGAATTAGGGATCCTCTTGGAAGAAGTGATCATTGTATGGTTGAAGTTAGAATACATATGGAGAGGTGTGAAGATAAATTACCTGCCCTCGATCTCTTCATAGCCAACTGCCACTGCGACATTAACCGCCTCAACTTCTCCACCCCTCTCACCCACTCCAACCTCTCAACCTCGGGACGTGCATCCCTCCACTCCATCCGTTCCAACCCCAACCTCACTATCAAACTGGCAGACAAGGGAGGTGCGGAAGTAGTTTGGCACACCGACCTTTACACCGCTGAGGCTAAACGCCAGCTCGCGGACACCTCCTCCTGCTGCCCCCTTGACCATGACCCCACTTCCCACCACCAAACCATCATCTCCCAGACCATCCATAACCTCATCACCCCATCCACCGCCTCCAACCTCATAGTCGCTCAACCCCACCGCCAGTTTCTACCTCCTGCCCAAAATCCACAAACGTGACTGCCCCGGCCGACTCATTGTCTCAGCCTGATTCTGCCCCACCGAACTCATCTCTGCATACCTCGACACGGTCCTGTCCCCCTTAGTCCAAGAACTCCCCACCGACGTTCGGGACACCACCCATGCCCTCCACCTCCTCCATGATCTTCGTTTCTCCGGCCCCCAACGCCTTATCTTCACCAGTCCCTATACACCTCCATCCCCCATCATGAAGAACTCAAAGCCCTCAGCTTCTTCCTTTCCCACTGTATCAACCAGTATCCTTCCACTGACACCCTCCTTCGACTGACTGAACTGGTCCTCACCCTGAACAACTTCTCTTTCCAATCCTCCCACTTCCTCCAAACCAAAGGAGTAGCCAAGGACACCCGCATTGGCCCCAGCTATGCCTGCCTCTTCGTAGGATATGTGGAACAGTCCATCTTCCGCAGTTACACTGGCACCACCCCCCACCTTTTCCTCCGCTACATCAATGACTGTATTAGCGCTGCCTCATGCTCCCATGAGGAGGTTGAACAGTTCATCCACTTTACCAACACCTTCCACCCCGACCTCAAATTCACCTGGACCATTTCAGACTCCTCCCTCCCCCTCCTAGACCTTTCCATTTCTATCTCGAGCGACCGAATCAACACGGACACTTACTGTAAACTGACCGGCTCCCACAGCTCCCTCGACTACACCTCCTCCCACCCTGCCCCCTGTAAAAAAACACCATCCCATATTCCAAATTCCTTCGTCTCTGCTGCATCTGCTCCCAGGAGGACCAGTTCCAATACCGTACAACCCAGATGGCCTCCTTCTTCAAAGACCGCAATTTCCCCCCAGACGTGGTCGACGATGCCCTCCACCGTATCTCCTCCACTTCCCGCTCCTCCGCCCTTGAGCCCCGCCCCTCCAACCACCACTAGGACAGAACCCCACTGGTCCTCACCTCCCACCCCACCAAACTCCATATACAGCGTAACATCCGTCGTCATTTCAGCCACCTCCAAATTGACCCCACCACCAGGGATATATTTCCCTCCCCTCCCCTATCCGCATTCCGAAAAGACCACTTCCTCCGTGACTCCCTTGTCAGGCCCACACCCCCCACCAACCCAACCTCCACTCCCGGCACCTTCCCCTGCAACTGCAAGAAATGCAAAACTTGCGCCCACACCTCCCCCCTTACTTCCCTCCAAGGCCCCAAGGGATACTTCCATATCCACCACAAATTCACCTGAACCTCCACACATGTCATTTATTGCATCCGCTGCACCTGATGTGGCCTCCTCTATATTGGGGAGACAGGCCACCTACTTGCGGAACGTTTCAGAGAACACCTCTGGGACACCTGGACCAACCAACCCAACCACCCCATGGCTCAACACTTCAACCCCCCCCTCCTACTCCACCAAGGACATGCAGGTCATTGGACTCCTCCATCGTCAGACCATAGCAACACGAAGGTTGGAGGAAGAGCGCCCCATCTTCCGCCTAGGAACCCTCCAACCACAAGGGATGAATTCAGATTTCTCCAGTTTCCTCAATTCCTCTCCCCCGCACCTTGTCTCAGTCAAATCACTCGAACTCAGCTCTGCCTTCCTAACCTGCAATCTTCTTCCTGACCTCTCTGCCCCACCCCCACTCGGGCCTATCACCCTCACCTTAACCTCCTTCCACCTATCGCATTTCCAACACCCCTCCCCCAAGTCCCTCCTCCCTACCTTTGATCTTAGCCTGCTGGACACACTCTCCTCATTCCTGAAGAAGGGCTTATGCCTGAAACGTTGATTCTCCTGTTCCTTGGATGCTGCCTGACCTGCTGCGCTTTTCCAGCAACACATTTTCAGCTCTGATCTCCAGCATCTGCAGTCCTTACTTTCTCCTCCAGTGCAAAGATAAAATCTAATACCTTGGTCCTGTGCTTGAACATGGGAAACTAAAATAGAGTGAGGGAGAACCTGGATAAAGTAGACTGGAAACAAAGATTTTATGGTGGGACAGTTGATGAGCAGTGAAAGATTTTCAAAGACATTTTAGGAAGTGCTCAGCAAAGGCATATTCCAGTGAAAAGGAAGGACTGGAAGAAAAGGCAGTGGACAAAAGATAGGGAATTCTACACCAGTTAGTTTATTCTCTGTAGTTGGAAAGATGTTTGGGTCTATTATCAAGGAAGAAATAGCAGGGAATCCCGATACAAATTGTCCCATTGGGCAGACAGAGCATGGATTCATGAAGGGCAGGTCATGCTTGACAAATTGTTTGGAATCCTATGAAGACATTTTGAACAAGGTGAACAACAGCGACCCAGTGGATGAGGAGTACCTGGATTTCCAAAAGGCCTTCAACAAGGTGCCACGCAAGTGGCTGTTGCATTATATAAGCGTGCATGGGATAGAGTATTAGCATGGATAGAAGATTGGTTGACTAACAGGAAGCAAAGAGTGGGGATAAATAAGCCTTTTTCTGGCTGGCAATCAGTAACTAGTAGCGTGCCTCTAGGATCAGTGTTGGGACTGCAATTATTTAGAATCGATACAGATGATTTGGAGTTGGGGACCACATGTAGGGTGTCAAAGTTTGCATATGACACTAAGATGAGTCACAGAACAAAGTGTGTGGAGGACTGGGAAACTTTGCAGAGGAACAGAGATACATTGAGTGAGTGGGCAATGGTGTGGCAAGTGGAATATTATGTTCATAAATGTAAAGTCATACTCTTTGGTTGGAGTAATATTAGTAAAAAGATTATTACTTGAATTTTTTAAAAATGCATTATTTGCTATGCCGAGGCACCTGAACATCCTTCTGTAGGAGGGTTGGTCACGCGATACAACAATCAATTCAGAAGGCAAATGGAATATTGTCCTTCATTGCTGAAGGGATTGTGTTTAAAAGCAGAAGTGGGCTATAGAGGGTGCTGGTGATCCCACACCTGGAGTACTGCATGTAGTTTTTATCTCCTTTCTTGCTCAAGGATGTACTGGCACTAGAGGGGGTGCATAGGAGGTTAACTATGTTGACTCCGGAGGTGAGGGGTTTGGCTTAACAGAGACTGAGTAGATTGGGATTATATTCATTGGAATTCAGAAGAATGGATAGATATAAAATAATGAATGGAATAAATAAAATAGAAGTAGAGAGGATGTTTCCACTGGCAGGTGAAGCTAGGACAAGAGGGCATCACCACAAGGTCAGAAGCAGCAAATTTAGGATTGAATTGAGAAGGAATGTCTTGACCTCGATGGAGTGCATTGCCCAGGGAAGTAGTTGAAGCTAGTTCAATGAAAGTTTTTAAAGCTAAGTTAGTTTTGTTTTTACAAAATAAATAATTAATTAAGGAATACGGTGAGAACATGGGTAAATGGTTCTGCATCCACAAAATGATCAGCCATGATCTTATTGAATGGTAGAGCAGGCTCGAAGGGCAGGACGGCCTTCTCCTTTTCCTCGATCTTTTGTTCTTATGTTTTGCATTCCTCCCTCACTCATGACTTGGAGGTGCTGGTGTTGGATTAGGATGGACAAAATTAAAATTCAGAGAACACCAGGTTATAGTCCAACTGGTTTATTTGGAAGCACTACTTTGCTGGTCCTTCATCAGGTGGTTGTGTGATTTTTAACTTTGTCCCTCATTCTTGTAACTGAGAAACAGCAAAAAAAGTCACGAAGCAGTGCGCAAGCTCCAGCCAACAGTTGGTATTGTGGACAATGAAGAAGGTTATCTCAGAATACAATGGGATATTGATCAGATGGGCCAATGGGCTGAGGACAGGCAGATAGGATTTAATTGAGATAGATCAGGTTAGAATATCTGGTTAACATCGACAGGTTGGACCGAAGAAGTGATTGATGTCAGCGGCGGACCAATGGAAAGGCAGGGGCGGAGCTGGAGGACCTGGCGGGGCAGTTGGTCCTCCAGCCAATCAGTGAATGAGGGCGGGACTAGACTATACCACGTGATCATCCTCGTGGTGGGCGCGGATTTTAGGGACAGATGTGTGGAGTGCTGTTGGTAAGGAAAGAAATAAACAGCAGGAAGTGGGAGGGAAATGGTGTTGGTATGGTCTGAGAGGTGTTACAATCATTTGCTGCACATCGGAAAATACAAATTTGAAACTTACAGTCCCGTTTTTGCAGCAAACGGAAACATGCCTCGTTGAGTAATTGGCCCGAGTGAGCGCCGCCATCTTTATTCGGGGCAATGATTCACTGGACACGTGGGCGGCCGCCAGCTTTGTAGGGGGCAAAGTTCAGAGGGATGTATGTACAGCTTCCCTGGTAAAAAGAGTCATAGGGCAGGATTTACACAGAGCACATTCAAAGCCAGAGAAATGGACTTTTTTTTCTGGATTTGTTTCGTCATTCATTTAAATGATTTGGATGTGAATAGAGGCCGTTTAGTTAGTAAGTTTGCAGGTGACACCAAAATTGGAGGTATTGTGGACAATCAAGAAGGTTATCTCCGAGTACAGTGGGATATTGATCAGATGGGCCAATGGGCTGAGGAGTGGCAGATAGGATTTAATTAAGATAGATTAAGCTAGGATATCTGGTTGGCATAGGTTGGACAGAAGAAGTTTGTTTCTGTGCTAGACGTCTTTGACTGTGGGATCATAAAAGTGAACTCTGCTCTGGTTCACCTCTGGGTTCTCTGATGTCCACTTGTTCATTATCTAGCTTCCTCAGTCTCTCATGGGTATATTTTTGGTCTGAATAGTATTTTACAATTACTTTCATAGCTGTTTTGTAAATGAATTGAAAAACGTAGAGCTGGAAAAACCCAGCAGGCCAGGCAGCATCCGAGGATCAGGAGAATCGACGTTTCGGGCATAAGCCCTTCTTCAGGAAGGTAAATGAATTGTCCACTGCTGCCCGGCTCCTGACCGTATGCTGTTCCATTATCAGGTTATTTTTTCCACAATATCTTTGACAGTCAAGAATTCTTTTTTCCAATAAGCGAATGCATTTTCCTTCAATTTCTGACAGTCAAATTCTGCACCATTTTCATTCCCTGTAATTCATATTGCACTCCCTGAAACATCAACTGTGTATTTCTCCTTCCACAGAAACCAGTGATCAATGCCAAAGCCTTGTTGCCTGTGGAGAGGGTGATGTTTGACTTCCTTGTACTGCTGCAGTTTGTATGGTGAAGCTGGTTGGGTAAGCGACATTACAGATTTATTCACTCAGTGATATTGAAGAGTAGAAGATATCTGTACAAATCATCATGGTTTTAATTTCACAAAAATATTATTGAGAACTTTTGACATAAGGCTACAGATGGAGAATATTGTGTCCAGTGGCCACAACCATTACTAAATAAGCAGTTTTTCAAGAATGCCTTAAAGGAAGAAAGTAGATCTTAGAGGGTTAGAGTGGGGATTCCAGACCATGTTCCCTTGGAGTCTATAGAAACAGTCACACAGGTGAACGCAAAAATAAACACATGATTGAGAGTCTGAACTAAAATGAGTTATTGAGATATGAAAGGATGTGTGATGCAGGGAGATAGGAATGATTACAGCCAGGAATTAATTCAAAGGTGCGAAAGTAAATTGTTGCTTATAAATGGGAGTCTTTTGATTGATCAGCAAGTTCTGGTACAAGTGAGCACTTCGGCAGTAGAGTTTTCAATATTCTTGAGATTATCGGGAGGGTGAATGTGGGATGCTGGCCAGGAGTGGGTTTAGACAATAAAATCTAGAGTTAACAAAAGGAATGAATGAGAGTTTCAGCAAATGAGCTGAGACTGTGGTGAGGTCAGGTGATATGACTGAAGTCAAAATACTGGTCTTGGAGGGGATCTGGCCTGTCATCCTCACCTCATTCAGCTGTTTGTCAGTTTGTGAATCAAATCTGTAACAAGCTCAGGAACTGAGTGGCCCTGGCTGAACCCAAACTGGGCATCGCTGAGCAGGTTATTCCTGACCAGGTGCATCGGCCTGCTATCACTTCACTGCTGAGCGAGTGTGGACTGATGGAGGGGAATTGGCTGAGTTGGATCTGCCCTGTGTTTTTGTGTTGGAACATCCCTGAGCAATGTTCCACAAAGTCAGTAGGTGCCAGTGCTGGAGCAGTACTTGCCTTGGTGGGCAGCAAGTTCTGAAGCACACCCATCAGTACTATTGCCAGAATATTGGCAGGGCCCATAGCCTTTACACTACTTATCCATTTCTTGATCTGATTTGAAATGAGTTTTAAACCATTTCGATTCATATCTGTGATGTCAGGGACCAATGGAGAAGGCTCATCCAATTGGCACTGCTGGCTGAAAATTGCTGCAAAGGCTGTCCTCTTATCTGTGGAATGGATGTGTGAGACCCCTCCATCAGTAAGGGTGGGGATATCTGTGATGCTGTAATTGTCTATCACCATTCCTGACTAGGTGTGACAGAACTGCAGAACTCCGATCTAATCCATTGTTAATGGGATGACGTAGTTCTATTTGGTGTTGTTTGTGCTGCTTGTAGCTGCACCAGGTTGGCACCTCATTTTTGGTACTGCAGGCATGCCCTCCTGTATTCACTATTGAACCAGGGTTGATTCCCCTGGCTTTATGTTAATGGTTGAGTGGGGGATATCAGGCCATGAGATTTCAGATTGGGCTGGAGTACAGTTCCACTGCTCTTGTTGGCCCAGAGTGAGGCAGAAGTTGCAGGGACAAGAGGGCTGATTTTGTGGTTGTATTTGCTAGTGCATTGGTAGATGTAATGTGGTCCATCCAGTTTCATTCCTTTTAGATTAGATTAGATTACTTAGTGTGGAAATAGGCCCTTCGGCCCAACAAGTCCACACCGACCCACCGAAGCGCACCCATCCAGACCCATTCCCCTACATTTACCCCTTCTCCTAACACTGCGGACAATTTAGCATGGCCAGTTCACCTAACCTGCACATTTTGGACTGTGGGAGGAAACTGGAGCACCCGGAAGAAACCCACGCAGACATGGGGAGAATGTGCAAACTCTACACAGTCAGTCGCCTGAGGCAAGAATTGAACCCGGGTCTCTGGCACTGTGAGGCAGCAGTGCTAACTACTGTGCCACTGTGCCACCATGCCGTCCTTTGTTGAGACTGTGCAGTGATTAATACAATGAGTGATTTGTTGGCCTACTGTCGGGTTTCTTTCCCTCAAGGACATTGTCAATGGCAGAAAAAACATCCCGAATGGTTCCATGGCAAACAGTAGATTCTTCATTCCAGTTTCTTTATTTTTCTTGACTTCAGAGCAACCCTGTACCAATTTGGGATTCAAACCTGAACTTCAGTTGTCTATTTTAATATTCTTGATAAATGATAAATACGATAGGTTTGTTCACTTATTTTTAGAATCACGATCACAGATTTTGTTTTTTATTATTTCGATAACAATGTCCATTATCCTGTCTCCTCCATCCTCCCCTCCTACAACAAGAGTGAGGAGCACATGGAGTTTCTCTGTCAATAACATTGAGATAATCCGATCAGCTGCCTCGGTTTCTTCCCTCCCTCTCCACTAGCCCACCGAGCCATTCTGCCTCACAAGGATGCTCCTCATTTTAGTCCTAAACTTTCATTTCCTAGAGTCTCTTGTCAAGCCTTATTAGAGGTCATCTTGACCATTTACCCTAGTGTAGCTAAATCATGGACATTCCAAATCTCTCTCTCATCCTCCTGCTTGTCACTGCAACCCCCCCCCCCCCCCCCTTGCAATTCACAGATATTGTTCCATGATCTGTCTGTCTTTTCTGGTTATGTCCGTCTCTCCCATTCTGCTAAAAACTGATATTTGACCTCACCATCATTGGAAAATCCTGCTCCATCTCCACTCTCCCTTTCCTTTCTGAATTCATTGTATTTGGTGTCCCTCAAGGATCTATCCTTGGCCCGTCCTGTTTCTCACCTACATACTGCCAGGAGGTAACATCGCCCAAAAGCACTGTGTTAGGTTTCACATGTACACTGACAATGTCCAGCTCTCCCTCCCCTTCATCCATCTCCATTACTCCACTGTTACTCAGTTATCAAACTGCTTACCACGCTTCGATTAGCTGCAATTCATTCCAATGAAACACTGCAATTGTTAAACCCATTGCCCCCCCAGTTGTTATTCCAAATACATTTCCCTTACTGCTGTGTCCCTCCCTCTCACTGAGAAATGTCTGAGGCAGAACTGCATTCTTCACAATATTGCTCTCATATCTGACTCCAAGGTGACCTTCTGATCAGACATCTACACAATCACAAACACCAGGCATTCCAATCTCTAAAACGTTGCTTATCTCCTTCTCACCCCAGCTCCATTGCTACTGAAACTCGAACCTATGTCGGTGTTGCCTTTAACTTGACAAATCTGAAACAGAACCCTTGATTCCGTGACAGACACAGAATCTGGTTCAAGACTCACCCATAGTGCGACACATCGTCTCCATATTTACCCTGTCAAACCTCGACAGAATCCTGTATGTTTCAAAGAGATCACCTCTCATTCCTCCAAAGTCCAGTGAGTAGATTCCCAACTTGTTCAGCCTTTGCTTTCAGGATAATCCCTATAAAACAGGGATCATCCCAAAGGATCTCTGAAATGCCTCCAATCAACTGCTCTATTTCGTTAACTAAAGCGACCAAATCTGTTCACGTTCCTCCAGTTGTGGTCTCACTCGCCATTTGTTTAGTTGCCCTAAGGTATACATTCCAAACTCTTATATTGCAAACTCCTTGAAATAAGGTACAGCATTCCATTCCCCTTCCTGATTCCCTGTTGTAACTGTGTGCGAGCTTTGTGTTTCCTGCTCATTTTCCCCCAGTCCCTTTGTGGTACAGCTTTCTACAGTTTATCCCAAGTTATACTCTATTTGCCAACTTGTTGCCCACTTTTCCTGTGAATATCTCTCTGTAAACTGTTTATAATTCTCTTGGAACATTCCTGTTATGCCTTGTCTTGATTTTCCCCCCTCATTATTCAAAACATTTACTGTGAGCACTGGGCAGTGGGAAGCATGCGCAGTTGCTATCTTTCAGGGATACTCTGTTTCATGACTGGGAGGAGCTTGTTGCCCATTGGTCAGAATGGAGACATCTTGCCCATTAAGCTGCATGAGCCTTTCACACCCCATGTCTTATTGTGGAGGCACAGCGGCAGCACGGAAGAACAAAAAGGAAGCAAATCCTGCTCTCCATATCTCACTGAATCTTGGGACATTCTGTCCCATGTTCAGTCACATGAAGTCCCAAGGTGGAAACTCATAGAAACCCACACAGATTTGCCCCTGAATTGCCTGCTGACCTCCGCCAGGGGTCATGTGTACAGTCCTCCTGGGCCGGGAGGAGGGGATTGGATGAGTTTCAAACTTGAACTGACAGTGACGGATTTTATCAACTTGTATTACAGGCAGATATTCAGATGGTAATCTCAGTCATTGTAACGCCAAACTGACAGAATTACTCAATACATCAGGACCTGGATATTCATATTGTGTGAGAGTATTGTGTTCCAGATCAATACCATTTGCTGCATAAAAGTTCTTCTTTGAAACAAACCATCCTATCAATAGATCTTCCCAAATCTTCAACATTTGTCCTGGAATCCTTGTATAATGAGCTGACGGGTGTAAGGTTTATTATTATAATGTGTAACTTTTGTAAACCGCTCTGTCACAGCTCCCCACAATTTCCTTTGCTACAAGGAGAATACTCTCAGTTTTTCCAAACCCCTGATTCCCCAATGTCCGTTTGCTCTCTATCATGTACACATCAGGGTTGTGTTGGAACATTCTCCACTTGCCTGCATCAGTGCACCCCCCCCCCCCCCCCCCTCACCCAACAATATTAAAGAAAGTGAACATCCTCCAGGGTAAAGCACTGTACCTGAGTGGTTTCCCATCCACCACCTTCAGTATTCCCTCTCCCCACCCCCGAGGGACAGTGGCATCACTGTGTGAAAGATCAAGTCAGCATTGTCCTCCCAGACCATAGGACTACTCTCTCGTTAGAGAGAGATGTCTGGTGGTGGTTAACCTGAAGGTTACCACAGCACAGGCAAGGGGAGAGGTTGAAAAGGAGAGTCTATTAATTTTGGATGGTTATTCTTGATGTGTATTAGCAACACATGTCACGTGAACAATTAATGTTAAAAAAGCCCCACAAATTCTGCAACTAAAATCCCCCATTCCTTGAACCATCCTGGTAAATCTCCTGTGCCCCCTCTCAGGGACCCTGCCATCCTTCCTAATGTGTGGGCGATCTCTGGTTTGCACAGACCCAGCTGCTCTGTGTTCCTGTGGGTGATGGCATCATAGAGCAACAGTTGCACTAAACCTCACTGTCTGGAAGTGAGTGAGAGACAGAAGTCCCGATGGCATTTCCAATGTATTTAGCAACACACTTGCAATGCCAAAGCTGACAGGTCTCTGGGCTCAGTGCTGGAAAATGGGATTAAAATAGTCAGCTGGGAGATTTCTTTACAGCAAAAACCTGATGGACCACAACACCTTTTTCTGTCATGTAGACCACAGATGCATAATATAGAAATATGACAAGCCAAAATAGAAACCAGGTCAGAGAAGGTGATATTAGAATAGATGATACGGAATTGATTAATGTTTATTGCAGGAAAATGTGACAGATGTTAAGTGGGACATTGTGGAGCTCAGGATTCAGGAATCTGAAATAAAAGTGGGTTATCCTGAAGGTTGGAATTAAAGAAAGGCACATCACAAAGATTTGTGAGGGTGGACAAGATTAGAGGCAGGGAGAGTGTTGAGACTGGAGGAGATGAGAGATTGGAGGATGTTGCATTGATTGAGATGTCTTTGATACCAGAGATAGTGATAGTTCTGAGGCTAGAGAGGAATTATAGAGATAAGGATGAGTTGTTAGCCTTCCCAACCCGACCTCTTTACTGATAATGATTGTTTCTCTGTCCTCATCTGCCATTACCTCCATAGGCCTGCGACAATGAGACTACACAGACAGTATGTTCCTGTTAAGGCCAAGGCTGGGAGGGGTCGAGAATGCTGCATGACCTGAGAAATTGAGGCTCTGGTCAAGAAAATGAAGGAAGGATATGGCAGGTACAGACCACTCTGTTTGAGTGAGTCCCTCGAGGACGATAATGGAAGTAGGAGTATGCTCGTGGGAAACCAGGAGGCAGAAAAGGGGACATGAGATAGCTTTGGGAAATAGGTTTAAGGAGAAACCAAAGAGAATCTACAAATATACTAAAGACAAAAGAATAACGAGGCAGAGAATAGCGACCCTCAAAGATCAACAAGACTGTCTATGGAACAGCAGGAGGTGGGAGAGATTCTGTAAGTATTTCATGTCAGTTTTTACTGAAAGGGGATATGGAAGTTAGAGATGTTGGAAAAATAAATAGTGATAACTTGGCAAATGTATATATTACAGAGGAGGAGGTACTGGATGTCTTAAAATGCATAAAGGTGGATAAATCCCTGGAATTTAATCAGGTGTATCCCAGAACTTTGTGGGTAACTAGGGAAGCTTTTGCTGGGCCCCTCGCTGTGATATTTGTATCATCGATCGCCACAGGTGAGGTGCTGGAAGATGGGTGCCATTATTTGAGAAAGGTGGTAAGGAAAAGCCAGGGAACTGTAGACTGGTGAGCCTGAAGTCAGTGGCAGAGACGTTGTTAGAAGGGATTCTCCGGGTCAGGATTTACATGTCATTGGAAAAGCAAGAAATTATTAGGGAGAGTCAGCATGGCTTTTGCATTGAAATCAGTCACTTGGACTTGAGAAAGACACAAGGTTTCACATAACACACTGGTTAGCAGGTTCAATACCATAGAATTCTGGCTGTTTGAATACGGAATAGGCTGGAAGGTCAAAGAGTCATAGATGGACAGCACAGAAACAGAGACCCGTCGGTCCGACCAGTACATGCTGATCAGATATCCCAATGCAATCTAGTCCTACCTGTCAGCACCCGGCCCGTATCCTTCCTATTCATATACACATGAAGATGCCATTTAAATGTTGCAATTGTAATGGCCTCCACCACTTTCTCTGGCAGCTCATTCCATACACGTCCCACCCTCTGTGTGAAAACGTTGCCTCTCAAGTCTCTTTAAAGTCTTTCCTCTCGTACCGTAAACCTATGCCCTCTAGTGCTGGGATCCCCCACGCCAGGGAAAAGACTTTGTCTATTTATCCTATCCATGCACCTCATGTTTTTATATACAGAGATAAGATCACCTCTCAGCCTCTGACACTGCAGGGAAAACTGCCCCAATCTATTCAACCTCTATTCAACCCCCAGCCTAGCTCAAATCCTCCAACCCTGGCAACGTTCTTGTCAATCTTTTCTGAACTCTTTCAAGTTTCACAACATCCTTCCAATAGGAGCGAGACCAGATTTGTACGCAACGTTCCAAAAGTGGCCTAACCAATGTCCTGTACAGCTGCAACATGATCTCATAACTCCTGTACTCAATACATTGTCCGATAAAGGCAAGCATACCAAATGCCGCCTTCACTATCCTATCTACCTGCACTCCAAGGCCTCTTTGTTCAGTAACACTCCTCAAGACCGTACCATTAAGTGTATATGTCCTGCTAAGATTTGCTTTCCCAAAATGCCACTCCTCAGCCATTCACCCATCTGATCAAGATCCCATTGTACTCTCAGGTAATCTTTTTCACTGTCCACTACACCTCCAGTTTTGGTGTCATCTCACTAACTATACCTCCTATGTTCACATCTAAGTCATTGATATAAATGACGAAAGGTAGTGGATCCAGCAGTGATCCTTGTAACACTCCACTAGTCACAGGCCTCCAGTCTGAAAAGCAACCCTCCATCACCACCCTCTGCCTTCTGCCTTTGAGCCAGTTCTGTATCCAAATGGTTAGATCTCCCTGTATGCCATGAGCTGTAACCTTGCTGAGCAGTCAGTGTCATAGTGGAGGTTGCTTTTTGGACTGGAAGCCTGTGATGAGCAATATGCTGTCAGGCTGGGTACTGGGTCCACTGCTTTTTGCCATTGAAATAAATGATTTCTATGTGAATATAGGAGCTATGGTTAGTAGGTTTACAATAGACACCAAAATTGGAGGTGCAATGGATAGCAAAGTTACCCGAGAGTACAATGAGACTCCGATCAAATGGGCTGAGGAGTGGCAGATGAAGTTTAATTTAGATATATGTGAGGGTCTGCATTTTGGAAAAGCAAATCAGGGCGGGACTTATACACTTAATGGGATGGACCTAGGGAGTGTTGCTGAACAAAGAGATCTTGGAGTGCAGGTTCATAATTCCTTGAAAGTGGAATCATAGATAGGCAGGGTAGTGAAGAAAGTGTTTGCTGTACTTGTCTTTATTGGTCAGTGCATTGCGTACAGGTGTTGTGACGTCAGTGTGCGGCTGTACAGGACATTCATTCAGCCACTTCTGGAATTCTGCTTTCAGACCTGATCTCCCCGCTATTGGAATGATATTGTGAAACTTGAAACGGTTCAGAAAAGATGCAAAGATGTTGCCAGGGTTGAGGGATTGAGCTATAGGGAGAGGCTGAATAGACTGAGGCTGTTTTCACTGGAGAATCGGATGCTGAGAGGTGACCATAGAGGTTGATAAAATCGTGAGGGGCATGGATAGGGTCAACAGCCAGGGTCTTATTCCTGTTTAGGTGAGTCCAAAACTAGAAAGCACAGGCATGAGGGAAAAGATTGCAAAGGGATATTAGGGGCAAAGTTTCAAGCTGTACGTCGTATGTGTATGGAATGAGCTGCCAGAGAAAGTGTGGAGGCCGGTACAGTTACAACATTTAAAAGGCATCTCACTGGATATGTGATTGGGAAAGGTTTAGAAGGCTATGGGCCAAGGGCTGGATTATGGGCCGAGATTAATTTAGGATATCTGGTCGGCATGGACAAGTTGAACTGAACGGTGTGTTTCTGTGCTGCACATCTCTATGGCACTAATAAATTAAAATTAAGATAGGTTTCTCTTTTATGGAGAATTAGCAGAAGGCTAGACAATTCTCCATGGAGCTGAGAAGGTTAAGCAGTGATTTTGACCAGGAGTTGATTCGTTTCCAGGGTATTTCATTTACAGACAGGCAGAGTGAGAAATTTTTAACGTCCCAATTTTTAGTAACTATTTTCAGGTAACTGGCAAATAATGCAAAGAAAAATGTGAAGATTATTTTGCTCACTACGTTCTGAGCATCTGGAACAGTTTGACCGACAGCTGGATGCAGATTCAGTAGTTATTGTCAAAACAAATTTGAAATTTAACAATTTTAAGGAAGGATTTGGAGGTCTATGTCCAAATGGGAGGTGAGTTGGGACTGACTGGCACCATCCCCAGAGGGAGAGAGTACAGCCCCAATGGGCAGAATAGCCTCCAGTCCCTGTGCTCTGTCATACTGACCCATTCACTGTGAATGATGAAGCTCATCACAGGGCAGAGCCGTACAGATATACAGCATGAAAATAAACCCTTTGGTTAAACTGGTCCATGCTGACCAGATATCCCAACCTAATCTCGACCCATTTGCCAACACTTGGCACATATCACTCTACACCCTTCCTATTCATATACCCATCCAAATGCCAAATGGTTTAATTGTACCAACATCCTCCACTTCCCGACAGAAGATTCCATACAAGCACCAACCTCAGTGGGAAAAAAGAATTGCCCCTCAGATCCATTTTAAATTCTTCCCCCCCTCATCTTAAACCTATGCCCTCTCATTCTGGACTCCCCGACCCCAGGGAAATGACCTTGTCTCTTTATCCTACCCAGGCCCCTCATGGTTTTATAAACCTCTATGAGGTCACCCCTCAGCCTCTGATGCACCTGGGAGGATCCCACCACTCAGGTCACAATGGGCCCTGGCTGATTGACACAGCTTCAGACCAATAGGAGAGTTGGCATGATCCTCCAGCCAATGGGGGTGAATGAGGGGTGGGTCCAGCAGGCCAGCACATGACCATCAGCTTTGCAGGCGCAGTGTCACTGTGAGGGGGGACTGAATGTGAAGGAGTGGGAGAGACAGCAGATACTGGGAGAGAGATGGAGTTAGTGTGGACTGGGAAGGTTGATAAACGCTGTTTCAGTCTGTTGGACCTGAACTAGATACTCCGGGTAAATTAGAACCAAAAGAACATCGGATGCTGTAAATCACACACAACAACCAGAAGGTTCTGGAAAAGCTCAGCAGATCTGGCAGCATCTGTGAAAAGAAATCAGTTCGCATTTTCGATCCAGTGACGCTTCCTCAGGAACTGATGTTACTGAGAAAGAAAAAGTCTGTTTTTATGCAGAAGGTAGGGGTTAAGGAGTAAATGATAAGTGGGGGTAGAGTCCAAAGAGAGAGATAAGAGCAGTTGGACAAAGGAGTGAATAACGATCTGACGGGGGGAGGGTGAATAGCTGTTTATGGGGACTGTTAGTGGCTAACCATCGGTAGTGTGTAATGGCAGGCTACGTAATAACAAGGCCTGGTATGTGGGGTAGGGGGCAAAGACACTAGGACGTGGGAGAGTTCAGGACTTAAAATTATTGAATTTGATGTTGAAGCCAGAGGATTGCAGGGTCCCCGAGTGGGAGATGAGGTGTTGTTCTTCCAGCTTGTGTTAAAGTGTGGCTCTGGAAAACTACAGCAGGTCAGGCAGCATTCAAGGAGCAGGAGAATTGATGTATTGGCCATGTCAGCACTTAATCAGAAATGTGGGTGGTGGAATACGGCTGAGAGATAAATAGGGAGGGGTGTTTGGGGTTGGGGGGAAGGGAGCTAGGGAGGCAATAGGTGGTTGTAGATGGAGGGTCGTGGTGAGAGGGTGGAATGGACAATTGGAAAGGAAGATGGGGAGGTGGGACTGTTCAAGAGGCCAGTGCCGAGTTGGAGGGTTGAATCTGAGCTAAGTTGGGGAGTGGGAGATGAGGAAACCTTGATGTCGTGTGGTTGAAAGTTCCCAAGATGGAAGATCAGGTGTTCTTCCTCCAGGTGTCGGGTGGCTCGGATTTGGGATGGAGGACTTGCATGTCCTTGGCAGCGTGGTGACGGAGGAGGTGGGGGGTAACCAAAGTGGTCAACCACAGGGCGGTGGGGTTGGTTGGTTGGTGCATGTGTCCCAGAAATGTTCCATGGAATATTCCACAATTTGGCGTCCTGAGAGCAAGGGACACAATAGGTGAGGTGTTTGGGTGGGCAGGGAAATCTCTGCTGGATGTGGGAGGATCCAGTGGTGCCTTGGATGGAGGTGAGGGGAAGGTGTGGGCACAGATTTTCCACCTCTTGCAGTGGCAAGCGAAGGTGCTTGGAGTGGAGGGTGGGTTGGTGGGGACCGTGGATCTAACGTGGAAGTCACAGAAGGTATGATCTCTGTGGAATGCTGAAAGGGGTGGGGAGGGAAATATATCTCAGGGGGTTTGATCTGATGGTGGAAAGAACAGGGGATGATGCGTTTGTATATGGGTGGAAGGTGAGGATGGTGGGATTCTATCTTTGTTGCATTTGGAGGGGTGGGGTTCAAGGGCAGTGGTGTGGGAAGTGGAGGAAATACACTGGAGGGCATTGTTGACCACATGTGAGGGGAAATTGCAGCCCTTGAAATAGGAAGCCATTTGGTATGTTCTGAAGTGTTCTTCCAGCTTGCATCAAGCTTCACTGGAACACTGCAGTAAGCATGAGACAGAGATGTTGGACAGGGAACAGTCTTGTGTGTTAAAGAGCAGGCAACTGGAAACTCAGGGTCTTTTTTGCAGGCACAATGTAGATCATCAGCCACCATTTCCACCACCGCCACTGAGATTCTAGAAGGTTCCTGTCTCCTCCATTAACAGCTTTCCACCTTCCCACTCCTTTATCTTTCCAAATGTTCCTGTGTCTCTTTGGGCTCTGTCCCCACCTATTATTTACTCTTTAACCCCTATCTCCTATAGTCCAAAGATCTGTAGGTTCGGTGAATTGGCCCAGCTAAGTTTACCGTAGTGTTCAGGGATGTGCATTAGTTCGGGGGAAATGGAGAGTAATAGAATAGGAGAATGGGTCTGGGTGGGATAAACTTCGGAGGGTGGGTGTGGAATTGTTGGGCCAAAGGGCCTGTTTCCTGAAGGGATTCTAATTTTCCCAGCTGTCATCGGTTCTGAGGAAGGGTCACTGGACCCGCGATAACCCATGGTGTGTGCTGGAGGCGGAAAGGGGAAAGGGGAGAGTGGCAGCAGAAACCAGATGAAATGTATCAGTGTAGACTGGGAGGGTTTAGTTACACTCTGGGCAGGTCGTTAGTCTGAATTAGAAACTCTTGGTCCCATGTTTGCAGCAAAGGGGAAGATGGCTTGAGCTTCAGGCAATGAGAGGTCCTGGGTTATGGCCACCAACTTTATTTGGGGCAAGGTACATCAAGGAGCATGCACGTGTCCTCTTCCTGGCTGGGGGCGGGGTGATTTGAAGAGGAGCATTTAGACATCAAACACATACCGAGAGAAGTGTTTGTCTTCACTATTCATCTTGCACTGACTGTGAGCTTTGTTTTGTGAATTCATTTTATAGGATATTAATTGAGGATAATTGAGACTGGGGTCTCAATAAACAAGTTTCTACAGTCAGCGGGGTCATCGGGATCTGAATATCATTGGGATTTAACTGTGGAACGAGAAAGGTTTGTCTGTTCTGTCCGTGGGAAAATATCTTCAATATTTTTGTCAAGCCAAAAGCAGAAAGATGTTCAAGTTCATAGTTGGATCACCCTTGGGATATGTGTTCAATTCCTGGCCCTGTAGCTGTGGAAGGAGGTATTGGCCTGAGAGAGAGCACAGATTTATCCAAATTACACCTCGTCTTTTTGCAGGAAGTGTCAGATTTAGTCTCAATCATCCACTTTATAATGTTAATCTGTAAACTCCCGACTTCCAATTCTCTGCAAATTTCTCGTGGATTCAAATTCCAGTGAGGGGAGACAGGGAGAACGTGAAGCTGAAACTCGGTTTTAGTTCAGACCTTTCAGAAATTCACAGTCCCAATGGGAATAGCCAATTTGTCAGTGATACCTGTGGAGTATTTAAGTTTTTAAAATATGACATATCAGCTGAAGTAAAGATTTTTTTTTGTTATTATAATGGACATGTTTGAAGTGAAGGAAGGTTACTCACTCATTTAAATTCTCTTAATGGGAGTTACTAGATGAATGTAGAGAGACGTTGTGACAGGAGCCCTCAGACCCGTGGTGTGCTCCTCTTGCACAATGTGGGAAATAAGGGCCGCTTCCACTGTCCCTGACGGCTATTTGTGCAGCAAGGGTTCCCATCTGCAGCTACTGGGAAACTGCTTTTCAGAGCTGGCGCTGGGAGTGGACTCACTGTGGAGCATCTACAATACTGAGAATGTTATGGACAGCACGTTTAGGGAGTTAGTCGCACTGCAGGTGAGGGTTACACAGGCAGAAAGGGAATGGGTGACCATCAGATCTAGTAAAAGGCTCAGGAAGCGAGTACAGGAGTCCCCCGTTGTTATCCACTTGTCATACAGATACTGTCTACCACTTGGGATTCTGTAAGGGCGGGAATGGGTGGGGTGGCTTCTCGGGAAATCAGCATCAGCCAGGTTCATGACACCACAGAGAGCTCTGCTGATCAGAACAAGAGGAATGAGAGTGGCAGGGCTATAGTGGCAGGGGATTCAATAATCAGGGGTACAGCCAGGCACTTCTGTGCCCACAGACATGAATCCAGGATGGTATGTAATCTCCCTGGTGCCAAGATCCATGATATCATGGAGTGGCTGCAGGACATTCTGGAGCTGGAGGGTAAACAGGCCGTGGTCGTGCAACACACAGATACCAAGGACATCGCTAAACAGAGGGATGAGGGCCTGAAAGCTGGACATAGGGAGAGCAGAGATGCATTAAAATGTAGCTCCTGAAATGTAATAATGTCAGACTTACTCCCAGTGCCATGTGCTAATGAGAGCAGGAATGAGAAGGTAGATCAGCTGGATGTGTGGCTGGGTGTACCAGAGAAGGGTTTTGATTCTTCAGGCACTGGGACTGTTTCTGGGTTAGGTGGGACCTGTACCAGCCTGACCGGTTACCCCTGGGCAGAGCTGAGACAAATCTGGTGGGGGCTTTTGCCAGTTCTGTTGGTGAGTTTGTAACTAGTCTGGCAGGGGGATGGGAACGAAAGTGTAGGCTTAGAGGGTCAGATTCAGGACAGGGAATGGGAGGTAGAATATTAGTGATGTAGTTCGCGGCTCAGAAAGCCAAAGGAAAGGAGGATTAAACGAAGATTGAGTCCCTCTTCAGCCATCAGTCCTGACATCCCAGGAATGTGAGTCAACAAAACCTGGAGCTGTTTACATGTCTATGACTCTGTGCTTCTCGAAAAACTCAATGAGGTTTGTGAGACACGACCTGCCCTTGACGAAACCATATTGACGATCTGAAATCATATTGTTCTTTGCCAGATGATTACAAATAGTGTCTCTTATAATCCTTTCCAAAACCATTTCTACAGCAGAAGTAAGGCTCACTGGTATATAATTACCTAGGTCATCTCTACTGCCCTTCTAATCAAGGGCATAACATTTGCAATCACCCAGTCCTCTGGTACTGAACTTGTAGGCAATGACGACTCAATATCAAAGCCGAAGTCTTTGCTAACTTCTCCCGAGCTTCCCAGGCAATCTACGGATAAATCCCAACTAGCCCAGGGGACTTGTCTACTTTAATCCTTCTAGAATTGATAACACCTGTTCGTAACTAACCTCGGTCCTTTCTAGTCTAACATCTTCGACCTCATTATTATCTACAATATTCTAATTTTCCTGAATGAAAACCAATGAGAAATGTTTGTTTAGCACCTCTCCGATTTCCACAGTGTCCACACTCAACTTCCCACTTCTCTTTGATTGGCTCTATTCCTACCCTATCCTTTATTCCTCACATACCTATAGAAAGCTTTAGGGTACTCCTTTATTCTATTCGCTAAAGACTGCTCGTGTCCTCTCTTTGCTCTTCTTAACTCTCTTGAAATCCTTCCGAGCTGATCTGTAAGTCTCCATCGCCTCATCTGTACCATTTGTCTCATCAACACATAAGCCTCCTACTTCTTCTGAACGAGAGATGCAATTTCTGTGCTAAACCACGATTCCCTTCCCTTATCACTTCCTCCCTGCCTGACAGGGACAGACCTATCAAGGACACACAATATCTGTTCCTTAAACCAGCTCCACATTTCCATTGTCTGCATCCACTGCATTTCACTCCTCCATCCTATGCATCCTAATTCTTGCAGAATCGCATTATAATTGCCACTGCCCCATTGATAAGTCTTCACCTGTGGCATGTATCTATCCCTTTTCATCGCGAAACTAAACATAACTGAATTATGATCACTCTCTCCAAAGTCCTCACCTACACCTAAATCAAACACCTAGTCCGGTTCATGACCAAGCAGCAGATCCAATGTGGCCTCCCCTCTTGTCGGCCCTTCAACAGACTGTGTCAGGAAACCCTCCTGTATACATTGGACAAAAACTGATCCATCCGACGTACTAGAATTATAGAATTTCCAGTCAATGTACATGTCAATATACATGATAGTTTTTTTGAACAGTATGAAATGTAAACGACAAGGAGCAAGCTATCCAAGATCTGGCCCCTGTGCAATGAGACAGGAATAATTAATGACCTCAGAATTAGGGATCCTCTTGGAAGAAGTGATCACTGTCTGGTTGAAGTTAGAATACATATGGAGAGATGTGAAGATAAATTACCTGCCCTCGATCTCTTCATAGCCAACTGCTGCTGCGACATTAACCGCCTCAACTTCTCCACCCCTCTCACCCACTCCAACCTCTCAACCTCGGGACGTGCAGCCCTCCACTCCATCTGTTCCAACCGCACCCTCACTATCAAACTGGCAGACAAGGGAGGCGCGGAAGTAGTTTGGCACACTGACCTTTACACTGCTGAGGCTAAACGCCAGCTCGCGGACACCTCCTCCTGCTGCCCCCTTGACCATGATCCCATCTCCCACCACCAAACCATCATCTCCCAGACCATCCATAACCTCATCACCTCAGGGGATCTCCCATCCACCGCCTCCAACCTCATAGTCCCTCAACCCCACTGCCAGTTTCTACCTCCTGCCCAAAATCCACAAACATGACTGCCCCGGCCGACTCATTGTCTCAGCCTGATCCTGCCCCACCGAACTCATCTCTGCATACCTCGACACGGTCCTGTCCCCCTTAGTCCAAGACTTCCGCACCTACGTTTGGGACACCACCCACGCCCTCCACCTCCTCCATGGTTTTCGTTTCCCCGGCCCCCAACGCCTTATCTTCACCAGTCCCTATACACCTCCATCCCCCATCATGAAGAACTCAAAGCCCTCCGCTTCGTCCTTTCCCACTGTACCAACCAGTATCCTTCCACTGACACCCTCCTTCGACTGACTGAACCGGTCCTCACCCTGAACAACTTCTTCTCTTTCCAATCCTCCCACCTCCTCCAAAGGAGTAGCCAAAGGCACCCACATGGGCCCCAGCTATGCCTGCCTCTTCGTAGGATATGTGGAACAGTCCATCTTCCGTACCTACACTGGCACCACCCCCCACCTTTTCCTCCGCTACATCAATGACTGTATCGGCGCTGCCTCTTGCTCCCATGAGGAGGTTGAACAGTTCATCCACTTAACCAACACCTTCCACCCCGACCTCAAATTCACCTGGACCATTTCAGACTCCTCCCTCCCCCTCCTAGACCTTTCCATTTCTATCTCGGGTGACCGAATCAACACGGACATTTACTATAAACCGACCGGCTCCCACAGCGACCTAGACTACACCTCCTCCCACCCTGCCCCCTGTAAAAAAACGCCATCCCATATTCCAAATTCCTTCGTCTCTGCTGCATCTGCTCCCAGGAGGACCAATTCCAATACCGTGCAACCCAGATGGTCTCCTTCTTCAAAGACCGCAATTTCCCCACAGACGTGGTCGACGATGCCCTCCACCGCATCTCCTCCACTTCCCGCTCCTCCGCCCTTGAGCCCCGCCCCTCCAACCACCACCAGGACAGAACCCCACTGGTCCTCACCTACCACCCCACCAAACTCCATATACAGCGTATCATCCATCGTCATTTCAGCCACCTCCAAACGGACCCCACCACCAGGGATATATTTCCCTCCCCTCCCCTATCAGCATTCCGAAAAGACCACTCCCTCCGTGACTCCCTTGTCAGGTCCACACCCCCCACCAACCCAACCTCCACTCCCGGCACCTTCCCCTGCAACCGCAAGAAATGCAAAACTTTGGCCCACACCTCCCCCCTTACTTCCCTCCAAGGCCCCAAGGGATACTTCCATATCCACCACAAATTCACCTGCACCTCCACACACACCATTTATTGCATCCGCTGCACCCGATGTGGCCTCCTCTATATTGGGGAGGCATGCCGCCTACTTGCGGAACTTTTCAGAAAACACCTCTGGAACACCTGGACCAACCAACCCAACCACCCCATGGCTCAACACTTCACCTCCCCCCTCCCACTCCACCAAGGACATGCAGGTCCTTGGACTCCTCCATCGCCAGACCAGAGCAACACGACGGCTGGAGGAAGATCGCCTCATCTTCCGCCGAGGAACCCTCCAACCACAAGGGATGAATTCAGATTTCTCCAGTTTCCTCATTTCCCCTCCCCCCACCTTGTCTCAGTCAAATCTCTCGAACTCAGCTTCATCTTCCTAACCTGCAATCTTCTTCCTGACCCCTCAGGCCGGAGTGGGGGTGGGGCAATCACCCTCACTTTGACCTACTTCCACCTATCGCATTTCCAACACCCCTCCCCCAAGTCCCTCCTCCCTATCTTTTATCTTAACCTGCTGGACACACTTTCCTCATTCCTGAAGAAGGGCTTATGCCTGAAACGTCGATTCTCCTGTTCCTTGGATGCTGCCTGACCTGCTGCGCTTTTCCAGCAACACATTTTCAGCTCTGATCTCCAGCATCTGCAGTCCTCACTTTCTCCTCCAGTGCAAAGATAAAATCTAATACTTTGGTCCTGTGCTTGAACATGGGGAACTAAAATAGAATGAGGGAGAACCTGGATAATGTAGACTGGAAACAAAGATTTTATGGTGGGACAGTTGATGAGCAGTGAAAGATTTTCAAAGACATTTTTGGAAGTGCTCAGCAAAGGCATATTCCAGTGAAAAGGAAGGACGGTAAGAAAAGGCGGTGGACAAAAGATAGGGAATTCTACACCAGTTAGTTTATTCTCCGTAGCTGGAATGATGTTTGGGTCTATTATCAAGGAAGAAATAGCAGGGAATCTCAATACAAATTGTCCCATTGGGCAGACGGAGCATGGATTCATGAAGGACAGGTCATGCTTGACAAATCGTTTGGAATTCTATGAAGACATTTCGAGCAAGGTGGACAATGGGGTCCCAGTGGATGCGGTGTACCTGGATTTCCAAAAGGCCTTCATCAAAGTGCCACTCAGTGGCTGTTGCATTATATAAGGGTGCATGGGATAGAGTATTAGCGTGGATAGAAGATTGGTTGACTAACAGGAAGCAAAGAGTGGGGATAAATAAGCCTTATTCTGGCTGGCAATCAGTAACTGGTAGCGTGCCTCTCGGATCAGTGTTGGGACTACAATTATTTAGAATTGATACAGATGATTTGGAGTTGGGGACCACATGTAGGGTGTCAAAGTTTGCATATGACACTAAGATGAGTAGCAGAACAAAGTGTGTGGAGGACTGGGAAACTTTGCAGAGGAACAGAGATACATTGGGTGAGTGGGCAATGGGCTGGCAAGTGGAATATTATGTTCATAAATGTAAAGTCATACTCTTTGGTTGGAGTAACATTAATAAAAAGATTATTACTTGAATTTTTAAAAAGTTACATTATTTGCTATGCAGAGGGCACCTGAACATCCTTCTGCAGGAAGGTTCGTCACCAGGTATAACAATCAATTCAGAAGGCAAATGGAATTTAGTCCTTCATTTCTGAAGGCATTGTGTTTAAAAGCAGAGGTTATGTTCTCGCTATAGTGGGTGCTGGTGAGGCCACACCTGGAGTACTGCATGCAGTTTTTATCTCCTTCCGTGCTCAGGGATGTACTGGCCCGAGAGGGGCTGCAGAGGATGTTAACTATGTTGATTCCGGAGGTGAAGGGTTTGGCTTAACAGAGACTGAGTAGATTGGGATTATATTCAGTGGAATTCAGAAAAATGGATAGATATAAAATAATGAGTGGAATAAATAAAGTAGAAGTAGAGAGGATGTATCCACTGGCAGGTGAAGCTCGGACAAGAGGGCATCACCACAAGGTTAGAGGCAGCAAATTTAGGAGTGAATTGAGAAGGAATGTCTTGAACTTGATGGAGTGCATTGCCCAGGGAAGTATTTGATGCTAGTTCAATGAACGTTTTTAAAGCTAAGTTAGTTTTTTTTAAAAAGAAATAATTAATTAAGGAATACGGTGAGAACGTGGGTAAATCGTTCTGCATCCACAAAATGATCAGCCATGATCTTATTGAACGGTAGAGCAGGCTCGAAGGGCAGGACGGCCTTAACTTTTTCCAAGGTCTTTTGTTCTTATGTTATGCATTCCTCCCTCACTCATGACTTGGAGGTGCTGGTGTAGGATTAGGATGGACAAAATTAAAATTCTGAGGACACCAGGTTATACTCCAACAGGTTTATTTGGAAGCACTACTTTGCTGGTCCTTCATCAGGTGGGTGTGTGATTTTTAACTTTGTCCCTCACTCTTGTAACTGAGAAACAGCAACAAAAGCCACGAAGCAGTGCGCAAGCTCCAGCCAACAGTTGGTATTGTGGACAATGAAGAAGGTTATCTCAGAATACAATGGGATATTGATCAGATGGGCCAATGGGCTGAGGACAGGCAGATAGGATTTAATTTAGATAGATCAGGTTAGAATATCTGGTTGTCATAGAGAGGTTGGACCGAAGTGATTGATGTCAGCGGCGGGCCAATGGGAAGGCAGGGGAGGAGCTGGAGGACCTGGCGGGGCAGTTGGTCCTCCTGCCAATCAGTGAATGAGGCCGGGACTAGACTATACCACGTGATCATCATCGCGGTGGGCGCGGAGTGCTGTCGGGAAGGAAAGAAATAAACAGCAGGAAGCGGGAGGGAAATGGTGTTGGTATGGTCTGAGAGGTTTTACAATCATATGCTGCACATCGGAAAATACAAATTTGAAACTTACAGTCCCGGTTTTGCAGCAAACGGAAAAATGCCTCGTTGAGAACTCGGCCCGTGTGAGCGCCGCCATCTTTATTCGGGGCAATGATTCACTGGACACGTGGGCGGCCGCCAGCTTTGTAGGGGGCAAAGTTCAGAGGGGTGGATGTGCTGCCTTCCCTGGTAAAAAGAGTCATAGGGCAGGATTTACACAGAGCACATTCAAACCCAGAGAAATGTATTTTTTTCTGGACTTGTTTCGTCATTCATTTAAATGATTTAGATGTGAATAGAGGCCGGAGAGTTAATAATTTTGCAGGTGACACCAAAATTGGAGGTATTGTGGACAATGAAGAAGGTTATCTCAGAGTACAGTGGGATATTGATCAGATGGGCCAATGGGCTGAGGAGTGGCAGAAAGCTTAGGTTAGGATATCTGGTTGGCATAGATTGGACCGAAGAAGTCTGTTTCTGTGCTAGACATCTTTGACTGGGATCATAAAAGTGAATTCTGCTCTGGTTCATCTCTGGGTTCTCTGATGTCCACTTCTTCATTATCGAGCTTCCTCAGTGTCTCATGGGTGTATTTTTGCTCTGTATAGTATTTTACTATTATTTTCTCAGCTGTTTTATAAATGAATTGAAAAATGTAGAGCTGGAAAAATACAGCCGGCCAGGCAGCATCCGAGGAGCAGGAGAAACGACGTTTTGGGCATAAGTCCTTCCTCAGGAATGTAAACGAATTGTCCACTGCTGCCTGGCTCCTGACCATATGCTGTTCCATTATCAGGTTATTTTTTCCACAATATCTTTGACAGTCAAAAATTCTTTTGTCCAATAAGCGAGTGCATTTTCCTTCAATTTCTGACAGTCAAATTCTGCACCATTTTCATTCCCTGTAATTCATATTGCACTCCCTGAACCATCAACTGTGTATTTCTCCTTCCACAGAAACCAATGATCAATGCCAAAGCCTTGTTGCCTGTGGAGAGGGTGATGTTTGACTTCCTTGTACTGCTGCAGTTTGTGTGGTGAAGGTCCTCCCACAATGTGGTTGGGTGAGAGACATTACAGAGTATTCACTCAGCGATATTGAAGAGTAGAAGATATCTGTACAAATCATCATGGTTTTAATTTCACAAATATATTATTGAGAACTTTAACATAACGCGACAGATGGAGAATATTGTGTCCAGTGACCAAAACCATTGCCAAATAAGCAGTTTTTCAAGAATGCCTTAAAGGAAGAAAGTAGATCTTAGTGGGATAGAGTGCGGATTCCAGACCATGTTCCCTTGGATTCTATAGAAACAGTCACACAGGTGAACTCAAAAATAAACACATGATTGAGAGTCTGAACTAAAATGAGTTATTGAGATATGAAAGGGTGTGTGGTGCAGGGAGATAGGAATGATTACAGCCAGGAATTAATTCAAAGGTGCGAAAGTAAATTGTTGTTGCTTATAAATGGGAGTCTTTTGATTGATCAGCAAGTTCTGGTACAAGTGAATACTTCAGCAGTAGAGTTTTCAATATTCTTGAGATTATCGGGAGGGTGAATGTGGGATGCTGGCCAGGAGTGGGTTTAGATAATGAAATTAGAGTTAACAAAAGGAATGAATGAGAGTTTCAGCAAATGAGCTGAGACTGTGGTGAGGTCAGGTGATATCACTGAAGTCGAAATCGTGGACTTGGAGGGGGTCTGGCCTCAGCCTCACCTCCCCTCTGGGATTCAGCTGCTTGTCAGTTTGTGAATCAAGTCTGTAACAAGCTCAGGAACTGAGTGGCCCAGGCAGAACCCAAACTGGGCATCGCTGAGCAGGTTATTGCTGAGCAGTTGCTTGACAGCACTGTTGATGACACCTTCCATCATCTCACTGCTGAGCGAGTGTGGACTGATGGAGGGGAATTGGCTGAGTTGGATCTGCCCTGTGTTTTTGTGTTGGAACATCCCTGAGCAATATTCCACACAGTCAGTAGGTGCCAGTGCTGGAGCAGTACTTGCCTTGGTGGACAGCAGGTTCTGGAGCACAGCCAACAGTATTATTGCCAGAATATTGGCAGGGCCCATACCTTTACACTGCTTATCCATTTCTTGATCTGATTTGAAATGAGTTTTCAACCAAGTTGATCCATATCTGTGATGTCAGGGACCAATGGAGAAGGCTCATCTACTTGGCACTGCTGGCTGAAAATCGCTGCTAATGCTGTCCTCTTATCTGTTGCATGAATGTGTGAGACCCCTCCATCTGTAAGGGTGGGGATATCTGTGATGCTTCCTCCAGTGAGTTGTTTAATTGTCCATCACTGTTCTTGACTAGGTGTAGCAGAACTGCAGAACTCACATCTAATCTATTGGCTATGGGATCACTTAGTTCTATTTAGTGTTGCTTGTGCTGTTTGGCATGCAGGTTTGGTAGATTCACCAGGTTGGCACCTCATTTTTAGGTATGCCTGCTACTGCTCCTGGCATGCCCTCCTGCATTCACCATTGAACCAGGGTTGATTCCCCTGGCTTGATGTTAATGGTTGAGTGGGGGATATCAGGCGATGAGATTTCAGATTGGGCTGGAGTACAGTTATGCTGCTGTTGTTGGCCCACAGTGAGGCAGAAGTTGCAGGTTCAAGAGGGCTGATTTGTGGTTGTATTTGCTAGTGCATTGGTAGATGTAATGTGGTCCATCCAGTTTCATTCCTTTCTTGAGACTGTGCAGTGATTAATACAATGAGTGATTTGATGGGCCACTGTCGGGTTTCTTTCCCTCAAGGACATTGTCAATGGCAGAAAAACATCCCCAATGGTTCCATGGCAAACAGTCGATTCTTCATTCCAGTTATTTTTTTCTTGACTTCAGAGCCACCCTGTACCGATTTGGGATTCAAACCTGAACTTCAGTTGTATATTTTAATATTCTTGATAAATGATAAATACGACAGGTTTGTTCACTTATTTTTAGAATCACTATCACAGGTTTTGTTTATTGTTTTGGAAATAAAAAGAATGTCCATTATCCTGTCTCCTCCATTCTCCCCTACAACAACAAGAGTGAGGAGCACATGGAGTTTCTCTGTAACTCCATGTTACAGAGTTTCTCAATAACATTGAGACAATCCAATCAGCTGCCTCTGCTTCTTTCCTCCCTCTCCATTAGCCCACTGAGCCACACTGCCTCACAAGGGTGCTCCTCATTTTAGTCAAAAACTTGCATTTCCTAGAGTCTCTTGTCAAGCCTTATTAGAGGTCATCTTGACCATTTACCCTAGTGTAGCTAAATGATGGACATTCCAAATCTCTGTCTCATCCTCCCACTTGTAACCGCTCTCTCCCCCCACCCACCCACCCCCATTGCAATTCACAGATATTGTTCCATCATCTGTGTGTCTATTTTTTCTGGTTATGTCCTTCTCTCCCATTCGGCTAAAACTTAATATTTGACCTCACAGTTGTTGGAAAATCCTGCTCCAACTTGGACTTGAGAAAGACACAAAGTTTCACATAACACACTGGTTAGCAGGTTCAACACCATAGAATTCTGGCAGAACTAGTTGTTTGGATACGGAATTGGCTGGAAGGTCAAACAGTCATAGATGGACAGCACAGAAACAGAGACCCGTCGGTCCAACCAGTACATGCTGATCAGATATCCCAACACAATCTAGTCCTACCTGTCAGCACCCGGCCCATATCCTTCCTATTCATATACACATGAAGATGCCTTTTAAATATCGCAATCGTAATGGCCTCCACCACTTCCTCTGGCAGCTCATTCCATACACGTACCCCCTCTGTGTGAAAACGTTGCCTCTCAAGTCTCTTTTAAGTCTTTCCCCTCATACCATAAACCTATGCCCTCTAGTGCTGGGATCCCCCACGCCAGGGAAAAGACTTTGTCTATTTATCCTATCCATGCACCTCAGGTTTTTATATACATAGATAAGATCACCTCTCAGCCTCCGACGCTGCAGGGAATACAGCCCCAGTTTATTGAACCTCTATTCAACCCCCAGCCTAGCTCAAATCCTCCAACCCTGGCAACGTTCTTGTAAATCTTTTCTGAACCCTTCCAAGTTTCACAACATTCTTCCAATAGGAGGGTGACCAGATTTGAACACAACGTTCCAAAACTGGCCTAACCAATGTCCTGTACAGCTGCAACATGATCTCATACCTCCTGTACTCAATACATTGTCCGATAAAGGCAAGCATACCAAATGCCGCCTTCACTATCCTATCTACCTGCACTCCAAGGCCTCTTTGTTCAGTAACCCACCTCAGGAACTTACCATTAAGTGTATATGTCCTGCTAAGATTTGCTTTCCCAAAATACCACTCCTCAGCCATTCACCCATCTGATCAAGATCCCATTGTACTCTGAGGTAATCTTTTTCACTGTCCACTACCCCTCCAGTTTTGGTGTCATCTCACTAACTATACCTCCTATGTTCACATCTAAGTCATTGATATAAATGACGAAAGGTAGTGGATCCAGCAGTGATCCTTGTAACACTCCACTAGTCACAGGCCTCCAGACTGAAAAGCAACCCTCCATCACCACCCTCTGTCTTCTGCCTTTGAGCCAGTTCTGTATCCAAATGGTTAGATCTCCCTGTATGCCATGAACTCGAACCTTGCTGAGCAGTCAGTGTCATAGTGCAGGATGCTTTTTGGACTGGAAGCCTGTGATGAGCAATATGCGGTCAGGCTGGGTACTGGGTCCACTGCTTTTTGCCATTTATATAAATGATTTCTATGTGAAGAGAGGAGCTATGGTTAGTAGGTTTACAATAGACACCAAAATTGGAGGTGCAATGGATAGCAAAGTTACCTGAAAGTGCAATGAGACTCCGATCAAATGGGCTGAGAAGTGGCAGATGAAGTTTAATTTAGATATCTGTGAGGTTCTGCATTTTGGAAAAGGAAATCAGGGTGGGACTGACACACTTAATGGGAAGCTCCTGGGGAGTGTCGCTGAACAAAGAGATCTTGGAGTGCAGGTTCATTGTTCCTTGAAACTGGAATGATAGATAAGCAGGGTAGTGAAGAAAGTGTTTGGTGTACGTGCCTTTATTGGTCTGTGCATTGTGTCCAGGGGTTGTGAAGTCATTTTGCGGCTGTACAGGACATTCATTCAGCCACTTCTGGAATTGTGCTTTCAGTCCTGGTCTCCCCGCTATTGGAATGATATTGTGAAACTTGAAAGGATTCAGAAAAGATGCAAAGATGTTGGCAGGGTTGAGGGATTGTGCTATAGGGAGAGGCTGAATAGACTGAGGCTGTTTTCACTGGAGAATCGGATGCTGAGAAGTGACCATAGAGGTTGATAAAATCGTGAGGGGAATGGAGAGGGTAAACAGCCAGGGTCTTATTCCTGTTTCGGTGAGTCCAAAACTAGGAAGCACAGGCGTGAGGGATAAGATTGAAAAGGGATATTAGGGGCAAAGTTGCAAGCTGAACATAGTATGTGTATGGAATGAGCTGCCAGAGAAAATGTGGAGACTGGTACAGTTACAACATTTAAAAGGCATCTCATTGGATATGTGATTGGGAAAGGTTGAGAAGGCTATGGGCCAAGGGCTGGCATATGGGACGAGATTAATTTAGGATATCTGGTCGGCATGGACAAGTTGAACTGAAGGATCTGTTTCTTTGCTGTACATGTCTATGGCACTAATCAATTAAAATTAAGATAGGTTTCTCTTTTATGGAGAGTTAGCAGAAGGTCAGATAATTCTCCTTGGAGCTGCGAAGGTTAAGCAGTGATTTCGACCAGGAGTTGATTTGTTTCCAGGGTATTTCATTTACAGACAGGCAGAGTGAGAAATTTTTAGTAACTATTTTCAGGTAACTGGTAAATAATGCAAAGAAAACTGTGAAGATTATTTTGCTCACTAAGTTCTGAGCATCTGCAACAGATTGACCGACAGCTGGATGCAGATTCAATAGTTATTGTCAAAACAAATTTGAAATTTAACATTTTTAAGGAAGGATTGGGAGGGCTATGTCCAAATGGGAGGTGAGTTGGGACTGACTGGCACCATCTCCAGAGGGAGAGAGTACAGCCCCAATGGGCAGAATAGCCTCCAGTCCCTGTGCTCTGTCATACTGACCCATTCACTGTGAATGATGAAGCTCATCACAGGGCAGAGCCGTAGAGATATACAGCATGAAAATAAACCCTTTGGTTAAACTGGTCCATGCTGACCAGATATCCCAACCTAATCTATACCCATTTGCCATCACTTGGCACATATCACTCTACACCCTTCCTATTCATATACCCATCCAAATGCCAAATGGTTTAATTGTTCCAACATCCTCCACTTCCCGACAGAAGATTCCATACACGCACCAACCTCAGTGGGGAAAAAAAATTGCCCCTCAGATCCATTTTTAATTCTTCCCCTCTCATCTTAAACATATGCCTTCTGATTCTCGACTCGCCGACCCCGGGGAAATGACCTTGTCTATTTATCCTGCCCAGGCCCCTCATGATTTTATAAATCTCTATGAGGTCACCCCTCAGCCTCTGATGAACCTGGGAGGATCCCACCACTCAGGTCACAATGGGGCCTGGCTGATTGACACAGCTTCAGACCAATAGGAGAGTTGGCGTGATCCTCCAGCCAATGGGAGTGAATGAGGGGTGGGTCCAGCAGGCCAACACATGACCATCAGCTTTGCAGGTGCAGTGTGACTGTGAGGGGGGACTGAATGTGAAGGAGTGGGAGAGACAGCAGATACTGGGAGAGAGATGGAGTTAGTGTGGACTGGGAAGGTTGATAAACACTGTTTCAGTCTGCTGGACCTGAATTAGATACTCCGGGTAAATTAGAACCAAAAGAACTTCGGATGCTGTAAATCACACACAACAACCAGAAGGTACTGGAAAAGCTCAGCAGATCAGGCAGCATCTGTGAAAAGAAATCAGTTCACATTTTCGATCCAGTGACGCTTCCTCAGGAACTGATGTTACTGAGAAAAAAAGTCTGTTTTTATGCAGAAGGTAGGGGTTAAGGAGTAAATGATAAGTGGGGGTAGAGGCCAAAGAGAGAGATAAGAGCAGTTGGACAAAGGAGTGGATAACGATCTGACAGGGGGAGGGTGAATAGCTGTTTGTGGGGACTCTTAGTGGCTAACCATAGGTAGTGTGTAATGGCAGGCTACGTAATAACAAGGGCTGGTATGTGAGGTAGGGGGCAAAGACACGAGGACCAAAAATTATTGAATTTGATGTTGAAGCCAGAGGGTTGCACGGTCCCAGAGTGGGAGATGAGGTGTTGTTCTTCCAGCTTGTGTTAAAGTGTGGCTCTGGAAAAGTACAGCTTATCAGGCAGCATCCAAGGAGCAGGAGAATTGATGTATTGGGCATGTCAGCACCTCATCAGAAGTGTGGGTGGTGGAATACGGCTGAGAGATAAATAGGGAGGGGTTTTTGGGGTTGGGGGAAGGGAGCTAGGGAGGCTATAGGTAGTTGTAGATGGAGGGTTGTGGTGAGAGGGTGGAATGGATAATTGGAAAGGAAGATGGACAGGGGGGACTGTTCAAGAGGCCAGTGCCAAGTTGGAGGGTTGAATCTGAGATAAGTTGGGGAGGGGAGATGAGGAAACCTTGATGCTGTGTGGTTGGAAGTTCCCAAGGTGGAAGATGAGGTGTTCTTCCTCGAGGTGTCGGGTGGCTCAGATTTGGGATGGAGGACTTGCATGTCCTTGGCAGCGTGGTGGCGGATGGGGTGGGGGGTAGCCGAAGTGGTCGGCCACAGGGCGTTGGGGTTGGTTGGTGCATTTGTCCCAGAAATGTTCCCTGAAATATTCCACAATTTGGTGTCCTGAGAGCAAGGGACACAATAGGTGAGGTGTTTGTGTGAGCAGGGAAATCTCTGCTGGATGTGGGAGGATCCAGTGCTGCCTTGGATGGAGGTGAGGGGAAGGTGTGGGCACAGGTTCTCCACCTCTTGCAGTGACAAACGAAGGTGCTTAGAGTGGAGGGTGGATTGGTGGGGACCGTGGATCGAACGTGGAAGTCACAGAAGGTATGTTATCTGTGGAATGCTGAAAGGGGTGGGGAGGGAAATATATCTCAGGGGGTTGGATCTGATGGTGGAAAGAGCAGAGGATGATGCGTTGTATCTGGGTGGAAGGTGAGGGTGGTGGGATTCCATCTTTGTTGCATTTGGAGCGGTGGGGTACAAGGGCAGTGGTGTGGGAAGTGGAGGAGATACACTGGACGGCATTGTTGACCACATGTGAGGGGAAATTGCAGTCCTTGAAATATGAAGCCATTTGGTATGTTCTGAAGTGTTCTTCCAGCTTGCATCAAACTTCACTGGAACACTGCAGTAAGCATGACACGGGGAACAGTCTTGTGTGTTAAAGAGCAGGCAACTGGAAGCTCAAGGTCTTTTTTGCAGGCACAATGTAGATCATCAGCCACCATTTCCACCACCACCACTGAGATGCTAGAAGGTTCCTGTCTCCTCCATTAACAGCTTTCCACCTTCCCACTCCTTTATCTTTCCAAATGTTCCTGTGTCTCTTTGGGCTCTGTCCCCACCTATTATTTACTCTTTAACCCCTATCTCCTATAGTCCAAAGATCTGTAGGTTCGGTGAATTGGCCCAGCTAAGTTTCCTGTAGTGTTCAGGGATGTGCATTAGTTCGGGGAAATGGAGAGGAATAGAATAGGAGAATGGCTCTGGGTGGGATAAACTTCGGAGGGTGGGTGTGGAATTGTTGGGCCAAAGGGCCCGTTTCCTGAAGGGATTCTAATTTTCCCAGCTGTCATCGGTTCCGAGGAAGGGTCACTGGACCCGCGATAACCCATGGTGTGTGCAGGAGGCGGAAAGGGGAGAGTGGCAGCAGAAACCGGATGAAATGTATCAGTGTAGACTGGGAGGGTTTAGTTACACTCTGGGCAGTTAGTTAGTCTGAATTAGAAACTCTTGGTCCCACGTTTGCAGCAAAGGGGAAGATGGCTTGGGCCTCAGGCAGTGAGAGGTCATGGGTTATGGCCACCATCTTTATTTGGGGCAAGGTACCGCAAGGAGCATGAACGTGTCCTCTTCCTGGGTGGGGGCGGGGTGATTTGAAGAGGAGCATTTACACATCAAACACATTCCGAGAGAAGTGTTTGCCTTCACTATTCATCTTGCACTGACTGTGAGCTTTGTTTTGTGAATTCAGTTTATCGGATATTAATTGAGGATAATTGAGACTGGGATCTCAAAAAAACAAGTTTCTACAGTCAGCGGAGTCATCGGGATCTGAATATCATTGGCATTTAACTGTGGAATGAGAAAAGTTTCTGTTCTGTCTGTGGGAAAATAACTTCAATATTTTTGTCAAGCCAAAAGCAGAAAGATGTTCAAGTTCATGGTTGGATCCCCCTTGGGGTATGTGTTCAATTCTTGGCCCTGTAGCTGTGGAAGAAGGTATTGGCCTGAGAGAGAGCACAGATTTATCCAAATTACACCTCGTCTTTTTGCAGGAACTGTCAGATTTAGTCTCAATCATCCACTTTATAATGTTAATCTGTAAACTCCCTACTTCCAATTCTCTGCAAATTTCACGTGGACTCAAATTCCAGCACCATTTTAGGTGGAACATTCCAGATTCTGACAACTGTCTGTTCATTCAGAAACTGCTGAAGTCCATTTTGACTCTGGGGTTACAAAGGGCTGAATTGAAAGATGCAATGCTGGTCCTGAGCTCCCATTGAGATGCATTGGAACAGTACAGTGTAGGTGTGAGCAGACAGTGAAAATGACAGGGCTGCACTGTGAGGGCTGCTTGGCTCAATGAGAGTGTTTTGGAGTTGGGTGTAAATAGTGAGGTGAGACAGGGAGAAGGTGAAGCTGAAACTCCGTTTTAGTTCAGGTCTTTCAGAAATTCACAGTCCCAATGGGAATAGCCAATTTGTCAGTGATACCTGTGGAGTATTTAAGTTTTTAAAGTATGACATATCAGCTTAAGTAAAGATTTTTTTTTGTTATTATAATGGCCATGTTTGAAGTGAAGGAAGGTTACTCACTCATTTAAATTCTCTTAATGGGAGTAACTAGATGAATGCAGAGAGATGTTGTGACAGGAGCCCTCAGACCCGTGGTGTGCTCCTCTTGCACAATGTGGGAAATAAGGGCCGCTTCCAGTGTCCCTGACGGCTATTTGTGCAGGACGGGTTCCCATCTGCAGCGACTGGGAAACTGCTTTTCAGAGCTGGAGCTGAGAGTAGACTCACTGTGGAGCATCTGCAATACTGAGAATGTTATGGACAGCACGTTTAGTGAGTTAGTCACACTGCAGGTGAGGGTTACACAGGCAGAAAGGGAATGGGTGAATATCAGATCTAGTAAAATGCTCAGGAAGTGAGTACAGGAGTCCCCCGTTGTTATCCCCTTCTCATATAGATACTGTATACCACTTGGGATTCTGTAAGGGCGGGAATGGGTGGGGTAGCTTCTCAGGAAATCAGCATCAGCCTGGTTCATGACACCACAGAGAGCTCTGCTGATCAGAACCAGAGGAATTAGAGTGGCAGGGCGAGAGTGACAGGGGATTCAATAATCAGGGGTACAGCCTGGCACTTCTGTGCCCACAGACATGAATCCAGGATGGTATGTAATCTCCCTGGTGCCAAGATCCATGATATCATGGAGTGGCTGCAGGACATTCTGGAGCTGGAGGGTAAACAGGCCGTGGTCGTGCAACACACAGATCCCAAGGACATCGCTAAACAGAGGGACGGGGACCTGAAAGCTGGACATAGGGAGAGCAGAGATGCTTTAAAATGTAGCTCCTGAAATGTAATTATGTCAGACTTACTCCCAGTGCCATGTGCTAATGAGAGAAGGAATCAGAAAGTAGATCAGGTGGATGTGTGGCTGGGGAAATGGTGTACCAGAGAAGGGTTTTGATTCTTCAGGCACTGGGACTGTTTCTGGGTTAGGTGGGATCTATACCAGCCTAACCGGTTACCCCCTGGGCAGAGCTGAGACAAATCTGGTGGGGGTTTTGTCAGTTCTGTTGGTGAGTTTGTAACTCATCTGGCAGGGGGATGGGAACTAAAGTGTAGGCTTAGAGGGTCAGATTCAGGACAGGGAATGGGAGGTAGAATATTAGTGATGTAGTTAGCGGCTCAGAAAGCCAAAGGAAAGGAGGATTAAACAAAGATTGAGTCCCTCTTCAGCCATCAGTCCTGACATCCCAGGAAGGTGAGTCAACAAAATTTGGAGCTGTTTACATGTCTATGACTCTGTGCTTCAGCAAAATGGTGGAAATCTGCAATAAAAACAGAGTGCTGGAGATCTTCAGCAAGTCTGTCAGCATCTGAAATGATGACAGATGCAAGAAACATTGCAGCCTTAAAGAAGTGTTTAGATGATCACACCAGACACTACAATATCGATTACACACTGAGTGCCAGAACTTGGGACTAGAATAAATAGGTGCTTGATGACCAGCATGAATACGATGGGGCTGGAAAGTTGATGTTTCGGGTCAGGGCTATTTATCAAGACTGACAAATGGTCCTGACCCAAAACATCAACCTTCCTGCTCCTCTGATGCTGCCTGAGCTGCTGCACCTCCCCAGGTCCACATTGTACAGACTCTGACTTCCAGCATCTGCAGTCCTTAACTATCTTCACATCCCAGGACTCATCTGGTGATCCTCCTTTACACTCTCTCAATAACCAGGAGAACCTTCCTTGGAAAAGGGGAACAAAGGTGTATACAGTACTCCAGGTGTGGTCTCACCAAGGCCCTTCCAGAAAGGGATCCCTGTCCCCATCTTATCCATATTGGTCATCAAGCACACATGCCTGGTGTGATCATCTAAACACTTCTTCAAGGCTGCAATGTTTCCTGCATCTGTCACCATTTCAGATGCTGCCAGACCTGCCGAGGATCTCCAGCACTTTCTGTTTTCTCTGTTATAGAGTATTGAAAGGGGGGATTTGCAGTTGAGAAATTCAAATTTAACTTCATGTTACTGGATCCGTGCCGATCTGAATATCATTGACCTTTTCATCTGGATGGGAAGGTGGTGCACTCTGTCCGTGGACGAATATTTCAAATGTCCGTGTGACTGGAAAAAAGTACTGAGACAGCGAAGTCCATGTTAGCATGGGGACTGTGGAGAGAGATTTCATTGGTTTTTGAAAGTCTAAACAATCATGGAACATTTCCCGGGAAAAGGTAAGCCACAGTTTGATTTTGTATGAGGACAATTAACCATGAAACCAGAAAGACAAAAGGATTCCTGCATCATGGAAAAAGCTATGAAAATGGGATTGTTGTAATGGAGTGAATTATTGATCATTGATTGTAATCCATTGGCGTTGTCACATCGGTTCCAGTGCCGTGGGGGAACACAGGAAATTTGATGAGTGCAGTGTAGGTTTCAGTAATTCAACTGGAAAGGTGAAGAAGAAATTTACAAGGATGATGTCAGGTCTCAGGGGTCTGAGGTACAGGGAGAGGTTGGACAAGTGAGGACTTTTTTGTTTAGAGCAGAGGACACTGTGGGAGAATATTTTATAGAAGTTTATAAGACCATGAGAGGCGTGGGTAAGGTGAATGCACTCGGGCTTTTTCCCAGGGACTCAAGGATTGGAGGGCATCCGGTTAAAGTTAGAGGAGAAAGAATACATGGGAACCTGAGGGACAACTGTTCTACACAAAGGTGGTATGTATATGGAATGAGCTGCCAGTGGAAGAGGTTGAGGTGGGTATATTAACAACACGTAAAAGACATTTGGACAAATACATGGATAGGAAAGTTTCAGAAGCAGATGGGCCAAGTGCAGGGAAATGGGGTTAGCGTGGATGGACGTTCTGATTGGCATGGGCCAGTTTGGGCCAAAGGGCCTGTCTCTGCTGCAGGACGTTATAACTCTTTTTGTTAAGTGCATTTGCTATTTCTCCCCCTAACTTTGTTGGTATCATGGGATGTATTCCATCGGGGCAAGGAGACTTGTTTACCTTTAGCTCCATTAGCTTGCCCAGCTCTAACTCTTCCGTGATAATGGTTGTTTCTTGGTCCTCACCTTTCTCAGTCTCCTTATCAATTACTGGTATGTTCTTCGTATCCTCCACTATGAAGACTGACTGCTGTGTACTCATATTCCTAAACCCTGCTGGATAGGAATAACTGGGCACAGAACTCTGAGAGGTCTTCTGAGTCTTTATTGATGAGACACAGCAACTCCCTGGATAGTGTACATACAAAACGCCTTCAGGCAGCATCAGGTAACTCCCCGCCTGTCTGATGTATGGCTCCCCTTCTTATACCTTTTGTGGTTTGTGACTTTGAATACAGACTCTCTCTCAATATTATCTCCATGGCAATGGCAGTTCAAAAGTCTAGTTCAGTTCAACACTTTGTGGTTAAACCACACACCCCTCCCCTACACCCCCGTGGCTCCCTCAAGTACCTGACAGGCACTTCAGTTTCAGTGGGGTTGTCTATCGGGATGGTGATGTGGAGGAGTTGGGGTGGGGTGGACAGAGTTAAAACCACACATCACCAGGTTATAGTCCGACAGGTTTATTTGGAAGTACAAGCTTTTGGGGTGTGCTGTGATTTTTAACTTGATCAGGATTATCTCTATGGTAACAGTTACGTGCTTCAGCAATTACAGAGGCCGTATGTTCCCCAAACAATAGGTTTCCCTCTAACAGTGTAAACTGCTATTCTGTCCCTGGGGATAGTTACTCATCACTTTTTATCCCCAATTCCATCATGCTTTCTGTTGATCTTTGAATTTTTTCCAATCTCCGAATTTATCCTTGGTCTTTGCCAATTTGTCTGCCTTCTACTTCAATTTCATAGACTCCCTTATTTCCTTAGACATGGCAGATTACTCCTTTTCCTACAGTCCTTTCTTTTCACTGATATATACTTTTGCTGAGAAATTTGAAAAATTACTTTGATATTCCTCCACTGTCCATCAACTGTCCCACAGTAAAGTCTTTGTTTCCATTCTGCATTAGCCAACTCCTGCCTCATCCTATTGTAGTCTCCTTTGTTTAAGCACAGTATCTTGGGATTGGATTTAATCTTCCTGCTTTCCATCTGTGTTCTAAATTCACCCAGATTAATGACAAGTCTTTTTATCAGATTACGAGGTGAGGCAATGTTTCCTGGGTGTTTTGGTTTCATTGTCAGTGACCTTGGTTTTGTAACAAAGTACAGGATAGATATTCACAACAGTATTCTGGACGGTGTGAATGTACTACACAGTCTAAAACCATAAATCACTGTCTCCCCTCAGTTTAAAATTGCAAAATCATTATCTCCTACACGCTTCCTCACTACCTAAGTTTGGAATGATAATCCACCTGACTATCTTGCTGTTTCTGAAAATCTCCTTTGGTGAAGGTGGTGAGTTTTGGATTCAGCTTTCCAGTTATTACCATAAGATGATAAGCCCTGGGCACAGGGGAGGCAATGCAGCCCTTCGAACCAGCTCCACCATTTAATACGGTGATGATTGAGCTCACCTCGGTCTCAGCTGGATTTTCCCGCCTGCTCTCTCACACTTCAACTCATTGCAAATTAAAAATCTGTATCTCTTCATTAAATTTGCTCATGTCTTGGCATCCACCGCATTTTGAAATTCCACAGATTCACAACACATTGAGATAGGTACGTTCTTCATGAGAATAGAATAGAGTCCCTATAGTGTAGAAACAGGGTATTCATCCATCGAGTCCACACCAACCCTATGATGAGCATCCCATTCAGACCCACCCATTCCCTGTAACCCTGCATTTCCCTTGGCTAATTACCTAACCAGCACATGCATGGACACTGTGAGCAATTTGGCATGACCAATCCACCTAACCTGCACATCTTTGGACTGTGGGAGGAAACTGGAGCACCGAACAAAACCATGCAGACATGGGAAGAATGTGTAAACTCCACACAGTTGCCTAACGCTGGAATCAAACCCGGGTCCCTGACGCTATGAGGCAGCACTGCTCGCCACTGAGCCACCTCTGCTTAAAATCTACTGCCCATTATTAACCTCCCCACCCCGCAATTGGCTGAATGTATATTCCTTACGTCAGAAGTCCGGGTGTATAAGCGGATGTCTCAGTAAATCCCAGTGACAGCCCACATGTCCTGTGTGTCTGAATGGATATCCTATATACAACACCCTCCAGCCCACACTTTGTTTCACTTTCCAGGGACAGGTCTCCAGAGGCTTCATTGGACTACAACTCCCACAGTCCCTGAGGCAGGGACCACACGTGTGTGGGGAAACACACCACTGTACATGTACAGAATGTGGGCGGGTTTTGAAGCATGTTCTTTGGGGTAACTAGCGGAAAGCATTTCACACTGTGATTGGCAGGAAAAGGGACGCATCTGCCTATAGTATTGATCAGTTTGGCGGGGGGGGGGGGGGTGGTCAAAGTGTCACAACGCCTAGATGGGACCAAGTTCCATTCGCAACTTGTCATAACACTGGGAATTGACCAATGGGAAACAAGGAAGAATCTGACCCATTCTTCCAGACTGAAGGTTCCTGTTCTGTCCAGGATCTGCCGCCTCCCTTTCTGTTTCCTTTTGTTCCATTCTGCTGTTACATTATTGACTTGCAGCAACTGAAGGGAAAGGAAGTGAACCCAGAAAGGGTGCAGAGTCCAACCAGAGACGGGAAGTGGTGGAATGGATCTGTTTATCAGTTACTCCATGAGAATGGGGAGGGTGTACATTAGGGGGTAGCAGAGTCAGAATGGTGGGAGAGAGTAAGTGGGCTGGAGGGTTACAGCTTTGGGGGAAGAAAGGGGAAAAAGATATTCCAGAGAAACTAGAATTGTCTGCTCTGAATTTCTAACCTGTACATATTCCTTTTATACAGGGTGCTAGATAGTGAAGATTTGCAGGGTGAAATCTCAAAATCAGGTGCAGATTGTGATTAAGTTGACCAGCATTTGATGAACCAAAGATGGAGAATCACTGGGCCAAAATCCTGCAACACTCTCCCTCCCAGCATTGTCGGTCTCTCTGCGCCAAATGGACTGTGAATGGTACAAGACAGCAGCTCACTACCATCTTCTGAAGGGTAACTAGAGATGGGGAATAAATGCTGGCTGAGCCAGTGATGCCCATATCCTGGAAATGGGTTCTATCTCTCGTTGCTGAAACCCAGTTGATGTTACTGCAGGATGATGAGGGATGCTGAGCGCATCCTCCAGGAGGCAGCACCATCACATTACACTTGCCTACACCCACACAGTAACACACCAACGCCTCTGGAACAAAAGGCAGTGAAGCTAAATGAGGACTGAGATATAGTTCTTCAAGGTAAAGTCATGAAAGGGGATTGGAACAGAGCAGGAACAGGAGACTGAGCTGGATGGTCAGCTGTTTCCCATTGAATGGTGGAGCAGGATTGAAAGGCTGAACAGTGTGCTCCTGCTGCTGTCTCCTAGGTATGTATACAGTCATGGAGCCCATGTAGGAAGAAGTGGGCAGGGATTCTCCAGGCGATTGCACTTCCACAACAGTTTTCAGTGAGGGATGGTTTGATGGATTTTATTTAACATTTATCTTTACACAAGGTTTCTAAATTTTGGCTTTAAAATGTTGCAAAAGCTTTTTGCACAGCAAATAAAATTAAAGAAAATAACGTCAACTGTCTGAATATAACAGTTTTAAAGCTTTCAACCTCCTGTAAAACAAAATCCTGTCTATTCCCAGACACCATCACTTTCCAGCTACTCAAACTCCAGGAAAATATTCCCTCCCTGTCTGAACCTTTGGTTTGATTTAACTGCTTTTCAATTGTCATTCTGTGAGGTGTGAAGCGTACTTTGTCCCTATTTCTCTGACCCAGAAATGTGAGCACAATCACCTTCCCACCATCAAAATTATCATTACGCCATTTTGCTTTTGGTTAACCTATAATCTCCAGCAGTGCAAAAGTGAGGACCACAGATGCTGGAAACCAGAGCCTAGATTAGGGTGGTGCTGGAAAAGGGCTCTCGCCAAAACGTTGATTTTCCAGCTCCTCGGATCCTGCCTGATCTGCTGTGCTTTTCCAGCACCACTCTAATCAAGACATATAATCACCAGCAAACCATTTGTGTAACCAATTGAATATTTCCAAACAAAGCCTATTACGGGTCAAGCAAAACATTACAAGTGACAGAGTGAGAAGGGAGTAAATCAAAGTCGAGTTGTGGGGAGGGGGCAGCGGTGGAGATAAAGTACTGTATCCCCTGCGGTGCCCACCTCTATCTAAAGGCATCGAGAGCATTGATTCACACCACATGCTCCTTCTCCAAGGGCACCCTGCTGTGTAGCCTTAGAATAAAATCCCTACAGTGTGGAAGGAAAGCATTGGCCCATCAAACCCCACCGACCATCAAAAGAACATCACGCCCAGAGCACTCTATCACTGTAACACTGCATTTCCCATGGCTGATCCACCTAGTCTGCACAATCCTGGATACTGTGGACAATTTAGCACAACTGATCCACCTAACCTGCACATCTTTGGGCTGTGGGAGGAAACCAGAGCACCTCGGGGGGACCCACACTATCCTGGGGAGAATGTGGGAACTCCACACAGGCCGTTGACCAAGGCTGGACTCCAACCTTGTACCTGATGCTGTGAAGCAGCCGTGCTACAGTCACAATTTAGATCAAAACAGATGATCCCTGCTCATTGTCACATTGCTGTTTGTGGAGATTTACTGCCCAGAGAGACATCCTGAGGTTCAGAAAGTGGCAATGTAAGTTCAGTCAACTCCAGCCCAGTTAATGTGGTTAACAACAACAACATCAATACTCCAGCAGTGTCATCATGTACAAGGTCCACTCCTGACTCTGATGGACAGTAACATCAGAATCAGAGTCCTGCAGTCCACACGGAGCAGGGGGATGACCACTTCCCTGTGAGCACTCACTGGGTTCTCAATCGTGTTGAAGACGCAGCAAATCCCTTGTCACACTGAGAGGTGAACAGCTCCTACCCAGAGTGAACCCGCTGGAGTCTTGGGGGCAGGATGAATCACTGAATCCCTTCTCCCACACTAAGCATCTGAATGGCCTGTCCTCTGTGTGGGATTCTTGGAGTCTCAGCAAGAGGGATGAATCACTGAATCCCTGCTCCCACACTGACCACCTGAATGTCCTCTCCCCCCGTGTGGGCTCACTGGGGTCTCAGGGGGCAGGATGAATCACTGAATCCCCTCTCCCACACTGACCATCTGAATGTCCTCTCCCCCGTGTGTGGGCTCACTGGGGTCTCAGGGGGCAGGATGAATCACTGAATCCCCTCTCCCACACTGACCACCTGAATGGCCTCTCCCCCTGTGTGTGGGCTCACTGGGGTCTCAGTGGGGCAGGATGAATCACTGAATCCCCTCTCACACACTGACCATCTGAATGGCCCCTCCCCCCTGTGTGGGCTCACTGGGGACTCCGCAGGTGCTGAATTTGAGTGAATCTCCCCCCACACTGGGAACAAGTGAATGATCATTCTCCAGAGTGAGCTCGCTGGTGTTTAAGCAGGTCAGAGGACTGAGTGAATCCTTTCCCACACACTGAGCAGGTGAATGGCCTCTCCCTGGTGGAATGCACTAATGTCTCCGCAGGTGAGAGATTTGAATGAATCCTTTCTCACACATGGAGCAGGTGAAGGGTCTAAATCCACTGTGCTATCTCTGGTGCCTCAGCAGATTGTAAGATTGAGTAAATCCCTTCCCATACGTGGAGCAGGTGAATGGCCTCTCCGCAGTGTGACTGTGTCGGTGAGTGTCCCACTGGGAGGGTTACGTGAATTCCTTATTCTGATTGAGTCCGTCCTCCTGTTTCTCTCAGTTATTATTGACAATCGCACACCAGAACCTGTTCCAGAGAGTGTTCCAGAACAGGCAGAATGGTCAGCTGCAGCTGGTCACCTGACTGGTCACTGGTCCTGAAAGGTTCACTCTCCACAGATGCTGTCAGATCTGCTGAAATTTTCCAGCAATTTCTGTTTTTTTTTCTGATTTCACAGCATTTGCAGATGTTTAGTTTTCCAATACTCATCTTGTGTGTTGCAGAGGAGTTTATTGATGAAATTAGAGGGTTTTGAAAATTGTACGTTAGGTCACACGTCAGCTATGATCATCATGAATGGCAGAGCAAAGTCATGGGGCTGAATGGCCTCCTCCTGTTCCAATGAAAGTTATCCATCGTCAACTTGTGGTAACATTTCCCCTCACTGCTCACTTCACTTCCATGTCGAACACATTGTTACTGACTGACAATGTGACTGACTGACTGACTGACTGACTAACTCTTGTGTTTGAACTAAAACTGCTAATGTTCAATGGCTCCCTCTCCTGCCACCCGGGTTTAACTGTCATCATGGAATGTTGTCTTGTATTACTGCGGGAATGCCCACAAGGACTAATCCTGGAGTCTGGATCCCCTGGGATCCACAATCACCGTTTATTTCCTTCTTCCTATTTCATTTTGGCTATTGAACTCTCGGTTTCAATCCATTCTCCTGTCATGCTCTTCAACATGTCCATGTGGGTGGACTAGAGGCTGCTGGGATTTAATGAAGGAAAGTGAGGATTAGGTAGAAGTACGAGGAGCGGTGACAGCAAAGACAGTTCTCATTGTAACGGCAGAGTTTCTCCATGACCCAGTGAGTGGCGAGGCACCTGAGATTGTGGGGGAGGTGGATTCAATCAGGGATTTGGTAGGACACTCAGACATTGACCTGTCCATCTGATTGTGAACTCAGACAGATTCAATCAGGGATTTGGTAAGACACTCAGACATTGACCTGTCCATCTGATTGTGAACTCAGACAGATAGAAAGAAAGATGCACATTTAGACAGCACCTTTGATGATCTGGGGCAATGAAACATATTTCCAACCCAATGATTTCAACCTCAAATCTCTGAAAACACAGACACAAAGCTTTCTACTTGTAATAGGTTGTCTCTGAGCCTCCTCTTTTCTTGAGGGGTTTTGAGCTGTTCAGCCTTTCCTGGTGATAATAACCGCTATGTTCCTGTAAGATTTGTGACTGAACATTTATTTTCCTCTTCCTTGTGAGTGATGAAAGTAGGAGATACAGTTCCTGACCTGTGAGGGGTTTTGGTTGGAGTATTTATATTTACAAATCCATTCCCACCCTCACATACAGTGTGAAATTGATGTGAAACTGAAGGAAATGAGTGAGTGAGCACCCACAGAATCATAAAGGAAGCATATGTATCTGAGTTGAATGAACCTGGCATGAGGAAAACATGACAGCAATCACAACTAGTTAGAATCACAATCCCGTGGATGCAGAAAGAGTCTATTCGGCCCATCGAGTCTGCAATGACCTGCTCACCCACCTTACCCTCATAACCACACATTAGCCATGGCTAGCCCAACCCACCTAAATTGCACACTGTGACCATGTTAGCATGGCCAAACCAGTAACATTACACATCTGTGAGAGGGTCACAAATTATATCCAAATGCTGGGAATTGTTGATGAAGGCTCACAAATACTTGACTCTGACACAAATGCTCTGCTTTTCAAAATAAAGTCTGGGGGACACTGCAACCAGAAAAAGTTCTGATTATCTCATGAGGAAGAGAATTCAAAACTCGTGCCATTGACCCAGGGGGTGCGGTGAAAGTTACAGAGGTCTGGAAACCATCAGAAATTTAACAGGTTGTGAGCAAGGTGGGGGTGAGACAAGGACATAAAGACAGTCTGTCACACGGGGGAAGGCAGGAGAGATTAAACAGCAGAAATGGTCGTCCCTCAAGGCCAAGGGGAATGGAGTTAGAGCTGGGAAAGACACAAGGAAAGAAGGTGTGTAGCTGCCAAAGAAATATGTTAAAAAACAGATTATAAAAGCTGAGAGGGCAGAGATCAGTCTGAATCTTTTGCTCTCAATGGTGAGTACAAAAACTGTAAAGCCTGGAGAGTTCTATTATATTCTGGATTAGTGGTGCTGGAAGACCACAGCCATTCAGGCAGCATCCAAGGAGCTTCGAAATCGACGTTTCGGGCTAAAGCCCTTCATCAAGAATAAGGTTTCCAGCATCTGCAGTCATTGTTTTTTTACCTCGAGATCCATTACAGCCAACACATACCCAGGATTGGCCAAGTGTGGTGTAGCTTTCTGATAATTTTTTTCTGGCATTTGTAGTTCAAGTCTGATGACGCTATTAACTTTTCAAATTCGAATGGAGTTTAATATTCTGGAGAAATGTCAAATAAATCACATTGATCACATTCTGCAGACCTTAGTCCATTACCCTGCATGTTGCAGCATTTCAGTTACATCCATGTCCTGCCGGTGGGCCAGGACATACAGGGATGGTGACGATGGTGTCTAGGACATTGTAAGCTATGATTCTGTGCGTATGACTATGTCAGCTTGTTGCTTGACTAGTCTGCATTCCAGCTCAACCAATAAGATTTTGGCAGGGTGAGACACTACAGTTAGAGCTCCTCTGCTCGCCAGTTCCTATCCTTTCTGCTTTTTTAGAATTTCATTCTCTCTCACTCTCCCCTTTGCAGACTCTGACACAAGTGTCTCAAACTTGAATCATGACAATTAAAAAAAACATGTCTCTACAAGAAAACCAATGGAGGAAAATATATTATTCTTGCATCAACTGCAGTTTTAAACAAAAACAATTCTGTTCAATAAACACTGTCTCATTTTTGCCTTCAATTCTATCAAGCGAGCTATTATATTTTGTCCCTTAGTTTACCGATCTTAAAAAATATCCAATCAATTTCAGGGCAACATGCTGACAAAGTATTGAACCAATTTATCTTTTAAGGTTTTAGCATTATTTATCAAGTCATTACCATTACAATAATTGCATAATAATTGGTCTGGGTAGCAAGTATTCTGAGGTTCACAATATAATTTATTGACTGTTTGAAAAATGGTCCAATATATCCTTTTTTCAGGATTCTAACAGTAATTGTTAAGGCATTTACATGACAATAATTATAGAATGCCTTAGATTAGTCTTGCTAACAACTACAATGAAGTTTTAATTTGAATTTAATCCAATGTTCCCTAGTACCTGTACAGTAATATAAAAATCCGTTTTATTTCCAATCAATACACCTGCACAAGAATCAATTATTTCTGATGAAACGCGCACTGTTAAAAATATTACTTTTGATCATTTGAATGATCTGTGTAATCCCAGCCTTATAAATTTAGAAAAACCTACTTTTCCCTGCAACAATTCCTGTTAATTTTTGCAGATAGAACAGTCAAATAGCAAGATGAAATTTATCATTATTTGGAAGTAAACTATTAGAATTTTGAAAATCTATATATTTCTAATATATAATAATTGCTCATTTCAATCCATAGAATGCAGAACAGTACAGTACAGTACAGGCCCTTTGGTCACGATGTTGTTCCGACCTTTTATCCTACTCTAAGTTCAAACAAACCAACATGCCCTTCATTTACTATCATCCATGTGCCAATCCAAGAGTCGTTTAGATTTCCCTGATGGATCTGAATCTATGACCACCACTGGCAGTGCATTCCACACACTCACCACTATCTGTAAAGAAACTATCTCTGACATCTCCCCACACTTCCCCCATTGATCATAAAATTATGCCACTTTGTAGGGAAAAGTCTATCATTATCCACTCTATCTATGCCTCTCATCATCCTACACAAAGCTATCAAGTAATCTCTTTCACTGCAATGACCAAAGCCACAGCTCTGTCAACCTTTATTCATAAGACATGCCTTCCATTACAGGCAACATCTTGATAAAACTCAGCTGCACCTTTCTAAAGCTTCCGCATCCTATGTCTAATGAGGTGATCAGAACAGAACACAATATTCCAAGTGTAGTCTCATCAGGGATCCATAGAGCTGCAGCATAACCTCGTGGCTCTTAAACTCAATCTCCCCGCTTATGAAAACCAACACACTATGCACCGTCTTAATAATCCTATCACCTTGGATGTCAGCTAAGTGGGATGTATGGATGTGCACCCCACGATCCCTCTGTTCGTCCACATTGTCAAGAATCCTGCATTTAATCTGAAAATATGCATTCAAATTTGAAATTCCAAAATGAATAACTTCACATTTTCCCAGGTTGAACTCCATCTGCCACTTCTCAGTTCACTCTGCATCCTGTCAATGTCCTCTAGCAACCTACAAAAGCCCTCCACACTATCCACAACTCCACCAACCCTCGTGTCATTGGCAAACTTCCTAACCCAACCTTCCACTTCCTCATCCAAGTCATTTGTAAAAATCACAAAGAGCAGAGGTCCCAGAACTAATCCCTTCAGAACACCATTGGTCACCGTGCACCAAGCTGAAAACTATCCATTTAATCTCACGCTGTCTTCTATGGGTCAGCCAATGTATTATCTAACCAGGCAGGGTTCCCTATATCCCATGCCTCATTACTTTCTAAATGAGCCTACCATGGGGAACCTTATCAAACACCTTGCTAAAATCCTTATACACCACAACCACTACTCTGTACTCACCAATGTGTTTGCCACAACCTCAAAGAATTCAATGAGGCTTGTGAGGCATAACCTGCCGCTCACAAAGCCATGCTGACCATCTCTAATCAATCTATACTTTTCCAAATAATCATAAATCCTGTCTCTCAGAATCCTCTCCAATAATTTGCCCACAACTGATGTAAGACTGACTCATCGATGATTCCCAGGATTATCTCAATTGCCTTTATTGAATAAGGGAATAACTTTTGCCACCCTCCAATCATCTGGTATGACTCCAGTGGACAGTGAGGATGCAAAGATCATTGCCAAAACTCAGTAATCACTTGCCTCCCTTCTCAAAACAACCTAGGTTATATCCTCTCTGGGACTTATCTATCCCCATGATTTTTAAATATTTTCAGCACATTCTCTGTTTTAACATCAACCTGTTCGACCATATCAGCCTGTTTCACGTTGTCCTCACAAGCAACAAGGTCCCACTCACTCGTGAATACTGAAGCAAAGTACTCAGTAAAAACCTCCCCTACCGCTCAGACTCCTGGCACAAGTTTGCTTCACTATAAGGGGTATAAAAGTTGGAATTAGGTCTCAGCACTGAATTAATGTAAATATATTGCAGTGTACAATCACTCGACTACTTTGAATATTGAACGCTATTTTAACTGAGAAAACACAGTTGAATTGATTTGATTATAGTTCACTTCATGCTGACGTTTATTGTATTTCGAACCACAATAAGAGATTCCTTTTTACATATCTGAAACTTACTTAAATTAATCACACGTTTATGTGAAGAAAATAGAATTAACATCTGCTTGTTCCTTCCTTCCTTTATCAATGACTGTTCATTTTGAAATTGTGGAAGTTGTACATTGTTGAAAGGAAGGGAACTTGTTTTCGGCTGAATATTCACATAGAATGACTGATGCATGTTTAAAATTAAAGTACAACGATCACGCAGTTTTGTCAATTTGTCTTTCAAAGAATTGTCATGAGATTCCTCTTTATTTAAGACTATCATTCATTTATTCTTTTGTTACTGTAAAATATTGTTTAATTTCCAGTCCATTACACACAGAAACGACCTAATTAATTCCCATTCGAATTACTACAATAAATAGCTGATTAGTTTTCATTTGTGCAACCACTTTAAACATAATATTGCAGTCCTACCGTCCTGATTGGGAACATTATGAAAGGAGCCTGTGGAGCTGTGGCAGTGTCTCTATTACAAGACACAAGGGAAGGTTTCAAATCAAGCCTTCACCAGAAATATATTAAGAGCTATCTGAATGGTGATTAGAGAGCGCCTCAGCACAGATTGAACTGCTTTTCAATCCAACATTACATCTGCTTTTATCTATTATATCAATAATCAGAAAATCCGAAACTTATTTGTGTCAGGTTACCAAGAAATATGTGTTGGAAAATTCGCTTTAGCCACTTTGCTTTTACAAAAGACTTACATCTGTCCCTCTTTTTTCTAACAGAAAGAAATCTAAAGAGGATTCTCACTTTTACGCGAAAACGGGAGGTTTTTCCCATATAAATTAATGTTTCTTCAATCTACGCCTTTTCAGTTTATGTAAGGTTTCCTAATAACGCTCTACTGTCGGATAGTGGGGATACCTGTATCTAATTCTGTTGCTTATAAGTTCCTGGAGAATATTTGAAAATGTTGCAGAATTAAAGATTATGATGTCTAAGTAATGAGAGTGATCTCTTTTTTGTTGCAAAGGGGCAAGTCCAAAAAATTGAAACACATTAAACATTATTCTCTCGTGCTATAACTTTGAAATAAAGTTGATATCTTCTTCAGTAAACTAACAAATGCTACCACCTATTACTTGTCAGTCAGCTGATTATCTACTTTGTAACTAAATGTTGTGATTCATCTATATATTACTCTGTCCTTTGATTAAAGTGAATTTGTAATTCTTGTTCAGTTTATGAATTATCAGAAACTTGTTTTTATTTTTCCATTCACCTGTTCATTTTGACCGTAAGATTGAAATGCTTTGAAAATATTGGAGTTTGTTCGTTTAAAAATAAGGTTTGCACATCTCACACATATCTCACTTCTTATATTATGATTCAAGAATGTTTTCTGGTGGAATTCTAGTAAATACCAAACATTTGTTGGCTTCAAATAAGGTCTTTTACACCCAGTTATCAATCTTTTGTTAATGTTTCAGCTGTTACATTGACATTGATTAGGTACTCATTCAGAGAGATCAACTGGCAATTATAAACTACTTGCAGGATTATTGAATTGAGAAAAAAGATACAGACGTGGAAACATGTTTTAAACGGAATTGCTTTCTCATTCAAATGTGTAGGCTGTTCAAGAATTCTATATCGCCTTCCATTGGTTTTGTTGTCGAGAATGCAAATTTATAATTCATGTGAATTTTAATGTGTTCTGTATTTTGAAATTTGTATCAGATTTAAGAAGAAAAAGAGAGGCAACTAACATGAAAACTTCAGTGAATAGAAAGCACAGTAAATTAAATTGACAGAGGTAACTTTTAGTATTGTCTCTGAATATTTATTCAAATATTTCTAATAGCAAGAGTGTTGTGCCGGTAAAGCACAGCCGGTCAAGCAGCATTCAAGGAGAAGCAGAATCGAAGTTTTGGGCATAAGCCCTTCGTCAGGAATCTTTTCTGATGATGGCCTAATGCCTGACAGGTTGATACTCCTGCTCTTTGGATGTGCCTGCCCTTTTCCAATGCTACATCTTTCCTCACTTTCTCCAAATATGTTTAATGAACACGAACTGAAAATGTTCGCATCAGCAGTGCAACAAGACCAAATTAACACATTTTTTGCAATAGTTAGAGTGAAAACTTGTTTGAGAACATGCAACAAATCAGATCGAACAACATCTCTTGCCGTTAGAACCCTTGACCTTTCATAAGAAAGAATAAACATGCTTTGAACAACCAGTATGGTGTATAACGACTGAACTGAAATACCGGGGGAAAACGATTGCATTTATTGAAGGGAATGATAACCAGATCCTTACTGTGACAGTGGAGATTAATCTTAGAAACAGTAAGATATTTACTGTGATTATTCCACTGAACAGTAATTAGATGGTCATGAAGATCTTCGTGTGGCTTTATGTGCAGTGTTTTGTTTGAACATTGATTTGAGTAACATTGAGATATTTTACATATTGACAATTGACAGTTAAAGATAAGTTTTAAATGCAACATTTAAAAAAAAATGTCTGTTTTGTTTAGCGAAACACAATTCGAAGTCTGTGGAACCCTACTGCGTGGGTACAGGCCATTTGGCCCAACAAGTCTACACTGACGTTGCAAAGAATAATCCACTCAGCACCATTCTGCTCTCAGATTACTGGACATTTACCCCTGACTAATGCACATAACCTACACATCCCTGAAAAGAAAGTGCAGTTTAGCATGGCCAATTTACCTAACCTGCATATCTTTGGATTGTGGGAGAAAACCAGAACATGCAAACTCAATACAAACATGTGACCGAGGATGGAATCAAACCCAAGTGCATATCACTGTAAGACACGAGTGCTAACCACTGATCATCTGTTCTCAATGCCCAGCATCCATGTTCAAGAGGTCTATGTAGCTGTTCATTGGTTCACTTGTCCAGATACTAATTTAGAATTCATATCGCTTTTATTGTGCCCGGAATTTTGAGATGTGTCTCAAAGTTAAGAAGAAAACGAGGAGAAATTAATATGAGAACGTGAGAGAATCGAAAGCACAGTAAATTTAAATTACAGACTGTGAGAATCAAAGCTCACTCACTGCAATAATTTCAGCCCAAGACAAGATCTGAAGCAATCAGTTTGTTTATTAGATGCTTGCAAGCGTGGTGCCTGGAACAAGGCACACAGAGTTTAGCAAGTACATACCTTATATAGGACTCACCACTCCAAACACGGAGCCCATTACTATTGTTTCTCGCTTGCCTTATTCTGCCTTGTGCTTAACAAATTACAAGTTTTACTTGGCCATTTCACCACATCCTGCTGTGGTCCGTTGTTAGGTATATCCTCCATCACTACTCTCTAAATCCCCCACTTGTGACATTTCCTCCCTTTCCCCAACCATATTGATCCTAATGACCTTTTAATTGGGGTTTGATTTTGTGTTTTTGCAAAAGTGGGAAACAGATGCTTATAACTACTGCTTGTACAAGCAAATCTTGCTTAACCTACCTCCTCACAGCACCTTATCTCGTTGTCTGTAACATCTACCATTGTTTGCAGGCACGTTTCATTCTTATATGCACATTTTAGCTAATACAAAAACAATTATATATTTCCTTCACATAGTTTTCATTCTTGTTGACTCAGCTCTTGGTTGAAACAATTATACACTGGTGTGAATACATAAACCTTGCATAAATAATGATGATTGCAGAGGTGACACTACTTTACATATCTCCCAAAATTTACCCTTTTTTCTTTAATTCCCATTTATATCTTCTGCATTTTTCTTTTAAGCATTGCCCCCAAAATTCGCAAGCATCACTCTGGATATTTCATCCATCTTGGTCTCACTCATCCCCTCATTATTTCGTCGATAATGATCCTCTGCCTGATTTCATTTTAGGGGTATCTGTTTTATTAAGGCTGTCTGAATCAGTCTTTGGGTGAGTCCTCGTATACAGGGCATGGTAAAACAGCCAATGGCAACCAATACCCCAACTACTACTATCAGGGAAGTATGGATGGAAACCACCACCCCCTTCCATTTTCCAAACCATGATTCACGCCATCCCGTGAGAGATGTGTCTACTCCTGAATTCTCAGCCAGTTCCTCTGCTAAGGTAGTCAATCCCCTTAACTCCCGAGTAATTGAACCATCAGGTGCAATGTTATTAGGAATAAAGATGCAACAGCTTCCTTCTAACATCTCACACACACACACGCACACACTTTTTTCTAAAATCATATCAAGGGCCATTCTGTTTTCCCATGCCATCCGACTTGTCACATCAAGCTGTTCTGATATTCCTTTAACTGCATCTTTTGTATAATTTATAAATCGCTGTTGATTATAGAAAATGTAATTTATCCAATCTACATTTTTATTAATTGTTACCCACCAAAAGAGTGCTGACTCAAAGCCTTCTGCAATCTGATTACGAGCCTTGAACTCATCATGTACACCCCAGGGACTCCTCCAGAATCGAGATAAATCCTGTCATTGAAAGAAGTCTAACAGTGATCTCTTACTCCTTCCCTTTTTCCCCACTATCTTTTCCTTCTCAAATGCCAGGGTAAATGGAATTACCAATTGTACAATTGCACATATCCCTCTCCAATCCGGTGGTCGGGTGGGTCTCAATAATTTGCCTCCACAGTGCCACCACAGATTCGCTTGGGGAGCCTTTAGTGATGAGTAGTTCCCTCCCTTGTCCATTTCGATGACATTCTTAATCTCTGTACATACTTTCAGCTCCCCCAAATCTCTAGACCGATTTGACCTTGTCTACGCACACACGTCGTGTGATTTCCGACTGCAGCTGAAAACGTGGGCGGGGGGGGATGCTTTTGAATCTTTCTTCTTCAAGGGAGCGAACATCAGAGATAGGGAGGTACAATTCCCATCATTCCATGTAGTCTTATCCTGTTACAGGGCTATTATACATTTCATGCCCTTCCTGTCTCGCTTCCACCCGAGCGGAAAGGGAACCACCTGGGCCACTGTTCTACCGGAGGCACATTGCATAGCAATTGCTCTTATTCAGACTTTTTACAGTATACTTTACCCATTCAACCCAGGCATTTGCATCCCCGTATCCAGTTTCTATTTCGATGGTCTTTTTCAAGTCCTTTATCTCTATAATTATCTCTACTGTAGGATCATCGGGAGGGGTGAAAGGTTGTACCTTATTGTCTAATAGTTCTGCCCATTTTCCTTGTCCTACACGAATTTGAAATCAACAGCCCGAGAAATCCTTTCCATTTGCTTACATTTCTATCCCAAATGTTTCAGCTAATTGTACCTCATAGATGCCCCCCCCCACCCCGAGAATTGCTTTGTGCCATGTGGTTTTCTTTATCATTAGGTATATTGGGTTACTCTTTTTATCGGGACAATCGAGAGGTGATCGGAAGTTGGCTCTATGTATTGTGACAAGACCATTATACCAAGTACAATCCCCAATGGACTTAAGATAAATCTCTGAGCTGCGGTACTGTCTCTGATTATCTCAATCCCCAGAATTTACTAAACTGCATGCATCAGCGTCTATTTCTTGTGGATTACCAGACTCACGCACGGTTAATAACACATATGAAAATTATATTTGACAAAATCCCAACAGTAAGAGAGCTAGCATCATAACGCTAAGCATTCCCAGCATTCTAAAAATTGTGCTGAATCTCAAAAAAACTTAATACACAATCCTGCAGAAATAATCCCGCGCTCACGTCGCCACTGTATAATCAGTTACTCAAAGTCTCTTCAGCCTGAGTTTCAGTGGGTCTTGCGTTGATTCGGCTGTCCAGACTTCTTCGTCCACGGGAGGGTCCACTGGCCCTATGATCCGAGTGTAGTGAGTCCAGCCTTTCTCCGCTGTCCTTCTTGTCGTTTCGGTAATCAAAGGATCCTGATACGGCCCTTCCCAGTCCGGCTGCAATTTAGTCTCTGTCCAGGATTTTACTAAAACCCAATCTCCCGGCCGGATGGGATGAATAGTGGATTCAAGGCACGGAGTCTGTGCCAATAAACTCTGTTTCCTGAGGAGAGACAAAGAGGCGGACAAGCACAGTATATACTTCGTTAGAACAAGTCTCTAGTTTCGGGAATTGTCAATTCTCCATTTGTTCCCAGATAAGGTAATCCAAATATGATTTCATAGGGGATAGTCCCAAATCTTTCCTTGGGGCAGTTTGTACTCGCAAGAGAGCTATTGGTAAACATTTGGTCCAAGGGAGTCTGGTTTCTATTATCAATTTAGAGAGCTGTCGATTGAGTGTTTGGTTCATTCTCTCAACCCTTCCCGATGATGGTGGGTGCCGTGGAGCATGGAACTCCCAGTAAATTCCCAACCCTTTCATTATCTCCTGTAACACTTTAGAGGTAAAGTGAGTTCCTTGGTCGGAATCTATACGGTTCACTAGCCCATATCGGGGAATTATGTGCTCTAATATTGTTTTAGACACCGCACTCGCAATGGCAGTAGCTAGGGGGTACGCCTCAACCCAACCAGATAGATGATCTCCTAAGACCAGCATATATTTTAGTCTTCCTACTCTGGGTAGTTCAGTATAATCTACTTGTATACTCTGGAAACGTCTCAATCCAGGGTCTCTTCCTCCTGGGGTCTGTTTTCTCTAGGCTTTCTTATTTACCTTTCTGCATATTTTACATCCCTCACATATTTGGTTAGCAATTCTATATATTTCTCTACATCCATATTCTGTAAGAACTAAAAGACACGTTACTTGTACTCCCCAATGGCTGCCTTGGTGTAAGACAGCCATAATTTTTCGCATCATCATTTTGTTTAACATCTGGGAACATCCATTGCCCGTCTGCTGTTTTTTGCAGGCCAAAATCTTTCAATTCTGTTTTCTTCTCTTTCAGTAAATATAGGAGCTTGCCGGGGATCAGGGACAGTAGGTATTAGGGAATGAATCAGCACTCCTTGTGTGTCCAGGCCTACTTCCTTAGCCACTTCATCAGCTAATCTATTCCCCATAACTTCTGGTTCATTTCCTTTCTGATGACCATTTACATGCACTGCCACTATTTCTCGGGGGAGTAATAGGGACTCCAAGACCCATTTAATCAACTCGTCATGTACTAATTCCTTCCCCCGACTATTGATCAGTCCTCTTCCCTGCCATATCTTTCCAAAAGTGCGCACAACACCAAATGCATATTTAGAGTCACTGTATGCTGCTCCCTCTTTATTTTCTAAAGCCCTAAGGGCTCTTTCCAATGCGTAGAGGTCGCAGGTCTGAGCTGACCACCTATTCGGCAACCTTCCTGCCCCTACCACACTATCTTTCGTCCCATCTACAACTGCATCCTCATTATTTCTTTTCACTTCAGTCACCCGGGATGATCCGTCTATAAAAGGTCTAACCCCTGCATGAAGCGGAACATCTCTCAGGTCCATGCAGACCTTAGTTTGGTATTCTATAATCTCAAGTGCCCTGGATTCTGAGGAGAGTCTCCTTCCCCTTTCCAAAGAAAGGCAGCTGGATTTAAACAATTGTCCGTGACCAACACTAGATCATCCTTTTCTGTTAATATTGCCTCATATTTCAGAACCCGCGAGTCTGTCAACCATCGCCGAGCTTTTTGGTTTAGGATCGTTCTCACTTGGTGTGGGGTGCTTACTGTTAGGGCTCCTCCAAATGTAAGATTTCTGCTTTCCTCCACCAACAGTGCAGTGGCAGCCACGGTCTGCACACACTCAGGCCACCCCCGGGATACTGTATCCAATAGCTTCGAAAAATATGCTCCTGGCTTTTTCATTCCTCCCCACCTCTGGGTTAATACTCCCAAAGCCGCTCCCTTATGTGCGATAGCAAAGAGGTGGAAAGGTTTATCTAGAGAAGGTAAAGCTAACATGGTGGCATGGATCAGATCTCTTTTGAATTCTTAAATAGTTCTTTTTCCTCTTCTTCCCAACTCAGACACTTTGCTTCCTCCTCTAATAGTTTGAGATATACTTTATTCATCTTTTGAGCATAAGAATCAATCCACAATCTGCAATATCCCGTTAAACCAAAATAATTACGTCATTCCCATTTGGTCCTGGGCAGTGGAATCCCCAGTATTCCCTCTAAACTTTCCAGGCTTATCTTTCGCTTTCCCTCACTAACTAAATGTCCCAAGTATTTCACTTCTCGCTCCACATATTGTAGTTTGTTTTTAGATACTCGCAGTCCCTGCTGACCCAGGAAATTCAATTTATTTTAGTGGATTCTACTACTCTTTCTCTTCTCTTTCCTGTTACTAAAAGGTCGTCTACATCCTGCAACAGGGTAGTTCCCTTGGGGCTGCTAAATTTCTCCAATATTTGTACTAACATCTGTCCAAATAAATTCGGGGATTCCGTAAACCCTTGGGGGAGCACGGCCCACCGGTATTGCTGTTTCCGTCCTGTCTTGGGATCTTCCCATTCAAAGGCAAAAAATTCCTACTTTCCTCCGCTATGGGACAAGCCCAAAAGGCATCCTTTAAATGTATCACACTAAACCATTTGTGGTCATGAGGGATCTTACTTAATAACGTAATTGGCACCACTGGGTGCCTGATCTGTTCTATTCGATTTAATGTTCTGAAATCCTGCACCAATCGATAAGTTCCATCGGATTTTCGCACTGGTAGAATTAGGATATTATAAGGAGACATACATGGCTCCAACAGACCATCTCTAGCCCCTCCAATACTGGCTGCAGTCTTCGTTTACCTTCTATGGAAATGGGATCTTGTCGCTCATAAACAACGTCCCCTTTCCTTTTTAAACTTATTTCAAGGGGACGGATCTGTATTTTTCCACGATTCCCTTCTCTAGCCCATATAATAGGGTTTATCTCCCTTTCCACATCTTCTGTCAACATTGCCATTTGTACAACTGATTCTTTTCCTGAATTCAAATCTCCAGTCCTAAGAGGATAATTAAATCTCTCCCTAGTAAGTTACTTCCTATATCAGGGATATACAACAGTTCCCCTGTGACTGTATTCTTCGGAACTTCTGTCATCATAGGTTCAAATACTACAACAGTAAATCCTTTCCCTTTTATGCCGGAAACAGTAATTGACTGTGTTGACATTCCTACTTTCTTTGATGTAAAATTCAGCGATGGCCGTGCTACCCCCGTATCTACTCAGAAGACGACCTCTTCCCCACAGTGTCCCATCTTCAAGTTGATTAAGGGTTCCTGGTGGCTCCCCGGGAGCAGGAACCCCTGACACCCCTATTCTTCATCAAAATTCCTAAGTGGAATTGCCCTTTCTTCCATTCGAAGATCAGGACACTCCCGCTTAAAATGCCCAATTTTCTGCAATAATAGCATCCTGCCTGTGGAGACTTCCATCTCTGCCCCTGTCGCTCGAACCATCTATCAAATGTTTCCCCTTGTCCTCTCCCTCTCCCTGTCCCTCTTCCTCTCTTTCTAACATGTTGCCACCCACCGCTCCGGTTGCTCACTTTTGTTTCCATTCTTTTCCTAACTACATCATCAATCGTAGCTACCATCATTTTTGCCTTCTGTTTTTGTCTCTCATCCTCTCTCTTTGCAAACACTTTCTGTGAGTCTCTTAACAATTCATCTAATAGTGTTTCATTCCTCCCTTCTCTCTTCAGTATCTTTCTCTGTGTCTGGCCATGCCTTTGTCACAAAATATCCTTTCAAAAGACCCTGTGCCATTGGGTCCTCACGGTTCATTCCAGAGTATTCGCGCATTGAATCTCTGAATCTTTGCAAGGAAGCTGAGGGTGTCTCATCTTTCTCCTCTTTAGCTTCAAAGGCTTTAGTCAAATTCTGCGACTTCGGAAGTGCCTCTCTTATTCCTTTTAGAATCAGGTCTTTCAATTCCATCATTTCTTCCCTATGCTCCGGGTTTTGATTTTCCCACTGGTTGTCTGTGAGGGGAAACTCCGTCTCTCCCTGTCCAGTATCCCCATCCCCATTGGGAAGTTCCCTGTCCCATACTTTAATGGCTGCTCCTGGTATAAGTCCCCTTTCTGCCCCAGTAAATAGGACATTCAAAATAGACATTAACTCAGCCCACGTATCCAGACTGGGCCCCATGAATTGATCAATTTGTTCAGACAACCCTACCGGATCCTCAACCAGAACCTTCATCTCCTTTTTAAATATTCTCACCTCCCTACTGGTGAAGAGGGCACTTACATACCCAATCTCTTTGTCCCGTATTGGTACCTCCCGAAGGGGATAAGTCTTTATATTCTTCCCGTTCTTTGTTTTTGTTTTTGCCCCTTAGACTTTCGTTTCGATAATCCAGAGGCCTCCTCTACATCTACTTTATCACCCCTTTCTTTTGTTGCGGATTGATGGTCGGGAGCAACAACATCCCCGTCCACCGCCCCTTCGTTCTCCTCTTGTGGATCATCCATTCCCTGTCCCTGTCTGTTTGTCTGTCTCTCCTCCCTCATTTTCACCTAATCTGATTTTATGGTACGGGGGGCGGGAGTGCAAACATGAAAAAGGATCTCAGGGACTGGGTGGGACAGAGGGGGAATCCTTTGTCTTTACTACAATCATTCCCAAACTGCCCTTCCAACAGGACGCATAGTCCACCTCTTCGTGATTAAAAGTTTGTTTTTTATTCACATAGAAATCTAAATACTGACATACCCAATCCTCGTCTGAACCATACTTTGGCCAGATGACATCTGGATAAGGATAGGTTCTTTGGCTGCTCCTGGTATAAGTCCCCTTTCTTCCCCAGTAAATAGGACATTCAAAATAGACATTAACTCAGCCCAACTCAGATTGGTCCAAACTAAACAACAATATTTAATCATTTTCTTTTTATCTTTATCCCTTGTACATTTTTTACTTATCCATTCCCTCAACATCCTCCCCAACTGACTTTCAGGAGGAATGTTACTAGGGACTTTTTCTTCCTTTACTCCGTGACAGTTCGACTTACTCTGCCTACCCCCCCATTTCTCGGGGCCCTCACCAGTGCTTCAGCGATTAAATACCCCTTTTCCCGGCCACCAAGTTAATACTTAAAAGTCAGTTTTCTGACGTTGATCTATGCACAGACTTGCCTGGCCCCTTTTTTTCCATATTTTTTTTATCGAACTTCTTTCACTGCCTGATTCAGATGTCTCTCTTGTGGGATTCGTTCCAGTCGCCCAAGGGAGCGGACAAAACTGGGACAAGAAACAGTTCGTCAATTGTGAATGGGAGGCATCTTCCCAGTGTCCAGGGACAGCCACTCCCCCCGGCGATGGAAGAATATCCCGGACGATTCTCCAATTGTGAGAAACTAAGCCCACTCACTTCAATAATTTCAATGCGAGACAAGATCTGAAGAAATCAGTATAATTATTACACGATTGCAAGCGTCGTGCCTGAAATAGACTCGCAGAGTTTAGCAAGTACATAGGATTCACTACTCCAAACCAGGTGCCCATTACTATTGTTTTTCTCTTGTCTTACCCGGCCTTGTGCATAACAAAGTGCAGGTTTTACTTGGCCTTTTCACCACATCCTCGCTGTGGTCAACTGTTAGGTATATCCTCCTTCACTGCGATTTATTTCCCCCACTTGTGACATTTCCTCCCTTTCCACAACCATATTGAACCTTACTGCCTTTTAATTGGGGTTTGTTTTTAGTTTTTGCAAAAATGGGAAACAAATGCTGATAACTATTGCTTGTACAAGCATATCTGGCTTAACCTACACCCTCACAGCACCTTGTCTATTTGTCTGTGCCATATGCCATTGTTTGCAGACACCTTTCATTCTTGTATGCACATTTTAGCTAGTATGAAAACAATTATATATTTCCTTCATATAGGTTTTATTCTTGTTGACTCAGCTCTTGGTTGAAACAATTGAACACTGGTGTGAGTTCATTTACCTCGCATAAGTAATTATGATTGCAGAAGAAACACTAATTCAACTGTAATCCACAATTGGTAGTGTAGAGAACAAAGAAGAACAAAGTATTCAGAAAATGTGCAGCTCAGGATCAAGCCCTTTGGACAGCCGAGCCTGAGCCGGTCCAAATCAACTATCTAAACATTTCGCCCAATTTCTAAGCATCCGTATCCCTCTGCTTCTCATTTACTCAAGCATCTGTCCAGGCACACCTGAAATGAATCTACCATGCCTGCCTCTACTACCTCTGCTGGCAACGCATTCCAGCACCTACCACCCTCTGTGAAAAGTACTTTCCATGTCTATCTCCCTTAAAAGTTTCACCTCTCTCATTGAACGCATTACCCCTCATTATTGAATCACTCATCTTGGGAAAAAGCTTATCTCTATCCACCCTGTTTGTACCCTTCATGATATTGTAGACCTCAATCAGGTCCCCTCAATCTCTTTTTTCTAATGAAAGCAGAAGTAATCTACTCAACCACTCTTCAGAGCTTGCATCTTCCATACCAGGCAACATATGCGTAAACCTTCTCCGCATTCTCTCCTAAACGTCCACGTAATTTTGGTAATTTGGCGACCAGAACTGTACAGAGTATTCTAAACGCGGCCGAAACAAACTCTTGTACAATTTTAGCAGGACTTGCCTGCTCTTATTCTTAATGCCCTATCCGGTGAAGGCAAGCATACCATATGATTTTTTGACCACTCTATCCACCTGTGCAGTCACCTTCATGGTACAAAGGACCTGAACTCCCAGATCTCTCTTCTCATCAAGTTTACCCGAGGCTCTTCCGTTTACTATATACTTGGCTCTGGAATTAGACTTCCCCAAATCATCACCTCACATTTGCTTGGATAGAACACCATTTGCAACTTCTCTGCTCAAGTCTTCTGTCTATATTCCCCTTCATTCTTTGACAGTCACCTATGTTTTCTGGTTACTCCACCAATCTTTGTGTCATCTGCAAATGTAGTGGTGAGATAGCAACCCTTGGAGATTGGAACATGGCAGTTGTTCATCCCATGCAGCAAGGAACCATGTTTGGATGCTTTTTCCCAGTGAAGTACCACTGTTTCCTGATGTAGATCAATAATTCAAACTTTTTTATTAGGAGTCATGATTTAGAAGTTTACTGATGACACATCGTCTTGTAGTTGACTCTGATGAATAATGTCAGGGACCGCAGGGATGTATCCTTCAGGTGGAAAGGCAAAATGGTGAATGGAATTGAATCCAGACCAATGAGTGGTGGTGAATTTGGAGAGTTGTAACAATAACAGTGAGGATTCTGAGTGGTGAACAGGAACAAAGAGATCTTGGAATGGGCAGTCACAGATCCCTGAAGACAGGGACAGGAAGATCAGTTGTTCGAGAGGTTTTTGTATATTTTCTATTGTTGACCACAGAGTGTGGATGATATTCGATCTTTAGCAACCGCCAGTTTAGGAAACAACTAAAGGAATGAGCACAAGTCTGCTCCATGCAATATTCTACATTTCTAAAAATTGAAATGTGAAAGATAGAGGGCTGAAGTATAAATCTTTGCCCATCAAACTACTTCACCACTCAATGAATTTACCACTGATTCCTCTCCAAGTCATGCTGGTATGTGCCTTGGACGGTAATTTGCAAATGGTGAAGGTTCAGTGCATCTTCAACCTTGTCCTTATGGTCGGGACAGTTTTTGAGCTTTGAAGGATCTGTCAACAAAACCTGGATGACTTACTCCAGTGAATCTTCTATGTGGTGCACTCTGCTGCAATTGTGCCTTAACAGTTAAGGGAATAAATATTCAGGTGTTGAACAATGTACAGTTAAGTGACTGCATTGTCGTGGAGGGTGCCCAGTTCCTTCAGTGGTATTGAAGCTGCACCCACCTCGGCAAATGGAGAGAGTTCTGTTACACATCTTACTTGTGCGTTGCGGACGATGTAGGCTTCACGAAGACAAGAGTTGAGTTAATAATCAAACAAAGTCGACCCACGGACAGGTTTTTGTCGTCAACTTCTTTATATGGATGGTCAGGTTCCATTTTTCCTAAGTACTAACTCCCAGGACGATAACACGGAGGAATTCAGTTACATTGAAGTCATTAAATGTCAATCGAATATGATTAGATTCTCATTTGTCAGAGTTATCTTCGCTGTATTTGGTCCATCTGTGGGTCAATCCGATTCTAATCTCTTTCTGATTTCAAGTTCCAATTCCCATCTGTGCCTGAAATTTCAACCCGTTTCTGGTCGAAATTTCTCCACCTGTCTTAATAATATGTAAGGGACAGCACAGACTTACTAACATGTTGCTAACTCTGAATACAGTAGAACATCGTGAAATGATTGGTGAGGCTGGGATTATTCTCCTTCAAACAAAGGAGGAGGAAGGGAACTTTATAATCACATAATAACAATTATAAATGTTCAATATTCGTGGAATCTTGACAGGGTAGATACGGGCTGGTGGCTTGCCCTGTGCTCTGAGGAGAGCACCAGAGGACATAATCTGAGAATTAGATATTGCCCATTTAATTCAGAAATGAGGAGTAATTTCTTTGATCAGGAGTTAAAGAATCTGTGGCATTTTCCAATAACCGCTGTTGAGACTGTGTGGTTGGGTACTTTCAAACTGTGCCAGATAGTTAATCAGAAAGATGATGACACTTTATCGAGCTAAGTGAGCAGAAAGGAATTCAAGATTATCAGATCAACTATGTTAAAAATCACACAACACTAGGTTATATTCCAACAGGTTTAATTGTAAGCACATTAGCTTTCGGAGCGACGCTCCTTCATCAGGTGATAGTCAGGTGACTATCACCTGATGAAGGAGCATCGCTCAGAAAGCTAGTGCTTCCAAGTAAACCTGTTCGACTATAACCTGGTGTTGTGTGATTTTTAACCTAGTCCAACACTGGCATCTCCAAATCAGAACAACCATGAATGGTTGAGCAGACTCCTTGGGCTGAATAGCATATTTCCACTTGGTTAAAAAATTTCGTCTAAGGCCTTATTTTATTCATAGGTTCAGAATTGGGGGGGATGGGATGAAGTGACAGGAAAGGTTTATTAAACAGATCAGACAGATCAGGAACAAAGCTCATAAACACTGGAAAAAGAAATGTGCTGTGACCTGGGGGCAACAAATGACACTGGGCCCCAGCACAGGTGGTTGTGTACAGAAGCTAATGATTGCTGAAGGAAGTTGCTAGATCTTATACAGTTGGCAAGTCAGTGATCACGCTGGCCGATGGATCGTTGTATGATTCACACACAGCAGAAATTGGTGTAAGAATGAAAAGTTTGTTTCATTGGAGAAATGTTCTGTGGTTTCAATTCCGAGTGACTGTTTGAAATACTGATCAGATCATTGTGTGAAGTATTAGGTTAAAATACTCATGAACAAGCCCACTGGATAAACTTGTGCGCCCGATCTCTTGTTATTTTTTTCTCTTTGTTTCGATGTAAATTCATAGAAAGACAAGATGGAATGTAGGGCGGAAAGAAAAATGTGTTCCTTCTCATTACACCAATTTAATCTACAATTGAATAGAATGACTTCTCTCACTCTTCATTTCGACTTTAATGTGGTGTCGATTATTTGTGAATCTCCTGTGCAGTGAAGGGCAAGAACAAGATTCTCGATCCAGTGTATAACAGAGTGTGAGGTGCAAAGGAAAACTGCTAGAGTGGTGCGTAAAGTTAGCAACCAGAGTGTGACTCGAACCCGTGAATGTGGAGCACAGCGGTGTAATAACCCACCACCATCATCTCTCGGTCTCCTCTGCACATTTTTTAGTGGGGTGACCTGTGATCTCATCAGGTTACATGTGGTGAAAGTCATGGATGAGAAAGTTCCAGAGCGGAATCGAATCCACACCATTGTGTTTCAGCTTTCACTAGAATTATAATAACAGCAAATTCCAATAAATAGCCAAGCTGGTCAGAATGAATAGCTGTCATTGATACATTCTGAGTCAGAATTGAGTCAGAATGAAACAGGACAAGAATTTTCCGTCATATTTACACCTACATTTGGCACATAATTTCTTCAGTCACTTTCTCTTTCACGTGAAGAAGCAGCCATGGCGAGTGAACTAAAGGCAATGTTGTTGCTCAATGGCCTTTCTCATATGGCTGAACCTGAATTGGATTCAACCGCAAGAAATGCTGATTTGTTCGTTTCATTTCAATTTTGCTGAAACCTCACAAGTTTCATTGTAATAATCAGAAGTGAATTAGATATATCTCATTGGAATGATAAATGTTGTATTCAAATTTGCTCTGGCTTAATTTCAGCTTAAGGAAAATACTGCTTAGAAAAACAGAGGGTTAACATGCAAAAGAAAACACACCAGTTTTGTTGCTTGTTGTTTTGGCAGATTTCACCGAGTATTAAATGGACCAAATATCATGGTGTTTGTTCTCACATCCTTAACGCATGTGATGAAAGCAGGAAGTCGATTTCCAAGCAACTGGTCACTTCCTATTCATTATGTAATATCTTCCCTTCACAATTAATAAAAATCCACTCAGTTCCATTTACAATGCTTTGGGTGGAAAATTATGCCAAATCTTTCAAAATGCAGAGTTTTTGGAAGCGAATCTTATTCAGCTGCACACATTAAAGAAATTTCTTTACATGTAAATTCAACCAACTTAGACATTGTTTCCCGCAACTTCCGACTGACTACACCCCAACCCCACACCTTTACATAGCCACACGCTGTCTCTCTCCTTGTGAAATTTATTCCTTGTATGTCACCAAATGTGCCTTTCCAAATATTTTGAAAAACAGATTCTTGAAGTGACAACGATTCTGTTCTCATCATCTCTTTGCCATTCCAAGGTTTTATCAAAGCTATTGAATGCCTGACATCCAGATGTTTACTTACTTAAAAGAGGGAATTTTCCACCTATTTAGTTTGTTCAAACATTTCATAACCTGAAAAAACCCATTAAGTTTTCCTTGGTTCAGCGATAACTGTTCTCAATTTTCCAAGAAGACAAGTGAATAAAATCTCATCCTCAGTACACCCCCATCAGCATCTTCTCTAATGGCTTTACACCCCAGTAAACACCGTCATTATCAATTCATAGAATCACAGAATACTACATTGCAGAAAGAGCATTTCAGTCAATCGAGCCGGTGTCGATTCTCTGAAGAGCATCTTACCCAGCTCCCCTCCCTATTTCCTTATATTTCACCTGAAGAAGGGGAATCCCTCCCCCATATGATTTCAAATAAACCTGTTGGAGTATAACCTGACGTCCTGTGATTCTGACCTTATCCCCGCGTTACCCATGGCGAATTCACCTAATTTACTTAATTCAAATCCCTGGACAACGACAGAGCAATTTAATTTTGCCAATCAACTTAACCCTCCCTCTGAACAGCAATGTGAATTACTGAGACAATGTTCCATCATACTGAGCAAATGCTGTATAAATTTTTAATGGTTTTCTACCCTGGTAACAGCCTCATCAAAACAAATGAACCCAAACTCAATGAATCGAAACGCTACTCTGTCCTTTACAATTTCATTCGTGCTGCGGGTCGGTTCCTGAGGATTGGAGGGCGGCTAATGTTGTGCCACTTTTTAAGAAGGGTGGGCGGGAGAAAGGAGGAAATTATAGACCAGTTAGTCTGACCTCAGTGGTGGGAAAGATGCTGGAGTCTATTATAAAGGATGAAATTACGGCACATCTGGATAATAGTAACAGGATAGGACAGAGTCAGCATGGATTTATGAAGGGGAAATCATGCTTGACTAATCTTCTTGAATTTTTTGAGGATGTAACTCGGAAGATGGACGAGGGAGATCCAGTGGATGTAGTGTACCTGGACTTTCAGAAAGCTTTTGATAAAGTCCCACACAGGAGGTTAGTGAGTAAAATTAGGGCGCACGGGATTGGGGGCAAAGTACTAGATTGGATAGAGAATTGGTTGGCTAATAGGAAACAAAGGGTAGTGATTAACGGCTCCATTTCGAAATGGCAGGCAGTGACCAGTGGGGTACCGCAGGGATCCGTGCTGGGACCGCAGCTTTTTACAATATATGTAAATGATATAGAAGATGGTATCAGTAATAACATTAGCAAATATGCTGATGACACAAAGCTAGGTGGTAGGGTGAAATGTGATGAGGATGTTCGGGGATTACAGGGTGACCTGGACAAGTTAGGTGAGTGGGCAGATGCATGGCAGATGCAGTTTAATGTGGATAAATGTATGGTTATCCACTTTGGTGGCAAGAACAGGAAGGCAGATTACTACCTCAATGGTATCAAATTAGGTAAAGGGGCTGTTCAGAGAGATCTGGGTGTTCTTGTCCACCAGTCAATGAAGGCAAGCATGCAAGTACAGCAGGTCGTGAAGAAGGCTAATAGCATGCTGGCCTTCATAACAAGAGGGATTGAGTATAGAAGCAAAGAGGTGCTTCTGCAGCTGTACAGGGCCCTGGTGAGACCACACCTGGAGTACTGTGTACAGTTCTGGTCTCCAAATTTGAGGAAAGACATTCTGGCTATTGAGGGAGTGCAGCGTAGGTTCACGAGGTCAATTCCTGGAATGGCAGGATTGCCTTACACGGAAAGACTGAAGCGACTGGGCTTGTATACCCTTGAGTTTAGAAGACTGAGAGGGGATCTGATTGAAACGTATAGGATTATGAAAGGACTGGACACTCTGGCAGGAGGGAACATATTTCCGTTGATCGGGGAGTGCCGAACCAGAGGACACAACTTAAAAATACGGGGTAGACCATTTAGGACAGAGATGAGGAGAAACTACTTCACCCAGAGAGTGGTGGCTGTGTGGAATGCTCTGCCCCAGAGAGCAGTGGAGGCCCAGTCTCTGGATTCTTTTAAGAAAGCATTGGATAGAGCTCTTAAAGATAGTGGAGTCAAGGGGTATGGAGATAAGGCTGGAACAGGATACTGATTAGAAATGATCAGCCATGATCATATTGAATGGCGGTGCAGGCTCGAAGGGCAGAATGGCCTACTCCTGCATCTATTGTCTATTGTCTATCGTCTATTGTCTATAAATGTTACTGCACTCATATTTGAATACGTTTATGTTGTTTCTTCCTCAGCTTCCTGCTTCTAGTAAACACTTCAATCCGGAACAAGTCTGTCAAATGCTTTTAATTCCAACACAGGCACAAGGTGAAGTTTGCAGAAGTCACGTGTTTGGCCGTTCACTGACACTCTGCCTCCCTGAGAGTTGCAGTCCTTCCCCATCTTTAAGGAGAAAGGGAGGACTGTAGATGCTGGAGACCAGAGCTGAAAATGTGTTACTGGAAAAGCGCAGCAGGTCAGGCAGCATCCAAGGAGCAGGAGAATCGACGTTTCTGGCATAAGCCCGTGTTCAGGAATCAGGATTCCTGAAGAAGGGCTTATACCCGAAACGGCGATTCCCCTGTTCCTTGGATGCTGCCTGACCTGCTGCGCTTTTCCAGCAACACATTTTCAGCTTCCCCACCTTTATTCAGGCAGCACTCCCTTCCTGTGACATGCCCCATCGAGAATGGATGGACAGGTATTCAATACCCGCACTTGGGAATGGAGCAACAGTTTTAAAATATTTACACTGTCCCCAGTGGAGAATTGATCCCTGTGAAAGGCGGGGACACTAACAATCATACTACCGAGGACAAGAGTGTCAAAGGAGGGCCTTCAACTAAATGTGGCCACACTTGTCAAAAACAACTGCCTAATGAACTGAATCCCATTTCACAATGCTAACCCCACAGCCTTATAGGTCTTGGTATCAAAAGTTCGCATCTGAATATTTATTCATGTTATATAGGTTTCTGCCGCTCTGAACAATGCAGGCAGTGTATTCCAAATTCCTACCACCCACTGGCTGATAAAGCTTTTTCGCACATCTTCTCAAACCTTTCTGTCTTTCTCCTGAAGTCTCTGGCCCCTGCTGGTCGATCCCTCCATCAATGGGAAACTCGTTCAGTCAACCCTGTCCATACCGGAACTCAAACATTTCTTGTCTCCATCTCCTTTACACTGCGACAAACACTCCACTCTGTCCTGTCTTTCTTCACAACTGAAACTCTTCAGCCCAAACAGTATCCTGGTAAATATCTCCTGCAATTTTCTCAATGTGATCACATCCACGCTATAAAGTGACTTGCAAAACTGGACACAACGCTCTTGCTTGATCCTAATGAGCTTTTGTTTTAAAATTTCTGGATTAGTATGAGGGCGATTCTGGCTAAGCAGAATTTATTATCCATTTCGATTTGCCCAGAGGGCAGTTGAGACCCAACCATATTGCTATGAGTCTGAAGTCACATGCAGGCCGCACCAAGTAAGGATAGCAGATTCCATCCTGAAATGACATCAGTGAAACCGATTTTTTTTCAACAATTGTCAATGGATCAATAGTAGTCATTAGATCCTTCCTTGCAGATATTTGTTGGATCCAAATTTGACAATCATGGCATTGTGGGATTCAAGCCTGAGTACCCAGACTATTACCTCGGTCTCTGGATTATCAGTCCTATGAAATTACCACAAGACCAACGCAGAAAGCCATAAAAGCGGATCTTTAACAATAAAATGTCTTTTCACCAGAACTGCCCTGAGTATTTTCCATGAGCCTGACGCTACAATTGTCTCTGGTCAGTAAAAGCTGCTACATGGGGATTGAATTCACAATCACGGTATCCAAATGGATCGATTTATTTGAAGGTCCCGATGGTGGGATTGGGGCACGTTCACCCAACAACAGGAACCGTAGCAGCAGCACAGACAGAACAGTGTGAATGTGAAAGAGAGTGATAGATTGTGCAATGCCTCAGAGAAATGGGGGGACGGTCGGAAATGAGGTTTAATAATCGTGGGAAGGACCGGAATCTCTGACAACGGGTGTGTTTAAATTCTGATATATGAAACACAGAGATGCGAGCGAGCGGAACTTGAAGGTAAAACAATTAATTTATTAGCGTGTATCACAAAAAGGACAATGGAGAGAACACTTAGTGCCGTGATTTGGTTTCAAATCGAGGTTGCTGTGGTCACAATGCAAAATACCGACAACCACGATCACAGTCACCACAGAACAGGATGCTTGCAAGCAGCAATAAGTATACTAGCCGAGGAAATGTTTGGAAGAACAGCAAATGTATAATATCAGTACTCAGCGAACAATGACAGATAAGTTGGAACTCAGAATGAGCTGAATCTTTCAGTTCGATGTCCACAGAGGCTGTGGAGATGCCTTGAATGAGAATGTTGAAAAATGAGATTGATAGATTTCGACAAAACATCAAAGACTCGGGGGACAGGACAGGATATTGTTGAAATGTATGCTTCAATAGCATTTTAGATTAACATCGGCAAAGCCGCCTAGATCCAACCGGAAATGGGGATGGGAAAGAGTGCACAGGGTTACTCTCCGGCACCAGTGATGCAATCGGCGAGCGTGCTGTCCTTCTATGATGGCACAGAGGCGCAGGAAATTCCCAGGTTGAGTGTGCTCCTGCTCAAGGGAATGCTTGTCCCCGTTTATGCTATCATAGCGATTTACACTGCATCGTTCTAGGACAGCTGAGTGGCACAACTGGAGCGTGTTAAGCCCTTAACTTGCTGACTCCAAAAAAACTGCGTCGTTCGGGAGCAGAAAGATCCCCACTGATAGATTACAATTCAAATGCATTTGGCATAAGTTTTGTAGTAGTTTATAAGCAGCACATAACCCTGATTCCAAAGGTCTGTGAGTATCCAGAAGAACAGTGAGCGATCGTTGAAGGTACGTTTCTCCAGACGAAATTTGTCAACGTGACAAGCTGCAGCTGAGCTGGTGGCGTTGCGATTGAAATTGCATGGGTCCGGACATTGTGCAGAATTTTAGATATCAGAGCAAATGGTTAACTCGAGTATGCGCGTTTGGAAAAGTAAATGCTTTTATTTGTTGAAAAGCTTTGCAACGAAAGGAAATACTTCCGACTATCGTGCGAGCGATAAGAAGCAGAAAATGCACAGCCGCCGTGGTTGTGAGCACCGGCAATATAGGCATTTGCTTTCAGCCTCCCGCACGTATTGGTCGGTTAGTTCAGCTGGTTAGAGTGTCGTACGAAAAACGCCAAGGTCGTGGGATCAATCCCCACACTGACCACGTGCAGCGCTGGTGTGGTTCGCAGCGAGGTGTCAGGGTTCACTGTCTGCAAGAACTTGTCCCATGACCGGTTGCGATGTGTATTCATTCGAAAGCCGACCGTCGCTGTTATGGAGCATCAACTCGCTGCTCCAATGTCGGATCTTAGCTGCAGTGTTTTATTTCCAAACAACGTGCTCCACGAAGCAGGAAGCCTCACCTGCGCAATAAAACATTTGACACGGATAGACGCACGACTTCATCGCCGTTCCCGTGATGACTGGTGGATGTTGTCTGCAGCAAAACAATCAGTCTCAATTGTTTGCACAAACAAATGCAAAACATGAAATATATGCAGTATTAGGCAGACCTGGCACAGTCTCGGAGGAGAACCAGAGTTCAGTCTTCAATTCAAATCAATGATTCGTTCATGGTATTTTCCTGGATCTCTGTTAATGCTTGTCACACGACTTCCAGAGGGAATTCGTTCGCTTGCTCACCTCTCATGCATCGACACTGGAGTTACCATATCACCAGCAATATCATAGAGCCATTAATAAAAGCAAATTACTGCGGATGCTGGAATCTGAAACCAAAAGAGAAAATGCTGGAAAATTCTGAGTAGCTCTGGCACCATCTGCAAGGAGAGAAAAGAGCTGACGTTTCGAGTCTAACTGATTAAAGATAAAGATAAAAACAATGGGGGAGTATTATGGAGCTATTTATAACACGCTGAGAGAAGGTGAGTCAAGGCTCCAGATGCAAAGGCTATAATGACAGTGCATGGAGACATTAAAGGGAGATTAAGAGACGTGAATGACCCAGGCTGAAGCCAGCGCTATGTGACAAAATATGTGAGGGATGGGTGAAGCAGAGACAAAATGTAAAACAGGGGAGAAGGGTAGCAAAGCGGGAAGAGGAGAGGAATAAGTTATTGAGAGAGTGGGGAGCGAGAGAAAGAGAGACAATCAAGAAATAAGAGGTACAGAACAGTGAAAAAAAACACAAATAAAAAAGATAAATAAAATAAATGAAATAAAATTACCTGAAGTTGTTTGAATTCAACAACTTCAGATAATTTTACTTCATTTTTTAAATTTATCTTTTTTTATCATTTCACCTGCACTATCATAGAACCATTACAAATGGACAGCAGTGAAAACACAGTCTTCGGTCGAACTAGTCCATTTCGAACAGCTATCCTCAAATGATCCAGCCGCGATTGCATGCACTTGACCCATTTCTCTCTAAACCCTTCCTATTCAAGTACACGTCCAGATTCCTTAACAGTATTGGAATTATACCATCCATCACCAGCTCGTCTGGCAAAGTATTCCAGAACCGCACCATCCTCTGCGTGCAGCCGTTGCCCCTCACTGCCTTTCGAATTCTCACCCTCCCACACCAGATTTATACCCTCTAGTTCTGAACTGCCCCACCTGAGCGAAAGGAACTTGTCTATTTACCCGATTCATTCCCCTCATGATTGACAAACCTCCATAAGATCAGCTACCAGTCTCTGACGCGCCAGGCGAAATAGTGAGTGAGTGTTCAGCCTGTAAACGTTTGCACCTTTTCCATTTTCAAACGTAAGATGTAGCATGCTGTCTGAAGCAATCATTTTAGCAGCTGACCTGTCGCTGACAAACGCTGCAGGAAGGCCTGATAACTTGCTCAATATGCTGTCAAACGAAGATTACATAAGCAACATGAGTCATTGAACAAAACGTGCAATTGACTTCTGAGCTGTTGCTGACACCAAAGCAATGCGTCGTTCGGCAGCAGAAAGAATCCCACTGATAGATTACAATTCAAATGCATTTGGCATAAGGTTCATAACAGTTTATAAGCAGCACATAACCCTGATTCCAAAGGTCTGTGAGTATCCAGAAGAACAGTGAGCGATCGTTGAAGGTACGTTTCTCCAGACGATATTTGTCAACGTGACAAGCTGCAGCTGAGCTGGTGGCGTTGCGATTGAAATTGCATGGGTCCGGACATTGTGGTTAATTTTAGGAATCAGAGCAAATGGTTAACTCGAGTATGCGCGTTCGAAAAAGTAAATGCTTTTTTTTAAAAGCTTTGCAACGAAAGGAAATACTTCATACTATTGTGCGATCGATAAGAAGCAGAAAACGCACTGCCGCCGTGGTTGTGAGCAGTGGCAACGTAGGCATTCGCTTTCGCCGCGCCAGCATTTTAGTTCAGCCCTAACCAGCGCACAAGCACTGCAAATGGTCAGTGTGGAAATTGAACCCACGATCTTGGCATCATTAACACCACGTGCTAACCAGCTGAGCTAACCGACCAATGCATGCAGGGCCCTGAGAGCAAATGCCTATATTGCCGGTGCTCACAATCATGGTACCAGGGTTTCCTGCCCTCGGGAAGCCCCCAGGACCTCTTGATAAACTTGAAGGTGAGACCCTGTGGGGAAGAGGTAGTCTTCCTAGTAGATACGGGGGCAGCACAGTCATTGCTGAATTTTAAACCAAAGAAAGTAGGAATGTCAACACAGTCAATTACTGTTTCCAGGGTTAAAGGGAAGGATTTACTGTTCCAGTATTTGAACCTAAGATGATAGAAGGTCTGAAGGATACAGTTACAGGAGAACTGTTGTATACCCCTGATATAGGAAGTAACTTATGAGGGAGACATTTAATTATCCTCTTAGGACTTGAGATTTGAAGTCAGGAAAAAAGAATTAGTTGTACAAATGGCAATGTTGACAGAAGATGTGGAGAGAGGGGTAGACCCTATTATATGGGCTAGAGAAGGGAATCGTGGAAAAATACAGATCCGTCCCAAAGAAAAATTTTTAAAAAGGAAAGGGGATGTTGTTTATGAGCGACAAGATCCCATTTCCATAGAAGGTAAACGAGGACTGCAGCTAGTAATTGAGGGGCTAGAGATGGACTGTTGGAGCCATGTATGTCTCCTAATAATATCCTAATTCTACCAGTGCGAAAATCCGATGGAACTTATCGATTGGTTCAGGATTTGAGGATATTGAATTGTACGTTATTACGATCCCTCATGACCACAAATGGTGTAGTGTGATAGATTTAAAGGTTGCCTTTTGGGAGGAATGTAGGAATTTTTTGCCTTTGAATTGGAAGATCCCAGAAAAGGATAGAAAGAGCAATACTGGAGGACCGTGCTCCCCAAGGGGTTTCTGCAATCCCCAAATTTACTTGGACAGATGTTAGAACAAATATTGGAGAAATTTAGCAGCCCCAAGGGAACTACCCTGTTGAAGTATGTAGACGACCTCTTAGTAACAGGAAAGAGAAGAGAAAGAGTAGTAGACGCCACGAAAAAAAATTGAATTTCCTGGGTCAGCAGGGACCGTGGGTATCAAAAAACAAATTACAATATGTGGAGGGAGAATTGAAATACTTGGGACATTTAGTTCGTGAGGGAAGCGAAAGGGAAGCCTGGAGCGGTTAAAGGGAATAGTGGGGATTCCGCTGCCCAGGAATAAACGGGAATATCATAATTTTGGGGATTTGACGTGATATTGCAGATTGTGGATTGATTCTTATGCTCAAAAGACGATAAACTATTGGAGGAGGAACCAAAATATCTGAGTTGGGAAGAAGAAGAAAAAGACATTTTAAGAATTCAAAAGAGATCCGATCTATGCCCCCATGTTAACCTTACCTTCTCTAGATAAATCTTACCAGCTCTTTGCTACCGTAGATAAGAGAGTGGCTTTGGTAGTATTAACCCAGAGGTGGGGAGGAATGAAACAGCCAGTAGCATATCTTTCGAAGCTATTGGATCCAGTATCCCGGGGGTGGCCTGAGTGTGTGCAGGCCGTGGCTGCCACTGCACTGTTGGTGGGGGAAAGCAGGAAGCTTACATTTGGGGGAGCCCTAATAGTAAGCACCCCACACCAAGTGAGAACGATCCTAAACCAAAAAGCTGGGTGATGGTTGACAGACTCGCGGGTTCTGGAATATGAGGCAATATTAATAGAAAAGGATGATCTAGTGTTGGTCACGGACAATTGTTTAAATTCAGCTGCCTTTCTTTGGAAAGGGGAAGGAGAATCTCCTTAGAATCCAGAGCACAACTGCCTTGACATTATAGAATACCAAACTAAGGTCTGCATGGACCTGAGAGATGTTCTGCTTCATGCAGGAGCCTGACGTTTTATAGGCTGATCATCCCGGGTGACTGAAGGGAAAAGACATAATGGGTATGCAGTTGTAGACGGGATGGAAGGTAGTGTGGTAGAGGCAGGAAGGTTGCCAAATGGGTGGTCAGCTCAGACCTGCGAACGTTATGCATTGGAAAGTGTCCTTAGGGCGTTAGAAAATAAAGAGGGAACAGTATTCACTGACTCTAAATATGTATTTGGTGTTGGCACTTTCGGAAAGATATGGCAGGAAAGAGGACTGATCAATAGCCGGGGGAAGGAATGAGCACACGAGGAGTTGATTAAACGGGTCTTGGAGTCCCTATTACTCCCCTGAGAAATAGCGGTAGTGTATGTAAATGGTCATCAGAAAGGAAATGAACCAGATGTTATTGGGGAATAGATTAGCCGATTAAGTGGCTAAGGAAGCAGGCTTGGGCACACAAGGAGTGCTGATTCATTCCCTAATACCTACTATCCCTGATCTCCGGAAACTCTTATATTTACTGAAAGAATTGAAAAAGAATCGAAAGTTTTTGGGGCTGAGAAAAAACAGCAGACGGGCAATGGATGTTACCTGATGGAAGAGAAATGTTAAACAAAATGATGATGCGAGAAATTATGGCTGTCGTACACCAAGGCAGCCATTGGGGAGTACAAGCAACGTATCTTTTAGTTCTTAGGGAATATGGATGTAAAGGAATATATACAATTGCGAAACACATATGTGAGGGATGTATCATATGCAGAAAGGTAAATAAGAAAGCCTTGAGAAAACAGACCCCGGGAGGAAGAGACCCGGGATTGAGACTCTTCCAGAGTATACTAGAAGATTATACTGAACTATCCAGAGTAGGAAGACTAAAATACATACTGGTCATAGTAGATAATCTGTCTAGTTGTGTTGAGGCATACCCCGAGCTACTGCCACTGCGAGTGTGGTGTGTAAAACAATATTGGAGCACATAATTCCCCGATATGGGCGAGTGAACCATATAGATTCCGACCAAGGAGCTCATTTTACCTCTAAAGTGTGACAGGAGATAATGAAAGGGTTGGGAATTTCCTGGGAGTTCCATACTCCATGGCAGACACCATCATCAGGAAGGTTTGAGAGAATGAACCAAACACTCAAACGACAGCTCTCTAAATTGATAATAGAAACCAGACTCCCTTGGACCAAATGTTTACCTATAGCTCTCTTGCGAGTACAAACAGCCCCAAGGAAAAGTTTGGGACTATCCCCTATGAAATCATATTTGGATTACCTTATCTGGGAACAAACGGAGAATTGACAATTCCCGAAATTAAAAACTTATTCTAATGAAATATATACTGGGCTTGTCCGCCTCTTTGTATCTCCTCAGGAAACAGAGTTTATTGGCACAGACTCCACTCCTTGAATTCACCGTTCATCCCATCCGGCCGGGAGATTGGGCTTTAGTAAAATCATGGACAGAAACTAAATTGCAGCCGGACTAGGAAGGGCCGTATCAGGATCCTTTGATTGCCGAAACGGCCATAAGGACAGCGGAGAAAGGCTGGACTCACTACACTCGGATCAAAGGGCCAGTGAAATCTCCAGTTGAGGAAGAAGTCTGGACAGCCGAATCAACGGAAGACCCGCTGAAAATCAGGCTAAAGAGACTTAGAGTAACTGATTATACAGTGGTGACGCGAGTGCGGGATTATTTCCGTAGGATTGTCTATTCAGTTTTTTTGTGCTTCAGCAGAATTTTTAGAATGCTGAGGATGCTTAGAGTTATGATGCTAGCTCTCTTAGTATTGGGATTTTGTCAAATATAATGTCATATGTATTATTAATGGTCCCTGAGTCTGATAATCCGCAAGAAATAGACGCTGATGCATGCAGTTTAGTAAATTGTGGGGATGTAGATAATCAGAGACAGTACCGCAGCTCAGAGATACATCTTAAGTCCTTTGGGGATGGAACTTGGTATAATGGTCTTGTAACAATACACAGGGCCACCTTCTGGTTTTCTCCCACAATCCAAAGATATGCAGGTTAGGTAAATTGGCCATGCTAAGCTGCATGTTCTGTTCAGGGATGTGTAGGTTATATGCATTAGTCAGGGGTAAATGTCCAGTAATCTGAGAGCAGAAAGGTGCTGAGTGGATTATTCGTTGGAACGTCAGTGTCGACTTGTTGGGCCAAATGGCCTGTTTCCACACAGTAGTGATTCCATAAACTTAGAATTGTGTTTCGCTAAATAAAACTGACAAGATTTTTTAACTGTTGCATTTAAAACTTACCTTTAACTGTCAATTATCAATATGTAAAATATCTCAATGTTACTGAAATCAATGTTCTAACAAAACACTGCACATAAAGCCGCACAAAGATCTTCATGACCATTTAATTACTGTTCAGTGGAATAATCACAGTAACATTTTCTTGTTTCTGAGATCAATCCCCACGATCACAGTAATGATCTGGTTATCATTCCCTTCAATAAATGCAATCGTTGTCCTCTGGTATTTCAGTTCAGTCGTTATACACCACACTGGTTGTGCAAAGCATGGTTATTCTTTATTATGAAGGGCCAAGGGTTCGAACTGCAAGAGATGTTGTTCGATCTGATTTGATGCATGTTCTCAAACAAGTTTTCACTATAAATATTGCAAAAAAATGTATTTATTTTGTCTTGTTCAACTGCTGATGCTAACATTTTCAGTTCATGTTCATTAAGCAAATTTGGAGAAAGTGAGGAAAGCTGTGGTGTTGCAAAAGTGCAGGCACATTCAAAGAGCAGGAGTATCGAAAAGATTCCTGTTGAAGGGCTTATGCCCAAAACGTCGATTCTGCTTCTCTTTGAATGCTGCTTGACCGGCTGTGATTTACCAGCACAATGCTCTTGCCATTAGAAATATTTGACTAAATATTCAGAGACAATACTAAAAGTTAACTCTGTCAATTTAATTTACTGTCCTTTCTATTCACTGAACTTTTCATGTTAATTGCTCCTCTTTTTCTTCTTAAATCTGATAAAAATTTCAAAATATAGAACGCATTAAAATTCACATGAATTATAAATTTACATTCTCGACAAGAAAACCAATGGAAGGAGATATAGAATTCTTGAACAGTCTACACATTTGAATGAAAAAGTAATTTCTTCTAAAAAATGTTTCCACGTCTGTATCTTTTTCTCAATTCAATAATCCTGCAAGTTTATCATTGTCAGTTGATCTCTCTGAATGAGTACCTAATCAATGTCAATGTAACAGCTGAAACATTAACAACAGATTGATAACTGGGTGTGAAAGACCTTATTTGAAGCCAACAAATGTTTGGTATTTACTAGAATTCCACCAGAAAACATTCTTGAATCATAATACAAGAAGTGAGATATGTGAGAGATGTGCAAAACTTATTTTTAAATGAACAAACTCCAATATTTCCAAAGCATTTCAATCTTACGGTCAAAATGAACAGGTGAATGGAAAAATAAAAACAAGATTCTGACAATTTATAAACTGAACAACAATTACAAATTCATTTTGATCAAACGACAGAGTAATATATAGATGAATCACAACATTTAGTTACAAAGTAGGTAATTAGCTGACCGACAAGTAATAGGTGGTAGCATTTGTTAGTTTACTGAAGTAGCTATCAATTTTATTTGCAATTTATAGCACGAGATAATAATATTTAATGTGTTTTAATTGTTTGGACTTGCCCCTTTGCAACAAACAAAAATCAATCTCATTACTTAGATATCGTAATCTTTAATTCTGCAACATTTTCAAATATTCTCCAGGAACGTATAAGCGACAGAATTAGATACAGGTATCCCCATTATCCGAAAGTAAAGCGTTATTATGAAACCTGACATAAACTGAAAAGGCGTAAATCGAAGAAGCATTAATTTATATGGGAAACACCTCCCCTTTTCTTCGTAAAAGTGAAAATCCTCTTCAGATTTCTTTCTGTTATAGAAAACAGGGACAGATGTAAGTCTTTTGTAAAAGCAAAGTGGCTAAAGCGAATTTTTCAACAGATATTTCTTGGTAACCTGATGCAAATAAGTATCAGATGTTGTGATTATTGATATAATAGATAAAACAGACCGAGTGGAGAGTCAGGCAGGGTGCGTTGTGTGGATGCCAGTGAGGATCAGTTGGGAGTGGTGTGTGGACAGCGGTGAGGTTCACGCTGTGGGCAGTGTGTGGATGGTGGTGAGGGTCAGGCTGATGATGGTGTGTGGACGGCGGGTGAGGGTCAGGTGGGGTAGGTGTAGACGGCATTGAGTGTCAAGCTGGGAACGGTGTGTAAATGGCAATGAGGTTCAGGCAGGTGGCAGTGTGTGCACAGCGGTGAGGGTCAGGCTGTTGGCATTGTGTGGACAGCGGTGAGGATCCGACTGGGGTGGTGTTTCGGCGGCCGTGAGGGTCAGGCTCGGAGAGATGTGTGGATGGCACTGAGGGCCAGTCTTGGGCGGTGTGTGGACAGCAGTGGGGGTCAGGCTGGGGGCGGTGTTGGACAGCGATGAGGGACAGGGTGGGTGCGGTGTTGAATGGTGGTGAGGGTCAGGCTAGGGGCGGTTTGGGGACGTCGGTGAGGGTCAGGCTGGGGACGGTATGTGGACCGAGTGGAGAGTCAGGCTGGGTGTTTTGTGTGGATGCCGGTTAGGATCAGGCTGGCGGCAGTGTGTGGACAGCGGTGAGGGTCAGGTTGGGCAGGGAGTTTAGACTGGGGTGAGGGTCAGGCTGGGGGCAGTGTGTGGATGGCGTAAAGGATCAGACTGGAGACGGTGTTTGTGTGGTGGTGAGGGTCAGACTGGGGACCATGTGGAGACGGTGGTGAGGGTCAAGCTGGGGACAGTGTGTGGATGGTGGTGAGGGTCAGGCTGGGGGCAGTGTGTGGGTGGCAGCGGGGTAAGGCTGGGGGTGGTGTGTTGACGGCAGTGAGGGTCAGGCTGGGGTGGTTTTGAACGGCGGTGAGGGTCAGGCTGGTGGCAATGTTGGACAGCAGTGAGGGTCAGGCTGGGGGCGGTAAGGTCAGGCTGGGTGCGGTGAGGGTCCGGCTGGGGGGCAGTGCGTCCGGGGTGGTGAGGGTCAGGCTGGGGTGTGGTGTGTGGCGGACCAGTGAGGGTCTGGCTGGTGGCGGTGTGTGGACGATGGTGAGGGTTAGTTTGGAGATGGTGTGTGGGTGGCCGTGAGGGCCAGTCCTGGGGTGGTGTTTGGATGGTGGTGAGGATCAAACTGGGGACGGTCTCTTGGCAGCAGTGAGGATCAGGCTGGGGGCGGCGCGTGAATGGCATTGAGGGTCAGTTTGGGGGTGGTGTGTGGGTGGCAGTGAGGGTCAGGCTGGGGACGGTGTGTGGACAGTGTTGAGGGTCAGGCTGGGGGCGGTGCGTGGATGCTAGTGAGGGTCAGGCTGGCGGCGGTGACTGGACGGTGTTGAGTGTCAGGCTGGGGCAGTGTGTGGGTGACATTCAGGGTCAGGTTGGGAGCGGTGTTGGATGATGGTGAAGATCAGGCTGGGGGTGGTGTGTGGGTGGCAGTGAGGGTCAGGCTGGGGGCAGTGTTGGATGGCGATGAGGGTCAGGCTGGGGGCGGCAGTGAGGGTCAGGCTGGGGGTGGTGTTGACCAGCAGTGAAGGTCAGGCTGGGGGCAATGTTGGACGGCGGTGAGGGTCAGGCTGGGGGGTTGGTGTGTGGACGGCAGTGAGGGTCTGGCTGGGGTCGGTGTTGGACGTTGGTGAGGGTCAGGCTAAGGGCGGTGTGTGGACGGCAGTGAGGGACAAGCTGGGAGCGGTCTGTGGACGGCAGTGAGGGTCTGGCTGGGGTCGGTGTTGGACGTTGGTGAGGGTCAGGCTAAGGGCGGTGTGTGGATGGCAGTGAGGGACAAGCTGGGGGTGGTGTGTTGACAGTGGTGAGGGGCAGGCTGGGGGCGGTGTGTGGATGATGGTGAGGGTTAATTCGGGGGCGGTCTGTGGGCAGCAGTGAGGGCCAGGCTGGGGGCGGTGTGTAAATGATTAGATTTTTTTAGATTAGATTAGATTACATTACGTTACAGTGTGGAAACAGGCCCTTCGGCCCAACAAGTTCACACCTACCCGCCGAAGCACAACCCACCCATACCCTACATTTACCCCTTACCTAACATTACGGACAATTTCCCATGGCCAATTCACCTGGCCTGCACATCTTTGGACTGTGGGAGGAAACCAGAGTACCCGGAGGAAACCCACGCAGACACGGGGAGAATGTGCAAACTCCACACAGTCAGTCGCCTGAGGCGGGAATTGTCGCCCGGGTCTCAGGCGCTGTGAGGCAGCAGTGCTAATGGCGGTGAGGGTCAAACTGGGCACGGTGTGTAGACAGCGGTGAGGGTCAGGCTGGGGTCTGTGTGTGAATGGTGGTGAGGGTTAGACTGGGGGCGGGGTGTGGGTGGCAGTGAGGAGCAGGCAGGGGACAGTTTCTGGACAGTGGTGTGGTTTAGGCGGGGACTGTGTGTGGACGGCAGTGAGGGTCAGACTGGGGGCGGCGTGTCGGTGGTGGTGAGTGTCAGATTGGGGGCAGTGTGTGGACGGTGGTGAGGGTCAGGCTGGGGGCAGTGTGTGGACAGTGGTGAGTGTCAGGCTGGGGGCAGTGTGTGGATGGTGCTGAGGGCCAGGATGTTGGCGGTGTGTGGATGGCGCTTTGAGTCATGGCTGGGGTGGTGTGTGGGTGGCAGTGAGGGTCAGGCTGGGGGCAGTGTTGGACTGTGGTGAGGGCCAGGATGGGGTGGTTTGTGGGCAACAGTAAGGGTCAGGCTGAGGACGATGTGTGGGCATCAGTGAGGGCCAGGCTGGGGGCGGTCTTTGGAAGGTGGTGAGGGTCAGGCTGGGGGCGGTGTGTGTATGGCGCTGAGGGTCAGTCTGGGGGCGTTGTGTGGGTGGCAGTAAGGGTAAGGCTGGGTCGGTGTGTGGATGGCAGTGAGGGTCAGGCTGGGGGTGGTATGTGAATGTCGGTGAAGGTCAGGCTGGGGGCGGTGTGTGGACTGCGGTGAAGGTCAGTCTGGGGACGGTGTGTGGACGGTAGTGAGGGCCAGGCTGGGGACGGTGTGTGGACGGCGGTGAAGGTCAGGCTGGGGACGGTGTGTGGACGGCAGTGAGGGTCAGGCTGGGGACGGTGTGTGGACGGCAGTGAAGGTCAGGCTGGAGACGGTGTGTGCGCGGTCGGTCGTGCTGTGTGCTGCTGCAATCTCCTGAATGGGGAGCAGACTTTGAAAACTCCGAGCCCCAGAGGTAAGGCATTTAAGCAATTCACCGAATCATTGATTATCCAAATGAATTAGTGCCCACCCAACTCGTTCACATAATCGAGGTTCCTCTGTCGGTGGGAACATGAATAGGAAGGGTTTAGAGGGATATGGGCCAGGTGCTGGCAGGTGGGACTAGAATGGGTTGGGATACCTGGTCAGCATCGACGGGTTGGACGGAAGGGCGTGTTTCCATGTTGTTCATCTCAATGACTCTGACTATAAATGGCCAGTTTCCACAGTGATTCTACGAGAAACTCATTTGGACAGGTACGTAATAGGGAATGTTTGCATACATGTGGACCAAGGGGAGGCAGGTGACATCAACTCAGTTTGGAATTATGTTTGACATGGATTGATTGGATCACAGGGTCTGTTTCCATGCTACATAATATTACGACTCTAATTCTTGCTATCTCTGCATTCCTCCCACTTCACATCTCTCCCTATCTCTGTCACCTCACCCAGCCTCACAACTCTTCCTTATCTTCAAAGTTTGTGAGAAGATTTGTAGCTCGGGTACTCGTTGTTGTGGTTCTGTTCGCCGAGCTGGGAATTTGTGTTGCAGACGTTTCGTCCCCTGTCTAGGTGACATCCTCAGTGCTTGGGAGCCTCCTGTGAAGCACTTCTGTGATGTTTCCTCAGGCATTTATACTGATTTGTATCTGCTGCTTCCGGTTGTCAGTTCCAGCTGCAGCGGACAGCTGGAACTGACAACCGGAAGCAGCAGATGCAAACCACTATAAATGCCGGAGGAAACATCACAGAAGAGCTTCACAGGAGGCTCCCAAGCGCTGAGGATGTCACCTAGACAGGGGGTGAAACGTCTACAACACAAATTCCCAGCTCGGCGAACATCTTCCTTATCTCTAATAATTCCTCTCCAGCCTCAGACCCCTCCCTAACTCTAATCCCCTCCAGTCTCTCAAAGCTGTGCTATATGTGCCTTTCTTTGATTCCAGCCTTGAGGATTCCCCATTTTTATTTCTCATTTGATGACGGCCCTTTCAGATTCCTGCATCGAGCTCCAGAATTTCCTCCTCAACCTCTCCATCTCACTTTCAACCCAAACACATTGACCAATCATGTGTCATCTATTCTACTGTCATTTTTTCTGACCTGTTTTCAATGGTGGCCTGTCATATTCCTATATTAAGTGTCTTCAGGTTTACAACACAGAAAAAGGCTCTGTGGGCCATTGAGTCTGTGCCAGTAAAGAAAACGATCACCAAACTATCCTGCTCCATTTTCCAATACACAGTCATTCGCCCCATCTGTCTTGCTATCACAAGTGTGCACCTAAATATGTCTTAAATGCTATTGGGAAGTTTGTGTCTCCCACCCTTCCAGACAGTGAGGTTTAGTGCAACTAATGCTCGATGATGACATCACCCACATGAACACAGAGCAGCTGGGTCTGTGCAAACCAGAGTTCACCCATACATTGGGAAGGATGGCAGGGTCCCTGAGATGGGGCACAGGAAATTTACCAGGATGGTGCAAAGAATGGGGAATTGTAGTAGCATGTTTTGGATATTCTTTTACATTATTCATTGGTATGATATCGTTGTTGCTGATACATTGGGTAGATAATATCGATCTACAATAGATGGACTCTCCTTCTCAACGTCTCCCCTTGCCTGGGCTGGGGTAACCTTCAGGTTAAACCATGACCAGTCATCTCTCCCTAATGAGAGAGCAACCCTATGGTCTGGTAGGACAATACTGACTTTGCCTCTTACACAGTGATGTCACTGTATCTCAGGGATGGAGAGTGGGAATGCTGAGGGTGGTGGATGGGACACCACTCAGGCACAGCGCTTTGTCATGGAGGATGTTCATGTTCTTTAACATTGCTGGGAGCTGTACTGATGCAGGCATGTGGACACTGTTCCAACACAATCCTGATGTGTACCTTATAGAGAGCAAACAGACATTGGGGAATCAGGGATTTGGGGAAACCGAGATTGTTCTCCTTGTAGCAAAGGAAATCGAGGGGAGCTGTGACAGAGGGGATTACAAAAGTTACCCGTTATAACAATAAACCTTATACCCATCACCTCATTATACAAGGATAACAGGACACATTGAAGGTGTGAGGAGAACTATTGAGAGAATGGGATGATTTAAAGGAGAACTTTTATGCAGTAAATGGGAATGAGCTGGAACACAATACTAACGCACAATGTGAATATCCAGGTCCTGATTAATTGAGTGATGCTGTCAGAGTTTGGCATTACAGTTACTGAGATTACCATCTGAATGTCCACCTGTAGTATCCTCGAATACAAGTTATAAAATCTGTCACTGTCAGTTCAGGTTAGAAACTCACACCATCCCCTCCTCCTGGGCCAGGATGACTGTACACATTACCCCTTGTGGAGGTCCGCAGTTAGTTCAGGGGGAAATCTATGTGGGTTTCTATGAGTTTCCACCTTGGGACTTCATGTGACTGAACAGGGCAGATCTTTCATAGATGTGACAGAATGATCCAAGAGGCAGTGAGATGTGGAGAGCTGGATTTCCTTCCTTTTCTTTCCTTCCGTGTTGCCGCTGTGCCTCATCAATAAGACATGGGGGGTGAAAGGCTCATGCAGCTTGATGGGCAAGTTGTCTCCATTCTGACCAAAGGGCAGCAAGCTCCTTCCAGTAATCCCATAGAGTCTCACGATAAACAGAGCAACACTGCACACATCCCACTGCCCAGGATTCCCAGTAAACGTTTCGAAGAATTGGGGGGTGGGGAGTGGGAATCTATCAGAAAAGGCATAACTGTAAAGTTCTAAGAGGATTGTGAAGAGAGAGAGATGCACAGGAGAAGGGGGCAACAATTTGCCAGATGGAAATAATTTGGGAAAATGGGATGTTGGTCATTTTAGAGGAGATAATAAAAGAACAGAGTGTTATTTTAATGGTGGAAACTGTAGAAAGCTGCATCACAAAGGGACCGGGGTAATTGTGCAGGAATCACAGAAAGCTAGCAGATTCTGGGTCAGTCACGGAATCAAGGGTTCTGCTTCAGATTCGTCAAGTTTAAGGCAACACTGACACAGGTGAGGGGTTTCAGTAACAATGGAGCTGGGGCGAGGGGGAGACAAGCAACATTTTAGAGAATGGAATTCCTGGTGTTTGTGATTGTGTGGATGTCTGATCATTAGGTCACCTTGGGGTCAGATATAACAGCAATATTGTAAAGAATGTAGTTCTACTTCAGATATTTCCCAGTCAGAGGGAGGGGCTCAGCAGTAAGGGAAAGTAATTTGTAATAACAACTGAAGGCAATGGTTTTAACCATTACAATGTTTCATTGGAGAAAATTGCAGCTAATTGAGTAGTGGGAGCGAGGTAAGCAGTTTGATAACTGAATAACAGTGGAGTAATGGAGAGGGATGTTGGGGAGGGAGAGCTGGGCATCGTCAGTGTACATGTGAAACCCAACACGGTGCTTTTGGACAATGTCACCTCCTGGCAGGATGTAGGTGAGAAAAAGGAGGGTCCAAGGATAGATGCTTAGATGCCCTACAGTGTGGAAACAGGCCCTTTGGTCTAACAAGTCCACACCGACCCTCCGAAGAGGAACCCATCCAGACCCATTCCCCTACGTTCACCACTGATTAATGCATATAACACTACAGGCAATTTAACATGGCCATTTCACCGAATCTGCACATCTTTGGATTGTGGGAAGAAACCGGAGCACACAGAGGAAACCCACGCAGAATGTGCAAACTCCACACAGCCAGTTGCCCGAGGCTGGAATCGAACCTGGGGCTCTGGTGCTGTGAGGCAGCAGTGTTCAACACTGAGCCACCGTGGTGCCCAACCCTTGAGGGATACCACATACAATGAATTCAGAAAAGAAATCAGAGAGGGTATCATAGCTACAGAAGTTACCATCGTCGAGGAGGGTCTGCCTACTGAGTCAGTATGGGTGGAAATTAGGAACAGTAAGGGAGCAGTTACCTCATTAGGAGTTTACTACAGGCCCCCCAATAGCAGCAGGGAGATTGAAGAAAGCATAGGTCGGCAGATTTTGGTAAAGTGTGAATGTAATCGGGTTGTTGTAATGGGTGACTTTAACTTTCCCAATATTGATTGGAACCTCCTTCGAGCAGATGGTTTGGAAGTAGTTATTTTTGTAAGCTGTGTTCATGAGGGTTTCCTATCTCAGCACATTGAAGTGGCCGACGAGGGGAGAGGAGATCTTGCGATGGGAGAGCATTTTGGTGATAGTCACCACAACTGTTTCACATTCTACATAGCTATGGAGAAAGAGAGAAGCAGGCACAATGGGAAGATATTTAATTGGGGAAAAGGAAACTATGATACTATCAGGCGTGAGTTGGGAACCATGGACTGGGAGGAATTGCTCCATGAAAAGGCCACTATAGACATGTGGAGACGGTTTAAGGAACAGTTGTTGTGAGTGATGCATAAATGTGTTCCTCTGAGACAGGCAAGAAAGGGTAAGATAAAGGAACCTTGGATGATGAGAGAAGAGGAGCTTCTTTTTAAAAGAAAATATGCAGCTTAAGTAAGGTGGAGGAATCAAGGTTCTTGCTCAGCTCTAGAGGATTATAGGCAGGCGAGGAAGGAGCTCAATAATGGCCTGAGGAGAGCCAGGAGTGAGCACGAAAAAGGCTTGGCAGGAAGGATTAGGGAGAATACAAAGGCATTTTACACGGAGGTGAGGAATAAGACAATGATTAAAGAAAGAGTAGGGCCGATCAGGGATAGCATAGGGAACTTCTGTGTAGAGCCTGAGGAGGTAGGGGAAGCCCTAAATGAGTTTCTTGCTTCTGTCTTTACTAATAAAAAGGACCTTGTCGTGAATGAAACCATTGAGCAGCAGGTAAGCATGCTGGAACGGATAGAGATTGAGGAAGTTGATGTGCTGAACATTTTGACAAATATTAAGATTGACCAGGGCCAGACCAGATTTGTCCTCGGCTGCTTTGGGAAGTGAGAAATGTGATTGCGTCGCTGCTTGCGAAGATCCTTAAATCCTTGCTCTACAGTGGAGTCGCACCTGAGGACTGGAGGGAGGCAAATGCAATTCCTCTCTTCAAGAAAGGAAATAGGGAAATCTGCGGCAAATACAGACCAGACACACTCACGTCTGTCGTCTGTAAGGAGTTAGAAAGAATTCTGAGGGATAGGATTTATGACCATCTGGAATAGTATGGCTTGATTAAATGCAGTCAATACGGCTTTGTGAGGGGCAGGTCATGCCTCACAAATCTTATTGAGTTCTTTGAGGATGTTACTCGGCAAGTTGATGAGGGTCGAGCAGCGGATGTGGTGTATGTGGACTTCAGTAAGGCATTTGATAAGGTTCCCCATGGTAGGCTTGTTCAGAAGGTCAGGAGGAATGGGATACAGGGAAACTTAGCTGTCTGGATACAGAATTGGCTGGTCAACAGAAGACAGAGAGTGGTAGGAGAAGGAAAATATTCTGCCTGGAAGTCAGTGGTGAGTGGTGTTCCACAGGGCTCTGTCCTTGGGCCTCTACTGTTTGTAATTTTTATTAAAGACTTGGATGAGGGGATTGAAGGATGGGTCAGCAAGTTTGCAGACAAGACAAAGGTTGGAGGTATCGTTGGCAGCATAGAGGGCTGTTGAAGGCTGTAGCGGGACATTGACAGGATGCAGGGATGGGCTGAGAGTGGCAGATTGACTTCAACCTGGATAAATGCGAGGTGATGCATTTTGGAAGGTCAAATTTAAAAGCTGAGTACAGGATTAAAGACAGGATTCTTAGCAATGTGGAGAAACAGAGAGATTTTGTTGTGCAGGTACACAGATCCCATAAAATGGCTACCCAAGTGGACAGGGTTGTTAAGAAAGCAAATGTTGTTTTGGCTTTCATTAACAGGGGGATTGTGTTTAAGAGTCGTGAGATCTTGATGCAGCTCTATAAAACTTTGGGTAGAACGCACTTGGAATACTGCGTCCAGTTCTGGTCACCCTATTATAGGAATGATGTGGATGCTTTGGAGAGGGTTCAGAGGAGGTTTACCAGGATGCTGCCTGGACTGGAGGGCTTATCTAACAAAGAGAGGTTGACTGAGCTCGTACTTCTTTAAGTGGAAAAAAGAAGGAAGACAGGGGACCTAATTGAGGTGTACAAGATAATGAGAGGCATAGATAGAGTTGAAAGCCAGAGACTTTTTTTTCCAGGGCAGAAATTGTTAACACGTGGGGTCATAGTTTTAAGCATTTTGGTGGAAAGTATAGAGGGTATGTCAGAGGCAGGTTCTTTACGCAGAGAGTTGAGAGAGCATGGAATGCATTGCAAGCAGCAGGTGTGGAAGCGAGGTCACTGGGGATATTAAGAGACTGCTGGACATGCGTATGGTCATTGAAATTTAAGGGTTCATACATTAGGTTTAGCTTACATGAAGATCAATGGTCGGCACAACATCGTGGGCTGAAGTGCCTGTTCTGTGCTGTACTATTCTATGTCCTATGTTCTATGGAATGTATCTGTATCTTTCGGTCCTGTACTGACAGATAGTGCTCCCTCAATAACTTAGAAACCATCCCCTCAGTATGGTTATCCCCCAAAGCACCTCGACAGAACATTCATGCCCTCAACACCTCAGAAAGCAAACCAGTTGCCCCCTTGGACAGTGTTCATTCCCAAACCTGTTCTCACTGTGATGACCCACTGCCACCCCCAAGATTGGAGCCCAGGGCCCAGAACATTATTTGAGTCTCTGGATTGATCATAGATTCCCTCAGATGTGGAAGCAGGCCGTTCGGCCTATTGGGTTTACACTGACCCTCGGGAGAGCATCCCATCCAACCCCCCCCCCCCCACCCCGCATCATCCCCATCCCTGGATCCCTTCATTTACTCTGGCTAACCCACCTAGCCTGCACATCCTTGGACAGTGTGAGGGAACTGGAGCACACGGAGGCTGACACAGGGAGAATGTGCCAACTCCACACAGACAGTCGCCCGAGGCTGGAATCGAACCCGGGTGGGGTGAGGCAATACTAAGCCGCCGTGACAATCCCACCATCTCCTCCCCGTTGATGACCTTTTGATGTCTATACCCAGGGAGTATCTAACTTGTCTAGCGTTTATTTAAGAAAGATTAGGGAAAAGGTTAATGCCTCAACAAGCTCAAGATGCTTGAACCCCTGGAAAAAATATTTATATCAATCAAAAACAGACTTTATTCACAAAAAAACCTTTACGTACAAACATAGACACGAAAGTTCGGTTCTGTACAGTCTTTACAACATGTCTTTGTCATGACATATATACTCCTCTTGGCTGATGAACTGAAATGTTAGGTCTGAGCTGTTCCTTCTGAATTAACATCACAAAGTTAAATTGAGAAGGATCTTTGTGAAGTGCCTGTGTTCTGTATCTGTTCCCCCTTGTAGGTAAAAACAATAACTGCAGATGCTGGAAACCAGATTCTGGATTAGTGGTGCTGGAAAAGCACTGCAGTTCAGTCAGCATCCAACGATCAGCGAAATCGACGTTTCGGGCAAAAGCCCTTCATCATGAATCCTGATGAAGGGCTTTTGCCCGATACGTCGATTTTGCTGCTCGTTCGATGCTGCCTGAACTGCTGTGCTATTCCCCCTTGTACCCCACCCTACAATACAATACCTTACACAGCCTTAAACCTGTTTGTTAACTTTCAGCAGAAGCAACCTCAGGGCATTGAACACAGACTGAATTACTCAGTGACGCTTGGATCAGGTCAAATTCTCAAGCAAACAGATGGCTGGGGAAATTCAGCAGGTAGCAACAGTGAAGAGAGAGAGGAACAATTCGCATTTCAAGTGACCCTTCCTCAAAACGGTCTGTTCTGAAGGAACTTTCCCGCAGAAATCACTGGATTGAAAGGTGAACTCTCTGCCTCTTTCTCCCTCTCCCTTCAGAGATGCTGCCGGACATGCTTAGCTTCTTCAGCAATCTCTGTATTGATGTTTCTGGTCTCTAGCGCGCCCGTACAGATTGATTTTAGTGTTGAATTCTCCAGCTTGCTCTTTGAAAGAGATTGAATTCCTCCGCCATAAAGGGGGTCAGTTACCACAACAGGTTCGTGATGCCAACGTTGTTGGCTCAATCTCTATCATGTCTGAAATTACCATGAAGGCCCCAGCTTCTCAACCAAACCCCTCATCTGAGGTGTGTGACCCACCAGGCCTCTCTCTCTGACAAGACAGCAGCTCTCGGGTCCTCCTGGTCTATATTAACTTCCCAACTTTAAAAAGGCACTCCAGTAAGAGATCTCTTTACATGGCTCAGGTCACAATCCTTGAGCTCCCTCCCTAACATCACTATGGGACACCCAAGGACTGCCGCAGGAGAGTACACCCCACCCCCACCTTCAGGGAACTATTAGAGGGTGTGGGAATCACATGCAAGCCACATTTGAAAATAAGTTTTATAACAGGGTCACGGTGGATGGTCACTAACTCTGTTTCTTTACCTGTGTTGAAATCAGCGTAATGAAGAAGCTAAGGGTCGGTTGAAAATGACAATGATAGCCTTTTGTAGGTTGGTGTTTATTAGAGTTTGTATCGACAGTATGAATGTTTGAGCACCTATTCAAGGGCATGCAGGTTGCTGCCAGAGGAAGTGATGGGGGCGGGTATAATTCCGACATTTAAAAGGCTTCAGGATGAGTATGTGAATAGGAAGGGTTTAGAGGGATATCAGCCAAGTGCTAGCAAATGGAACGAAAGAAGATGAGAATATCTGGTTGGTATGGACGGGTTGGACAGGAACGTCTGTTTCCAAGCTGTGCATCTCAGTGACTCTGCCTCAGAATAGTTGATTACAGAGAGTTTCAGACAGAGCTTGGTTTGTATGTCTCTCTCATGCTTCCTCAGAATCTGAAAAACGCTATGACCCTAATTTCCCAAGAAATAAAGAAGGTCAGTACTGAGGGAGTGCCGCACTGTCAGAGGATCAGCACTGAGGTAGTGCTGCACTGTCGGAAGGTCAGTACTGAGGGAGGGCTGCACTGTTAAATGGTCATTACTGAGGGAGTGCTGCAATGTCAGAATGTCAGTACTGAGGGAGTGCTGCACTGCCAACGGATCGGTACTGAGGGAGTGCTGCAGTGAGTGTGTCAGCAGTGAGGGAGTGCTGCACTGTCAGAGTGTCAGGTCTGAGGGAGTGCCACACTCTCAGAGGGTCAGTCATGAGGGAGTTCTGCACTGTCAAAGGGTTATTACTGAGGGAGTCCTGCAATGTCAGAGGGTTAGTCTTGCGGGAGTGTAACACTGTCAGATGGTAAGTACTGAGGGAGAGCCACACTGTCTGTCGGTCAGTACTGAGGGAGTGCTGCACTGTCAGTGTTTGAGTACTGAGGGAGTGTTGCACGGTCAGAGAGTCAGTACTGAGGGAGAGCCACACTGTCAGACGGTCAGTACTGAGGCAGTTCCACACTGTCGGAGGGTCAGTACTGAGGGAGTGCCACACTGTCTGGGGGTCAGTACTGAGGGAGTGCTGCACTGTCAGAGGGTCAGTACTGAGGGTGAGCCACACTGTCAGAGGGTCAGTATAGACGGAGTGCTGCACTGTCAGAGGGTCAGTATTGAGGGAGTGCCACCCTGTCAGAGGGTTAGTCCAGAGTGAGTGCTACACTGTCAGCGGGTCAGTCATGAGGGAGTTCTGCACTGTCAAAGGGTTATTACTGAGGGAGTCCTGCAATGTCAGAGGGTTAGTCTTGCGGGAGTGTAACACTGTCAGATATAAGTACTGAGGGAGAGCCACACTGTCTGTCGGTCAGTACTGAGGGAGTGCTGCACTGTCAGTGTTTGAGTACTGAGGGAGTGTTTCACGGTCAGAGAGTCAGTACTGAGGGAGAGCCACACTGTCAGAGGGTCAGTACTGAGGCAGTTCCACACTGTCGGAGGGTCAGTACTGAGGGAGTGCCACACTGTCTGGGAGTCAGTACTGAGGGAGTGCTGCACTGTCAGAGGGTCAGTACTGAGGGTGAGCCACACTGTCAGAGGGTCAGTATAGACGGAGTGCTGCACTGTCAGAGGGTCAGTATTGAGGAAGTGCTACACTGTCAGAGGGTCAGTACTGAGGGAGTGCTGCACTGTCAGTGTGTCAGTACCAAGAGAGTGCTGCACTGTCAGTGGGTCAGTACTGAGGGAGTGCCACCCTGTCAGAGGGTTAGTCCAGAGTGAGTGCTACACTGTCAGAGCGATCAGTATTGAGGGGGTGTTGCAATGTCAGAGGGTCAGCACTGAGGGAGTGCTGCAATGTCAGAGGGTCAGTCCTGCAGGAGTGCTGCGCTGTCAGAGGGTCAGTACTGAGGGTGTGCTGCCATGTCAGAGAGTAGGTACTGAGGAAGTGTCACACTGTCAGAGGGTCAGTACTGAGGGAGTGCTGCACTGTCAGAGTGACAGTACTGAGGGAGTGCTGCACTGTCAGAGGGTCAGTACTGAGGGAATGCAGCACTGTCAGAGCAGTCAGTACTGAAGGGGTCCTGCAATGTCAGAGGGTCAGTCTGAGGGAGTGCCACACTGTCAGAGGGTCAGTACTGAGGGATTGCCACACTGTCAAAGAGTCTGTACTGAGGGAGTGCTGCACTGTCAGAGCAGTCAGTACTGAGGGAGTGCCACACTGTCAGAGGGTCTGTACTGAGGGAGTGCCACACTGTCAGAGGGTCAGTACTGAGGGTGTGCTGCCATGTCAGAGAGTAGGTACTGAGGAAGTGTCACACTGTCAGAGGGTCAGTACTGAGGGAGTGCTGCACTGTCAGAGTGACAGTACTGAGGGAGTGCTGCACTGTCAGAGGGTCAGTACTGAGGGAGTGCTGCACTGTTAGAGGGTCAGTACTGAGGGAATGCAGCACTGTCAGAGCAGTCAGTACTGAAGGGGTCCTGCAATGTCAGAGGGTCAGTACTGACGGATTGCCACACTGTCAGAGGGTCAGTACTGAGGGAGTGCTGCACTGTCAGAGTGACAGTACTGAGGGAGTGCTGCACTGTCAGAGGGTCAGTACTGAGGGAGTTACTCTATCATGGTAATGCTGCATTTCCCATGCCAACTTTGGGCAGTGGGAGGAAACTGGATCACCCAGAGAGAACCCACACAGATACAGAGAGAATGTGTAAACTCCACACAGACAGTCACCGGGAGTTAGAATGAAACCACTAAAGCACCGTGCTGTCCTCTGTCCTTGGATGCCATCTCATCTAACCTTTTACTAAGCAGTCTCCCATGTGAAACCTTCTCATCTGTCTCCTTGGTCATCCCTTCAAAAGCTCTATCAAGTTGGACACAGCATTTCCACAAACAAAGCCAAGTTGATCATCCCTAATCAATTCTTGCTTTTCCAAATGCATATAAATTGTCTCTCAGAATGCCCTCCAACAGCTTACCCACCACTGCCATCAGGCTCCATAGTTCACTCGCTGTTCCTTGTAGCATTGCTTCAATAATGGCACATCATTAATCACCCTCCAGTCTTCAGGCACCTCACCCGTTGCCACTAATCGGTCCATCTGACAAGGCCTTCTCCATCCTTCTGTAATCTAAGGCTATCATCCTCAGTATTTATCACCCAACCAATCTTCATATCATTCATGAACCCAATGATTAACCCTCCACCAATCAAATCTAAATCTTTTCTATCAGCCACATCAGCAAGACCCCAACAGTGAGACATGAACGGACAGAGATTTGTAATTGTGCCATCACTGTCTGCTTCCTGCCACTCAGCATTCTGCGCCAAATTCCTTGGATCTTGAGTGTTTTATGTTCACTATCAGTTTCCAGTATGGGTCCTGATAAAAGCCTTACTGACCACCAAGCAGGCGACAGGAAAGCATTGCACTTGTTTACACACCTGGTCACCTCCTTAAAAAGTGCAATCCCATTGGTCAGACCCGAGGTCCCCTTAACAGAACCATTCTGACTGTTCTTCATGAACTCCATTCTCTTTAAATGCTGATTAATTCTGTCTCCCAAAATTGCTTCCAACAGACGTCCCACCCACGATATGAGCCGGACTGGCCTGTAGCTGCCTGGTATATCTCATGCTCCTTCTTGAATAACAGTACCACATGGTCAGTCCGACGACACCACTCCTGTGGCCAGAGCGGATTTGAAAATGTTTGCAAGTGTACCTGCTACTTCCTCCATCACCTCATTCGGTAAACTGAGATACATTTCCACCGTCTTTGGAGATTTATTGGGTTGGAAGAAGGCCAGACCACTCAGAAGCATCTCTCTCTCTATATATGCTCATTCATTTAATTGTATCACAGAGCATCTTCACGATTTCATAACAACCCTGTCCCAATGAGCATTGACAAAATGCATCCAATCACTGTAGCCTCTGGGTCCATGCACAAATTCTCACTGTGTTTCTCTCATTAACAATTCACCCTTAGCGTCACTGTAAGGTACATTCAGAATTCTAATTCCTCTCTTAGCATTCCTCTCTCCCAGGCAATTAGCCTGCGATACGATTTGGAGGAGTGTGGGATGTCAGTCTGGATATGGATTAGCATTGGGAAGCTCAGAAATAAGGAACACACGACTGTGCTGAGTGACGCGCAGTGGGATTCATTTGGGATGAGCAGACGGAAGCTGAGGAATAAAACAAAAACTCGATCCCTGGGAAAAGAGGGTGGTACCTCTTCAGGTTCAATAACCAAATGAAGATGGTCTGTTTGAACACAGTCTCTGGAATCTAGACGTGAGAAACATTGCTGAGCAGGGTATGAAGGACACAGAGGCAGAAATATACTGAACAATTTCAGACATTCCTCTTAGACCACAAGATATGGGAGACGAAACTAGGCCATTCAGCCCATCTGACAGTGTGGCACTCACTCAGTACTGACCCGCTGACAGTCCAGCACTCCCTCAGTAATGACCCCTCTGACAGTGTGGCACTTCCTCAGTACTGACCCTCTGACAGTGTGGCACTACCTCAATACTGACCCTCTGACAGTGTGGCACTCTATCAGTACTGACACTCTGACAGTGTGGCTCTCCCTCAGTCCTGACTCTCTAACATTACAACACTCCCTCAGTACTGACGCTCGGGAATGCAGCAGGCCCTCAGTATTGACTGTCCAACAGTGCAGCGCTCCCTCTGTAAGACCCTCCGAAAGTGCAGCACTCCCTCAGTACTGATGCTCTGGCAATGCAGCAGGCCCTCAGTATTGACTGTCCAACAGTGCAGCACTCCCTCAGTAGTGACCCTCTGAAAGTGCAGCACTCCCTCAGTACTGACCCTCTGACAGTGCAGCACTCCCTCAGTACGGACCCTCTGACAGTGCAGCACTCCCTCAGTACTGACCCTCTGAAAGTGCAGCGCTCCCTCAGTACTGACCCTCTGACAGTGCAGCACTCCCTCAGCACTGACCCTCTGACAGTGCAGCGCTCCCTCTGTACTCACCCTCCGACAGTGCAGCACTCCCTCAGTACTGACCCTCTGACAGTGCAGCACTCCCTCAGTACTGACCCTCCGACAGTGCAGCACTCCCTCAGTACTGACCCTCTGAAAGTGCAGCACTCCCTCAGTACTGACACTCTGACAGTGCAGCACTCCCTCAGTACTGACCCTCTGACAGTGCAGCATTCCCTCAGTACTAAACCATTGCCAGTGTAGCGCTCCTCAGCACAGATATCCTGGCAATGCAACAGACCCTGAATACTGACTGACCAACAGTGAGGTGATCCCTCAGCACTGACCCTCTGAAAGGGCAGCACTCCATCAGTATTGACACTCTGACAGTGCAGCACTCCCTCAGTACTGACCCTCTGACAGTGTGGCACTCCCTCAGTAGTGAGGTAAAAACAACGACTGCAGATGCTGGAAACCAGATTCTGGATTAGTGGTGCTGGAAGAGAACAGCAGTTCAGGAAGCATCCAAAGAGCTTTTAAATCGACGTTTCGGGCAAAAGCCCTTCATCAGGAATTGACTCACTCACATTGCAGCACTCCCTCATCACTGTCACTCTGACAGTGTGGCACTCCCTTAGTACTGACCCTCTGACATTGCAGGACCCCTTCAGTACTGACCGCTCTGAAAGTGCAGCACCCCCTCAGTACTGACCCTCTGACAGTGCAGCACTCCATCAGTACTGACACTCTGACAGTGCAGCTCTCCCTCAGTACTGACCCTCTGACAGTGCAGCATTCCCTCAGTACTAAACCTTTTCCAGTGTAGCGCTCCTCAGTACAGATATTCTGGCAATGCAACAGACTCTGAATACTGACTGACCAACAGTGAGGTGATCCCTCAGCACTGACCCTCTGAAAGGGCAGCACTCCATCAGTACTGACACTCTGACAGTGCAGCACTCCCTCAGCACTGACCCTCTGACAGGGCAGCACTCCCTCAGTACTGACCCTCTGACAGTGTGGCATTCCCTCAGTAGTGAGGTAAAAAAAAATGACTGCAGATGCTGGAAACCAGATTCTGGATTAGTGGTGCTGGAAGAGAACAGCAGTTCAGGAAGCATCCAAGGAGCTTTGAAATCGACGTTTCGGGCAAAAGCCCTTCATCAGGAATTGACTCACTCACATTGCAGCACTCCCTCATCACTGTCACTCTGACAGTGTGGCACTCCCTTAGTACTGACCCTCTGACATTGCAGGACCACTTCAGTACTGACCGCTCTGACAGCGCAGCACTCCCTCAGTACAGACCCTCTGCCAGGGTGGCACTCCCTCAGTTCTGACCCTCTGACAGTGTGGCACTCCCTCAGTACAGACCCTCTGACAGTGTGGCATTCCCTCAGTACCTACTGCTCTGACAGTGCAGCACTCCCTCAGTACAGACTCTCTGATAGCTGTTGGCCCTCAGGGAGGGCTGAATGGCCTGCTGGACGAAGGCACATAGCAATTCATTTGGTTTGCTCCTCAGCGTCCACTCCGTGTATGACAGACTGTCAGTCAGAATCTGTGCCAGACACGGGATCTTTTTGGTGCTGCCCACCAGCTGGGTGCCTGGAATGGCTGTTGTGTAAGGAGTGAGACCATAAGCTGCTTTACACTGGGTAACCACATGATTCATGGAATCTGAGTTCGGTTGTGGCTCAGGGCTTGGGGCAAAAGGTGCAGTTACCTGGGAGACAGGCAGTGGGAGTCCCCATCTGTGAGCGGGTGTGGATGTGTCAGTGTGGGGCCTGTCATTACCTCCCTGGGGAGGTAGAACCCCAAAGGCACACATTATCCCATTCTGGGAGGAGTCCACTTCCTTAGGGATTGTATTTGCTCCTGGAACCTCCTACTCGCGCCTAATGTGTGTTGCTCCATGTTGAAGGTGTAGAGGACCCATGAAGCTGCTTGGAGCTCATACACTGTCCTTCCAGATTGTCAATGTAACCTGAGGCTGCCTCCCCATCCCCAGAGACCCTCCTTTCACTGGTTTGGTCTCTTCCCAATTGTAACTGGAGTAGTCCCATGTGGGTGAGATTTTCCTGCAACCTTCTGTCCTGCTCATTGTGTAGTAGTCCTAGCTCTGTCCCAGCCTGTAGTTTTCCTTGGGGTGACTGGATCCCAGCTGCCTTATCCCAGCCGGGGGTCCCCCAGGCTATCAGCAGTGGAGTGAGCTTTCCAGCTTCCCTCCCCAGTTCTCTATGGACATCTCACCACAGCTCCTGTGCCAGGAATCCTTCACTGCACGGCCAGGCTGGCTTCCTGCCAAATTCTGCAGGACTGTTTGACATTTGTACCGGCTCGGGTTCCAATTGCTTTGCCTGTTTCTGTATTATGGGACACCTGGGTCTATTCATGGAGTCATAGAGTTCTACAGCATGGAGACAGGCTCTTTGGTCCAAACCGGTCCATCCATACGAATGCCGTTTCCCTGCACTTGGCCCATATCCTTCCAATACGTTCCTCTCCATGGATTTGTCCAAGTGCATTTTAAATGTTCTTAAAATGTATCCTCCTCGACCACTTGCACTGGTAGTTCATTCCGTATGTGTACCACCCTCTGGGTAAAAGCATTGTCCCTCAGGTTCCCTTTTAATCTTCCCCTTCCGCCTTAAACTGATGCCCTTTCATCCTTGATTCCCCAAACCTTGGATAAAGACTGAGTGCATTAACCCTATCCATGTCTCCCATGACCTTATACACCTCTGTAAGGACACCCCCTCAGTCTCCTACACACGAAAGAAAATGTCCTTGCTTGTCCAACCTCTCTCTATATCTGTCGAGTTGAGTTCTGGCAACATCCTTCTGTACTCTTTGCAGTTTAATAACATCCTTCCTATAGCAAGGTGGGTAAAACTGAACACAATACTCCAAGTGCGGCCTCACCAACATCCTGCACAACTGCAACAGAACTTCCCAACTTCGATATTCCATGCCCTGACTGGTGAAGGGCACAGTGTGCCAAAAGCCTTCTTCAATGCCCTGTCTCCCTGAGATCAGACAGCCGTGCTCCTGGAATCCGAGGTCCCTCTGTTCCACTACATTCCCTCAGGCCCTACCATTCACCATGAAATCCCTGTCTTGATGTGACTTTCCAAAATGCAAGATCTCGCCCTTGTCTGTATTAAACTCCATTTGCCATTTCTCAGCCCAATTCCCCAGCTAATTGAGGCCCTGTTGCAATTGCTGAGAACCTGCCTCACTTATTTTAGTGTAATCTGAAAACTTTCTAATCATGCCTTAAACACCCGCATCCAAATCATTGATCTTGATAACAAACAGCAATGGGCCACGAACTGACCAGCCCAGTGGCACAATGGCTCAGTGGTTAGCACTGCTGCCTCATAGCACCGTGGATCTGGGTTCAATTCCAATCTCACAGGATGGTATGTGTGGGTTCGATTTCCTACAGTATGGATACAGGCCATTTGGCCCAACAAACCACACCGACCTGCTGAAGAGTAACCCACCCAGAGCCATTCTCCCTCCAGATATCTACCCTTAACGAATGCACCTGGCATTATGCACAATTTAGCCTGGCCAATTCATCTGACCTGCGCATTTTTGGTATGGGGAAGAAACCGGACCACCCAAAGGAAACTCGCGCAGACACAGGGAGAATGTGCAAACTCCACACAGTCACCCGAGGCTGGGGTCGAACCCGGGTCCCTGGTGCTGTGAGGCAGCAGTGCCAACCGCTGAGCCACCGTTCCATTCCAACTGAGTTTGTACGTTCTCCCCATGTCTGCGTGGGTTTCGTCTGGGTGCACCAGTTTCCTCCCACAATCCAAAGATGTGCAGGTCAAGTAAATTGGGCATGCTCAATTGCCGAGAATGTTCATGGATGTGTAAGTAAGTTGCATTAGTCAGGGGTAAATGTAGAGTAATAAAGTAGGTGAATGGGTTTGGGTGGAATAATCTTCAGAAGGCCAGTGGTATTGTTGGGCCGAAGGGCCTGTTTCCACAGAGGAGGGATTCTATGATTCTATGACCGCTGAGGCACATCACAAGTCACAGGAGTCCAGTCTGACTGTTACCCTCTGCTTCCTACTATCAAGCCAATTGTGTACTCAGCTTGCCAACGCCCCCTGGATTCCATGCGATGTAACCTTCCAGAGCAAGGTACCATGTGGAACCTTATCAAAGGCCTTCCTGAAATCTGTAGCGTCTACATGTACTGGCCTGTCCTCGTCAAACTTCCTGATCACTTCAATAAAGAACGCTGACAAATTTGTGAGACATGGTCTCCCATGCACAAGGCTTTGCTGACTACTCCCAATCAAATGTTGTATTTCCAAATACATGTCTATCTAATCTCTCAGCATCTTCTCAAGTAGCTTATTACCACGGATGTTAGGTTTACTGATCGATACTTCCCAGGTTTATCTTTGCAGCCCTTCTTGAATAAGGGCGCAACATATGCTGTCCTCCAGTCTTCCGGTACCTCACCCGTGGCTAATAGTGAGGCAAAAAGATCAGCAGGGACCCCACAAGTACTTCCCTCGCCTCTTGAGGTGCTGTTGGATATATTTGGTCAGGTCCAGGAGATTTATCCACCTTCATACATTCTAATGCATTCAACACATCCTCTCCTGTGATATGGTCTGACCCCAAGGGATCATCACTAACTTTCCCAAGTTCCCAAGCCTTCATATCCTTCTCCAAGATGAACACAGAGGAGAAATAACTCCTGCGATTCTGCACACACATGTCCACTTTGGTCCTTGAAGGGTCCTATTTTCTCTCTAGTTATACTTTTTTCCTTGGGAGGGGGAGATTGCAGTGTTGGGTCGGGATCAGACAGGGAGGGGGTGGGTGCAGTGTTGGGTAAGGATCAGTCAGGGAGGGGGAGATTGCAGTGTTGGGTAGGGATCAGTCAGGGAGGGGATGGGTGCAGTGTTGGGTAGGGATCAGTCAGGGAGCGGGAGAGTACAGTGTTGGGAAGGGATCATTCAGTGAGTGGAAATTGCATGCTGGGTAGGGATCAGTCAGGGAGGGGGAGATTGCAGTGTTGGGTAGGGGTCAGTCAGGGAGGTTGTGGGTGCAGTGTTGGGTAGGGATCAGACAGGGAAGGGGAGATTGCAGTGTTGGGTAGGGATCAGTCAGGGAGGGGGAGATTGCAGTGTTGAGTAGGGATCAGTCAGGGAGGGGATGATTGGAGTGTTGGGTAGGCATCAGTAAGGGAGGGGGATATTGCAGTGTTGTGTAGGGATCAGTCAGGGAGGGCGAGATTGCAGTGCTGGTTAGGGATCAGTAAGGGAGGGGAGATTGGAGAGTTGGGTAGGGAGCATTAAGGGAGGGGGTGATTGTTGTGTTGTGTCGGGATCAGTCAGGGAGGGGATGAATGCAGTGTTGGATGGGGATTAGTTAGGGAGGGGGATATTGATGTGTTGGGTATGGATCAGTCAGGGAGAGGGAGATTGCAGTGTGGGATAGGGATCAGTTAGGGAGGGGGTGATTGCAGTGTTGGGAATGGATCAGTCAGTGAGGGGGATATTGCAGTGTTGGGTAGGGATCAGTCAGTGAGGGGTAGATTGCAGTGTTGGGTAGGGATCAGTCAGGGAGGTAAGATTTCAGCCTTTAGTAGGGATCAGTCAGGGAGGGGGAGATGGAAGTTTTGAGTAGGGATCAGTCAGGGAGGGGGTGAGTAGGGATCAGTCGGGGAGGGGGTGAGTGCAGTGTTGGGTAGGGATCAGTCGGGGAGGAGGTGAGTGCAGTGTTGGATAGGGATCATTCAGCGAGGGGGAGGTTGCAGTGTTGGGTAAGGATCACTCAGGGTGGTAAGATTTCAGTCTTTAGTAGGGGTCAGTCAGGGAGGGGGAGATGGAAGTTTTGAGTAGGGATCAGTCAGGGAGGGGGTGAGTAGGGATCAGTCGGGGAGGGGGTGAGTGCAGTGTTGGGTAGGGATCAGTCAGGGAGGAGGTGAGTGCAGTGTTGGGTAGTGGTCAGTCAGTGAGGGGGTGATTGCAGTGTTGGGTAGGGATCAGTCAGGGAGGGGGTGAGTGCAGTGTTGGGTAGGGATCAGTCAGGGAGGGGGAGATTGCAGTGTTAGGTAGGGATCAGTCAGGGAGGGGGAGATTGCAGTGTTGGGTAAGGATCACTCAGGGTGGTAAGATTTCAGTCTTTAGTAGGGGTCAGTCAGGGAGGGGGAGATGGAAGTTTTGAGTAGGGATCAGTCAGGGAGGGGGTGAGTAGGGATCAGTCGGGGAGGGGGTGAGTGCAGTGTTGGGTAGGGATCAGTCAGGGAGGAGGTGAGTGCAGTGTTGGGTAGTGGTCAGTCAGGGAGGGGGAGATTGCAGTGTTGGGTATGGATCAGTCAGGGAGGGTGTGAGTGCCGAGTTGGGTAGGGATCAGTCAGGGAGGGGGAGATTACAGTGTTGAACAGGAATCATTCGGGAGGAGGGATGACTGCAGTGTCGGTGAGTCTGTTTTTTTGGTGACAGTACAGATGGATGCACATTCTGTATCTGGAACTGTAACCAACGAATCCACATTGTTTCAAAGTCAACAGAGTGTATGTTGGTTGCAAGATCGAAAGTACTTTTTGAATTTAACACAGCAACACCTGCCATCTGAGAGAGGAGCTGTTCCAAAATAGATACATGTTCCAATTACTTGCGTTTTGGCTGCTGTTTTGAACACAATTTCAATTTACCCAATTAGTTTAAGTTGTGCCCAGGATACCAGAAACCAATGGCATTTGGTTTGATTGTTTTGACACCTTGAAACTGATTATAAGAGTTTATTGAGTCGTGGATGTTATATAAACCCGGTATTTTGAAAGTATGAGGGAGAGCAACTGCCATCGAATAGCGAGCAACTGCTGTCGTGCCCGAGAGCTAAATGGCTATCTCACATCTTCATGTCAAAGAAATGAGAAAACAATTTTAACCGAAGTACCTTTTCATGTAAAACCTTCTCACATTAAAAAAAGAAACAAGACGGCCCAGCGAGAGCAGCAGCCAGAGGATTGAATTCAGAGGAACCTGTTTGGTCTTGGGATTGAGTTAATGCAATGCTTAATAAGTGTCAAGTTTAATAATTGGAACAGTGTACTTTTGTGGAGTTGGAGTCAGATACTAAGTAGGTAAAAGAAGGGGACTTGCATTTGTGAACAGTTGTTGTTTAGTGTTCACTATTAGAGTTAAGAAAATAATTATAATTTTCTTAATGTATTGGAATTTTAGAGTTCTCTGTCCTTATTATTTTAACAGATTACAGAGTGAACCAAGACTCTCTGGGTGTTTGGTTTAATTAACAGAGAGGTTCGACCCCTGCATCGTAATCAGTGGCATGAAATTTCTGATGAGACTGCAATGGATAAGCAGCCCAAAGAAACTGAAAGCTTGATGCTGAAAAATAGAGGCCAGCCATTTCTTTGGTGAGTGGGTTCCAATAATATCATGTCACGATTTCTCACTTCAAAACAGCTCATAGAAAGCTATTTGGGACTATAGTGTAGGGTTGGTTGACATGGAATATTTACAGATTAACTCGTCTGTTTAACTGTATCAGTACCCGCTGAAGAATTTGATTTTTGATGGGCACTTAGAGGGTTCCAACCTGATAGGACTTAGCCAGTAGGAAATTCCACTTTCCTGGACAATTCCTTTGGATTATGCTAAGATGGGGAATCTGCCGGTTCCCAGCTCAACCCTGCCTCTACACTGGGATAAGGACGCTCTGTCGGATGTGATGGAATATTCTCCACTTGCCTGTATGAGTTCAGCTCTAATAAACACTCAAGAAACTTGACACCATCCAGGATAAAGCAACCTGCTTTGTTTGGCATCCCAACCACAAATATCCACTCCCTCCACCAAAGATGCTCAGTAGCAGCAGTGTGTACTACCTACAAATGCAGTGCAGATATTCACCAAAGATCACCAAACAGCACCTTCCAAACCCACAGCCACTTCCATTTAGGTCAATGGCAACAAACACATGGGAACACCACCTTATGCAAATTGCCTTCCAAGCTTCTCACCATCTTGAAGTGGAAATATATCCCTGTGTCAAATTCCTGGAATTCCTTCGCTAACAACGTTATGAGTTGACCTACATGGACAATAGCAGTTCAAGAAGGCAGTTCACCACCAACGTCTCAAGGGGCAACTAGGGATGGGTAATAAATGCAAGGCCTGGGCAGTGACGCCAACGTCTCATGAATGAATTTGAAAATTTTTTTAAATATCTGGAACAACAGGACCCTCCTCTGGCTTCACTAAGGAGTTTTTTTATTCATTATGCAAGGAATTTGTGTAAGGTGTTACTTTGCTGTGTTAGTGATCTTCACTCTGAACCATGATAATGTTGCTGCAAAAATAATCTTGTTTGTGCACCAACTTAGGGTCTGCAGTATACAACTAAGTTTTGTGAAGTTATGCAGGAAAAGCGTGCAATCTTCAGGATGGACTCCTTGAATAACATAATGTAAGATACTTAAAACATAAATGAACAACAGGAGGATGAAGCTCCAAGAGACGGTGAGGAGCAAAACCACAGACTTCCTGCTGCTCTCCATCTTTGGGTCTCTGTGCTGTAGATACTGCACAGAATGCAGTTCTGTTGCCCACCGTCATTATTGCTGGGACACCCTGTGCAGTATCTGCAGGAACAGGATGAGGGAGGAGTTCAGACAGGCCAGCCAAGGGAAAGCCGTATAGCAGATTTGTGACAAACAGTGTAAACATTTGTTCCAGGAGGCCACCCATCCCAATATCTCTCACTGTCAGTTTAAATTACATTCCCTATAATATGGAAACAGGCTCTTCAGCCCAACAAGTCCATACCAGCCTTCTGAAAAGGAGCCCACTCAGACCCATTTCCCTACCCTATATTTACCCCTGACAAAGCACCTATCACTGTGGGCAATATAGCATGGCCAATTCAACTAACCTGCACATCTTTGGCCTGTGGGTGGAAACCCATGCAGACATGGGGAGAATGTGCAAACTCCACACAGACAGTCGCCCAAGGCTGGAAATGAACCAGAGTCCCTGGTGCTGTGAGGCAGCAATGCTGACCACTGAGCCACCATCCACCCCAATTACAGCACCCCAAGGTCTAGATTACTGGCAACTGCAAGGGCACTCTCAGTGTTAGGGATTCCAATTATCCCAAGTGACGAAGTTAGGATGATGTCCAAATTAACGGAATTGTATAAACATAATGTATTTAAATGATTATCATATCTTCCTCCCACATACTGTGGAGATAGAGGGGACCTTGACAGGGACCACTCTTAAGTAAATGTGAAGGATAAGGCCATATGATCACATGCCCATAGCCTGTCTTCCATGAATTTGGCTCCTCTCACATCAAGCTGTGGTCCTAACTGCACTCACCTTGATATATCCTGGGATACCGGTGGTTATGATTGTAGTTTGGAAAAGGCACATATCCCCACACATGGGTATGATCCTGATGAACACAGACCAGAGGATATAAGGTAGATCGAACTCCCAGTGTTATTATCACTTTATTCTTATCCATTGATGGGATGTGGGCATCACTGGCTGGGCCATTGTTTATTACTCGTCCCTAGTTGCCCCTTTGGGAAGGATGAAGAATGACAATAAGAGTGACATCAGTGATACCTCCATTGTTGGAAGCCTAACTTGTTCACTCAATCCCCTTCCTCCAGGAAAGTCCTTCATGTACCTCTGGAACCTGGGCCATTAGTTTTGTGGAATAAATGCTGACCTCGGCAGTAATGCACACATTCAGTGTGTAAGAAGAACCACATTTCAATCAGTGAGTGAAATGCTCTTGTTTAAAGAGGGCAGCTCCTACTCTAGAGAACAGATGAACAGCTCTGAGATATATTTCCACACATGGAATAAACTGGCTCGATGCAGCATTGGTTGAAATTATTTGTGATCTTGTGATGGGGCTCATGGTATCTGAGTGGGCAGCATTATTGCTGAGAGATCCCAGGTTCTGTTTTTTGTTCTTTTATTATGATATACTAAACAGCAACGCTCCTTCATAATTGGGATCAAACTTGTTATTGTAATGAGTTTGTTCATTGTCGGAGTTTTGACACAAAGCTGAGCAATGCTGTCCTGTCAGTCTCCCAAAGGAGATTTCAGACAGTATAAGGCAGCATCTCTGGGAATGCATCAGCCCAGAGTTTCAAACAAGGAGCTTGTCAGTTGCCTGAAGGGACAGATCACCTCACATGGAAACATGCATCGACCAACTCAGCAGGTGGAGAAGGTGTTCTGCACCATCCTTGCTATTATTGGCGTTCGTGGTGTGACATAAAGACATTTGGACTTGGTTTAATATGTTGCTAATCTGCTCTCTGGTTTTACCTTTTGAACAACAACGTCACCATCTCATTGACTGGTCAGCCATTCCCAGACCCCAGAGCAGTGATAACAATCCAATGAGCAGCATTCATGGTACAATTTTCCATTGACAGAGACTCCCAAAGTCACTGCTGCTGCAGAATGTCCTGACTTTAGTATTCTGTCATCTGTTCTGGTTTCATATGTTCTGAAGGTATGAAGAGAGATCATGCAACTTAGTTCTGAAGAAGGGTCTCCGAACTTGAAACAGTTACTCTACTTGCTCTCTCATAGATGCTTGCCAGACCTGCTGAACAATTTCTGTTTTTTTATATATACAAATGAAGCCTGTGTTTGCAAGAATCTTGAAGGTTAAGGGCTGATCTGAGTGAAGTCCTCCAAGGCATTGTGGGCGGCACGGTGGCACAGTGGTTAGCACTGCTGCCTCGCAGCGCCGGAGACCCGGGTTCAATTCCCGCCTCAGGCGACTGACTGTGTGGAGTTTGCACGTTCTCCCCGTGTCTGCGTGGGTTTCCTCCGGGTGCTCCGGTTTCCTCGTAGAGTCCAAAGATGTGCAGGTCAGGTGAATTGGCCATGCTAAATTGCCCGTAGTGTTAGGTCAGGGGTAGATGTAGATGTAGGGGTATGGGTGGGTTACGCTTCGGCGGGCGCGGTGTGGACTTGTTGGGCCGAAGGGCCTGTTTCCACACTGTAAGTAATCTAATCTAATTTCCATTGGCTGGCAATTCTCTACCGAGGGGGCACAGTCTGTGAATGAGAGCCAGAGCGTTCAGGAGAAATATTAGGTTGCACATCTACACACAAAGGATGGGAGAGGTTTGGAACTCTCTTCCACAAACGACAGTGGATACTGGAACTGTCAGTCAGTTTAAATGAGGAAGTTTTTTTTAAAACAACGGAACTGAAGGATACACGTGTATTGCTTTGTGAAGCTACATCCATCTATCATGTCCCCCAGAAATGTTCTCGTTCTCATAGTCTCTGGTTAGAGAATTCAGGTCTTGACAGATTGCACTCCTGGTCTCTCTACGTTGAGGTGTTTGTCATGTACAGATGTGTATATTTAGCGTGCAAATATCACCACAGTACAAACACGCCCTTGTTGTCACTAAGGGAGCCCTGAATGCTCTGTTATAATGCACTTAGTCATAGAGATGTACAGCATGGAAACAAGCCCTTTGGTCCACCTCATTCATGCCAACCAGATATCCTAACCTTATCTAGTCTCTTTTGCCAGCACCTGGCCTGTATCCCTCTAAACTTTACTATTCATATACCCGTCCAGATGCCTTTTAAATGCTGTAATTGTACCAATCTCCACTACTTCCTCTGGTAGCTCATTCCATCCACACACCATCCTCTATGTGAAAAAGTTGTCTCCTTCGGTCCATTTTAAATCTTTCCCTCTCACTCTAAGCCCATGCCCTCCAATTCGGGACTCTCTCACCCCAAGGAATAAACTTCGTCCGGTCCATCTTATGAAACTTGAGAAGCCTCCGACGCTCCAGGGAAAACAGCCCCAGACTATTTCAGCTTCTCCCTATAGCTCAAATCCTCCACCCTGGCAATATCTTTGTAAATATTTTCTGAACCCTTTCAAGATTCACAACATTCTTCGTTTGGAAGGAGACCAGAATTGCACGTGGCCTAACCAATGTCCTGTACAGCCACAACATGAACTCCTAATTCCGATACTCAATCATCTGACCAATTAAGTTAAGCATGCCAAATGTCTTCTTCATTATCCTATCTGCCTGCAACTCTACTTACAAAGAACTATGAACTTACACTCCAATGCCTCTTTGTTCAGCCAACACACCCTTACCTTTAAGTGGATATGACGTGCTCTGATTTGCTTTTCCAAAATGCAGTACGTCGTATTTATCTAAACTAAACTCCAACAGCCACTGCTCGGCCCATTGGCCCATTTGATCAAGATCCCATTGTACTCTGAGAAAACCTTCTTCACTATCCACTGCACACCCAACTTTGTTGCCACCTGCAAATTTACTAACTATGCCTCCTATGTTTGCATCCAAATCATATATATAAATGATGAAAAGTAGTGGACTCAGCACCGATCCTTGGAGCACACCACTGGGCATAGGCCTCCAGTCTGAAAAACAACCTTACACCACCACCTCTTGCCTTCGAGTCAATTCAAATGGCGAATTCTCCCTGTATTCCATATGATGTAACCTTGCTAACCAGTATTCCATGGGGAACCTTGTCAAGCACCTTACTGAAGTCCATACGGATCCCGTTCACCGCTCTGCCCTCATCAATCCTCTTTGTTACTTCTTCAAAATAATCAGTCAAGTTCGTGTGACATGATTTCCCACACAAAAAAACCATTGCTACTTTAAAATTAATCAAATTTTGGTCACAGATGAATGGGCACCACACAACAATCAACAGACAGGAGGGTTCCCTCCCAGTTGGGGAACGCTTCAGTGGTCCAGGACATTCAGCCTCGGACCTTTGGGTGACCATCCTCCAAGGTGGACTTCGGGACAGGCAGCAGAAGAAAGTGGCTAAGCAGAGGCTGATAGCTAAGTTCGGTACCCATAGGGAGGGCCTCAACTGGGAACTTGGGTTCATGTCACATTACAGGTGATCACCATTGCACTACACACACACACACACACAGATATTCCTACACACACACCCTCACATGCACACAGACACACGTACACACAGACGCACACACAGGCACCCACACACACCCTTATAGACATACATACTCCCAAACATGCACCCCCTCACAGACTTAAGACACTCTGCCCTCACTGCACACACACACACTCTTTCTCACACTCACAACCCCCACTCCAGACAGACACACACACAGACAAAGACCCACATGCACACAGATACTACATGTAGTTTGCTCAAAAGCTACATACAATCATGTAGAACTGTGAGCTAAAAAAATGCATAAATTTATGTAAAACTCTGTTATCTCAATTTTTAGATTAGAATCAATCTAAACATCAGGTCATAGACAGAAAACACAGGGGGCTAACACCTTCAACATATTGCCTAGCCATCACCATTGTTAACAACTAACCGAGAATGCAACAAAAAAAAAGGTTTTGTGATTTACACATGAAAGAAGTGAAACTATCACTGTATTCTAACAGATGACAGGCTTAACAGACAATCAATTTTTCAATGTATAATTGCAGTTACATCACACTGCAAATTTTTGCTATAAATTCTGTGTTACGATCGAGCCCTCCACAATCACCTGATGAAGGAGCGACGCTCCGAAAGCTAGTGCGCTTCCAATTAAACCTGTTAGACTATAACGTGGTATTGTGTGATTTTTAACTTTGTACACCTCAGTCCAACACCGGCATCTCCGAATCATAACCAATCAAAGTTGCCTTATGTAAGACTTAAGAAATCAAGTGTCCTCCAGCTCTTGTCTCAATTTTAATTTTTACTGCAAGGAGTCACCCATGAAGGAAGCGTTGCTGCAGCTGTTCCCAGTTTTACTGAGATCACAGCTGGAGGACTGTATGGGGCTTTTTAAAATCTCCTTACCTCAGAAAGAATTTAATTACATGAAAAAGTGTATGGACACAGCTCACTCAGTTGATTCCTGGGATGACCAGTTCATCCCACGTGGAAATGTTGCGCAGTTTGGATGTGTACCCTTTGAAGTTCAGCAGAAATAGGCATGATCATATTGAGACATAACTGATCCTGAGGGGAATTGACAGGGTGGATGCTGAGAGGATGGATTCCCACGTGTGGGTGTGTCGAACTAGGGGAACTGGAGAACGTTTGAAAAGGTGGCATCTTCAATTTCAGTATGAGATAAGGATGTATCTGATAATGTGTTGCCCAGAGAGCAGTGAAGGCTGAATTTGATAGATATTTGATCAACTAGACAGCCAGTGCTTATGTGAGTCAGGTTTGAGAGGGGTTGAATGGTCTACGTCTGTTCTTACTTGTTGTGCATCATGTCACAAATAGGAGGTGATTTGGTGCAAGGACAATCACTTTAAATGTAAGGGTGCTCCCATTTCAGATTGAGGTGAGGATGCTCCTTTGTCCTGAGGGATGTGCTAGCTGTGACATTCTCATCTGCAGGGAGCAGTGAAGATATTCAAGGCTGAGCTCAGTAGCTCCTTGATGGTCAAGGAAGCCCATGTTTATTGGGGACAGAGATGGACAGGGAGTTCAGCCACAGTCAGATCAGCTCTGATCTGGTAGAATGGTGTAGCAGAGACTTGAATGGCCAACTGGAGCTCATACCTCCCGTGTAATGTCACACAACACATCTCTGACAGAATTCCTCAAAGCTATTACTGAGGCACAGGAATATACCATTCAGCCCCTCTAAAGAGTTGCATAGAAACTTGCATCCAGCACTTAGAACGTACTGCACAGTGTACCAAGGAGGTGATTTAACTCTTTGAAACAACTCCTCCTCATCTGAACAGATTCTGTATATGTGTAGGGCTTGTCCATAGTGGCTGGCTGTTTTACTATGTTTTGGGTGGAAGCTGGAGAAGTGTAGCACTGTGAGGTTATCTGTGGGTTTGCGGTAGAGTGAGGTGCCCATCCTTGATGGAGATACATGTGTCCAAAATGAGACAGTAGAGAGTAGTCCATTGTGAGTGTGATGGTGGGATAAAACTTGTTGATATCACTGTGTAGTTTTATCAGTGACTTCTCGCCATGGGTCCAGAGGAAGAAAATGTCGTTGATGTACCTGGTGTATAGTGTTGGTTGGAGGTCCTGCGTAGAGAAGAAATCTTGTTCAGACATGTGCCTAAAGATGCTGGCATATTGGGGTGCAAATTTGGTCCCCGTGGTTGAACCGTGTATCTGGATGAAGAACCTGTTCTCAAAGGTGAATACATTGTAATTGAGGATAAAGAGGATGAGTTGTAGGATGGTGTTCGGAAATTGGCAGTTGTTGCTCGTCTTTAAAGAACTACCAAACCTCAAACAGGTGAAGGCGTAAATGTAGGGGAATGGGTCGGCGTGGACTTGTTGGGCCGAAGGGCCTGTTTCCACACTGTAAGTAATCTAATCTAATCTAAACTATATAGGAAACAGAGAGTAATGAATAAAGAACAGTACAGCACAGGAACAGGCCTTTCAGCCCGCCAAGACTGTGCTCACACTTGATGCCTTTCCAAATGAAAAACCTTTTATCTTTTCATGGTCCATATCCCTTGATTCCCAACCTATTCAAGAAATTGCTATTGTATCCACCTCCATCGTTACCTTTCAGAAGCACATTTCAGGTACTTATCACCATCGGTGTAAAAAAAACTGTCTCACATCTCCCTTAAAACTTTCCCTTCTCCCTTAAAACTATGTCCCCTCGTAATTGAGATTAGTATCCTGGGGAAAAGGCTCTGACTTTCCACAGTAATAGCCTGGGACTCTGATTGCAAGTGTAGTGATATTATCACAATCCCACTGACTCTCCTGAAGTCAGCACCTTTCAGGGAGAACACTCAACATTTCTGGTCAAAGTTTGTGAGAAGATTTGTTGCTCGGGTGCTCGTTGTTGTGGTTCTGTTCGCCGAGCTGGGAATTTGTGTTGCAGACGTTTCGTCCCCTGTCTAGGTGACATCCTCAGTGCTTTGGAGCCTCCTGTGAAGCGCCTCTGTGATCTTTCCTCCAGCATTTGTAGTGGATTGTCTCTGCCGCTTCCGGTTGTCAGTATAATTGCTATTATAGGTCAAGCCAAACAGAGAACAGCCAGGGAATTCCAAGAGGAATGGCACTCATCCAAAGATTCAATCAATAAGCACATTGACCGGGCCCCAATATACCGGCCACTGCAGCAGACAGCTGGAACTGACAACCGGAAGCAGCAGATTCCAACCACTACAAAAGCCGGAGGAAAGATCACAGAAGTGTTTCACAGGAGGCTCCCAAGCACTGCGGATGTCACCTAGACAGGGGACGAAACATCTGCAACACAAATTCCCAGCTCGGCGAACAGAACCATTTCTGGTCAAATTAGTTGTGGCAGGAAGAGAATAGGAACAGTTGAATCTGGATATAACAAAGGTGCAGATGATGGTTTATTCAGCACCTAGACTGAAACAAAATGGTAGACCTAAGATATTGCGGAGTTGATCGTGAACAGGATTGGTGCTGGAGAGAATATGGAAATAGATATCAGCTTAGAGCCGAAGTACATGTTGGAGTTATACGCAGTTTGAATCCACTTCAGGTATTGGCATTAAAATTGCTTGGTTAGGAATGGAGTTTGTGAACAGAAGTCATGGCAACAGCTTCCTTTTTTTCAGTATTTAAATTATGAGGACAGTAAGTTAGTTCAACAAAGATTATTGCATTCATAGTCAGATAGAAAGACTCACCAGGAATAATAGTGAGGAGAGGATAGAAATCAGCTTGAATCAGCCAAAGCACACTTAAGGTCCACCCAATCTTGAGGAAGATTGTGAAGACCCAAATGTAAATCCCTGGTCAGTATTGGAACATTCCAGTCTATTGTTCCCATATTCTGCTCCATTTTTGGAACACTCTCGTTCATTGTTCTCAGACTCTGATCTCTTCTCTCCCTCACTCTTGAACTGTTGATCCAGGTTAGTGCTACAAGTGAAGTTCCTACTGATACTATGTGATAATATTGTAAGACCCCCCCTTATTAATAGGAAGTAAACCTTTTAGTGAAATACTTTGATGCATGGAGATTGACATTAACTACAATCACTGAACGAGCAGGTTCACTTAACCCCATTCAAACCAATTTGTTTTATAACATGGTAAATTAATACATTTGCTCCGTCTGGATGGGATGTCTGAGTGTTTCTGAGGAATGGACACAACAGCAAGGTGATTGATCTTAACTATTTAATGCTCCATAGATAGGGAAGTGTCGTCAGAGGACTGAAGAGTTTTCAATTACCATCTCTTTTCATAAAAGAAGAGACGAACCCTGTAATAAAGAATAGCCAATATAATATAATTAAAATATTGAGGAGACTTCTAGAGTCTACCATTTGGGGAGAATAATCTGTTCCTCAGAAACATTGGATTTACACAAAGCAACTAGAATAGAGACGCAAATGGAAAACACATGTATAGACAGGAAAGGTCAGTTTATTAAACTAGTATCAGAGCAGATCAATGAAGATGGTCCTGTAGATTTTCTCAACTAAAATACAATCAAGGGTCATTGTTGTGGAACTTAAATCTACTCAACTATTAGCAGGAGCAAAGAAAGGATCTTTATTTTGAATCCTGCAGGATTGACTCACTACACTAAGCCAGATGCCTTAATGCAAAGAGCACTGAAAACATTTTACAGATGCTTGCCTTATAGTGTTCCTTATCACACTCTCAAGGACAATTCCCTGGTCTTTCAGACATAATGATTCTTCAGCCTTCACTGAGTTCGACTATTGCAAGGTCAAGTAGAATGTTTACAGAATTCGCACAGAGTTTCGCTGACGGCAACCCTTCATCAAAGCATCGTTTACAAAGATCAGTACAGCATTGAATTAAAGAAAAGCATTCTCTTTAAATTTCACAGTAAATGGATAATTTCCCCTTTCATTGTCCCCCTTTTTGTCATTTTATGGCAACAAGCCCAACTACAGCAACAACTACAAAGAAATACAGAGCCGTAATAGCTATACATCCAAAAAAAAGTTTAGGAAACACCAGGCCTTTCCTCAGATACCACCTACCCGAAACACAGCTTTGTGGTGGTATCTTCCCTTGCTCTGGTGTGCCCTGTACATAGCCCATGAGTGAGCTGCGGCAGCTCCATAACCATATGAGGCTTCTAATCACGACTTGCACTTAATTGGTTCTGCTCCTGTCCGATATCTCCTCAAGCCCAGCTACACGCTTGTAATAGCTGGTGTGTACCCACGTGGCTCTTTTTGCGATCTTAACTGCTGTCTCTGTTACAAGGAGCACTTGAAATGGTCCAACCCACCTCTTCGCCTTCCAGTTGTTCCTCCTGAAGTCTTTGACCACTATCCAGTCTCCAGGTTCTAGATCATGCAGCTTCCCTCCTGCTGGTTGAGGTAGTGCTGCTTTCACTTGATTCTGTATTTGAGACAAAAGTGCAGTAACACAGTAACACAACATCTCATCCTCACAGCGGCCTGTTATCTGTGTTACCTTAGGTCTTGGGCCCATTCCTGTGTTGGGCGGTCTACCAAACAAAATCTCAAATGGTCTAGGATTAACTCTTCCTCTCCTCCTCAATCTCATATACATTAGCACAATCGGAATTGCCTTTGTCCATGTCACCCCGAGTTCCTCACAACATTTTGTCAATTTATTTTTTAGGGGAGCATTTTCACTTTCCACTGCCCCACTACTCACTGGGTGGTAGGCACAGGGTTGTCTCATATGTTTTACCAAATAATCACTGATCTGCTGTAAGGCATTATTGGCAAATGGTGTTCCATTGTCACTATTGATCCTTTCAGGGATGCCCCATCTCGGAATTATCTCAGTTTGCAAAGCCTTGACTACTGCACTGGCATCCTGTTTAGACGTGGGGAACGCTTCCACCCATTTGGAAAACATATCAACTATTACCAGACAATACCTTTTCCCTTCGCTGGGCGTTAGTTCAATGAAATCCATCTGTAAATGTACTAAAGGGTTTTTGGGGTTGGGGGTGTGCTGCATGACTTATCTGTATTCCCCTTCCCATATTATTAGTGACACCGATAAAACAATATTTCTGGGATTAATGAGTAAATCCCTTAGTGTACCAGTGTGCCAAAATACTGTCGTATGCCAACCCTTTGGACACATGGTCCTTACCGTGTGTCAGTTTGGCATATAATGGAAATAATGATAGTGGTAGACAGGGTTTCCCATTGGGACCACACCATACTCCTTCCCTCACACTGCATCCTGCTTTCGTCCACTCACGATTTTCTTCTGGTGTGGCCTGTGAGTGTAACTCCCATACATCTGCTGTTGGAGTACAAATTTTTCTCATAAACATGTCAATCTGCTCAGTTGGCGGATGCTGGGCTGCCGTTCTCGCTGCTGAGTCTGCCCTTGCATTGCCTTGGAAAATAAGATCATTATTTTTTGTGTGAGCTTCACACTTACACACAGCGATTGATTTAGGCAACAGGACCGCTTCCAGGAGGTCGGAAATCAGGTCGTGGCGTGTGATGGGCATTCCGGTGGAGGTCAAGAACCCACGGGGTTCCAAAATCATGTACAACTCCGAATGCATATCTGCTATCGGAGTAAATATTCACTGTCCTTCCCTCAGCCAACTAACAGGCCTCAGTCAAGGCAATCAGCTCCGCTGCTGGCACTGACAGATGAGAAGGGAGTGATCCCACTTTGACTACCTCGTAGATAGTCACTGCATCGTAACCAACACAATTCTGGCCTGTCCCCTTGCTCCTGAATGTTGACCCATCCACAAAAACCTCCATATCTGGATTCTGACATGGTCAATCCTGCAAATCTTGTCTGGGGCCGCAAATTTCATTCGTTACAGCAACACAATCGTGTGGGTCTCTGTCTCCTTCTGTGGGGAGAACCCTAGCAGGGTTAAGCGCGTTACATCGCTTTATTGTAATGTTAGGCGTCTCCAATAACACAGTATTGTATTGGAGCCAACGTGCTGCTGACATGTGTGTGGTCGTTTGCTCGGAAAGCAGTAAGGATACTGCATGTGGGACCAGGAGGGTTAATTCATCGCAGCCGACTATATCCCTATATGCTACAACAGCCTTTTCAACTGCATGCACAGCTCACAGGCATTGAGACAATCGTGCCACTACGGGGTCAAGTTTAGCTGAAAAATATGCTACCAGCCTCAACCTTCCCCAATGGTCCTGGAACAGCACAGATGTCATGCAGCCACGTTAATCATTTACCGTTTGTACAAAAGGCTGGTTTGGTTTCAGAATCCCCAGTGTCGGTGTAGTTTGGAGAGCCCCTTTTTAATTCAGCAAAGGCGTTCTCGGCCTTTGGGGTCTACTGCAACGGACTCTGGTTCTGCAACCCTTTTCCATGGGCTATGTTACTTAGGGAGCCTCAAGGGTTGTGTAATGTGTGAGAAACATCCTACAGTAGGAGCACATACCCAAAAAGGATAGCAATTGTCTCTTCGTATGAGGATTTGGAATTTGCTGGATTGCTTGACCTCTGTTTTGACCAATAGCCTTCCCTTATTCTGATATTAGGTGACCTAAGAACTTCACCTGTTCTTGCACAGATTGTAGCTTTGCGAGACTGGCTTTGTGCCCTTCCCGCACTAGATGGCAGAGCAACGGAAGGGTCTCCTTCCACATTGTTCCTTTGTTGGTGCCGCAGTCAAGCAATCATCTACGTACTGCAGCAGCACTGACCCCGGGGTTTGAACAAGAGTCTCCAGACTCCTGCGTACAGCCCCATTATATATGGTGGGGGACTCACAGTAACCTTGCGTGAAGGTATATGATTTCCTTTTGAATGAAAAAGCGAACCAGAATTGGGTGTACCGGTACACTAAAGCATGCATTTGCTAAATCCACAACAGGGAACCATTTCCTGTCCGGTGGAATTTGAGCCAATATAGTATAGGGATTGGGAACATTTGGGGCACGAGGAACAACAGCGTCATTGACAGCCTGCAGGTCTTGAACAAATCTCCATTCCTCCGGTTCACCGGAAATATTTGTCTTTTTGAACGGATAAATGGGGTTCTCACCGGTGAGTTTTCACAGGGGATTATCACTCCAGCCTTTAGGAGGGATTCAAAGACTGGAGTAATTCCTTCTATGGCTTCGGGTTTTAACAGGTATTGTGCTCTGCAAGGACGATACTCAGACTTCGTGGTTATCCTTATGGGCTCACAGACCCATATGAGCCCCACATCATGTTTGCCCTTTATCCAGAACTCAGTAGGGACCATTTTTAATCTTGGGTTTGAGACTTCTATCTTAGGGAAACGCCAGGCCATCCCCCTAGGCTTCTCAGGGCTAGCGGGCCTTCCCTGGACTGTTCGATCTGCCTGGGTTAACTAATTTAGTTTCTTCTTATATGTCTGCATATCTGCATTTAATCAGATACCCACAACGTCCCTGAAGACCCAACCTTTCATTCTTTGTGCCTTTAGCACCCATGCTCCTAAATCCTACCACCTGTCACTGGACACCTTCACCAGTGACACGTGAGAGCGGAACCTTCCACATCAACAAAAAGGGTCTACTTGCCGTCACTGATACTTTAGGTAAGTTCACACTGACTGCGCATCTGTGATCACTCCAATAATATTCACACAATAACAACTGATCTGGTTTCACCAATCTCCTGAACCAATCCTTCGCATATGGTTCATCAGGATCAACGTGATGTATGTGTGCTGTGCAGTGTAGCATGTCTCCAGCAAGAAAATTGGTGTTAATAGGATTAACATAGTTACTTGCTTCCAGGGCGAGTGAATTGCTCACTGAACTTCTCGCTCTCCGGATTAATTGCCACTCATAGATATACATCAGGGGTCGTAGGTCATATTTAACAGCCTGTACTGGTAAATCGTTTCTTAGAATTATCTGCAAGCTCGTCGGAGTACTGACCAAATCCAATCCCAGTCTCTGTATGAGATCCCGGCCCATCAAATTTAAAGGACAAAATTCTGATAACAAGAAGGAGAATTGGAATGTTTCCCTTATCCTAGTTTTGCTTAGTAAAGGTGCAGAAAATCTCTCCCGCACCATGACTCCTGATGCACCCTTTATGTTCAGGAACCTTTCACTCATCTTTATTTGTGTCGATTGTCTAAACTGGCTTAATGTAAGGACTGAGTATGTTGCCCCTGTATCTACCAAAAAGGTAACTGATGTACTTCAACATATAACATAGAGGTGGGCATCGATTAATAAGCATCATTGTGATACAGGACATGCTGTCCACACTTTGAAATCTCAGCGCTGAACATTGAGGTGAGATATGTCTCAGTGTGCGAAACATTAGTAGAAGAGATTAGCATAAGCGAGTCTTCATTGCCAAGCATAAAGTAAAGAGGCTTACCTGTACCTTGTGGGCTGCACACTTCCACCTCAGCCTTCCCCTGTTAGTCACCCTGCTGTCCCACCTCCAGGGCCAAGTGAGGCTGTCTGTGTGGGGCACCGTCTCACCCAGTGGTCCATTGCTCTGCAAAAAAATCACCCGCCAGCTCTCTCTCTATCAGTGCCTCTTTTGTGACCTCTTCCTCTTCCGCGACCTCCCCCTCTGCCTCTCTCTCTTCCTGCAGCACCTCCCTCCAACAGCTGGGTGACCATTTGCACCAGAGTAAGCTGAGCTTTATGTGTTTGCTGTTCCATCTTTAGTTTCCGCTTATCCTTCTCTTGAGTAAGCAATATTTCAGCACGTATTGCATGTTGTTCTATCAAATTCAGCTTTCCCGTGTCCCAGGTAATACATCTGTCTTTTACCTTTTTCGCTATTTCTTCCTTCATTCCATTGATGAAGCTGTTCCTCAGGTGTGCCTCATACAGTGTGGTTTCTGCCGTCGTTATGTCCTCATGTCGTCTCAGTGCACTATGGGTGTTATAGACTTCAGTGAGGTGCGTAAGGTACTGGGACCCTCTCTCACATTCCCATTGTTTTCACATTGCTGTTTTGGTCAAGTCCATTCGCACTGGGAATGCGTCCCTACAGGCAGTTGCCAGCGCTGCAATAAAAGCATTAAAGTCTCCCTTCACTTCCACTTGCGGGTTGGCTGCTCTTGCATGGACGTTTGCAGCTGGTCAGGTATACTTGTGTTTGGTGACATTGGCACCGAGTTTTCATCCCAGGAGACGTCTCATCTCTTGTGACGTGGGACGGAACTCAGTACAGAACTTTGTCACTTCTTATTACCTCCAACCTCGCGTGGGTCAGGCAACTGCCCACAGGCACTTTCCAGATCCTTCATGGTCCATGGCTGGTGGGCCAACACTGGGCGCCCTTCTGGACCTGCAACTTCAACCATTGGGTCTTGCAGAATGACCTGGTTAGATGACCGTATGCCAGTACCCTCACCGTGTGACTCATCATCCGTCGGGGCGTGATCACGGACAGGCCTTGGATGCCTTTCCATCTTGGAGTGGTCGTCCTTCTTTTGGCCTTCTTGCTTCGGTCTGTTGCGGGTATGGTGTGCTATCAGTGATCTACCAGGCCCTGAGGCGGTGGTCGCTGACGTGGAAGTTTCACCAGGCGGATCTCGTGGAGGGGAGGGAGCGGCAGGTCTCGGAGGGCAGTCATCAATGTCAGGGTCTGAAACAAATTTAAGACACTGTACAGCTTCGTTAGGTTGTTTCGCACATGTGCACTGGTGTTTGTAAGTGTATTTGATCTATCCTTTCCTTGAGATTTCCTTTCTCTGATATCAGCCTCAGACTTCCACATACAAGAAGCACTTCAATTCATAGGTTCGATCTTTCCGTCCCTTTTCTCCTTCTCTCTCTCCTCCTACCTGAACCTTAATATTTCCAGCTGTCTTTTACTCAAACTTCCTCCCTCCGGGAAACCACATTCCTCAATCCACAATTGTAACTGCTTTACACATTTTGGGTGGTACTTATTTAGCATGTATTGTATTTTTGGTTGGCCATTCCACATTTTGTGTGGGCTCTCCCTTTGTTCGCTCTTGCCAGAACCCATTTTTAGTGCAACATCAAAAGTGTTCAGCTGTCTCTCTCTCTCTCTCTTTCTCTCGCTCTAGTGGTACAGTTATCTTTTCCCGTTTGACTTGCTTTTCCCTCCAGAGGTCCCCTCTCACATTGGGCGCGTCCGCCTCAACACAGTGTGTTTCAGGGAGTGTCAGAGAGAGTCAGGGAGTGTCACAGTGTGTCACAGACTGTTAGAGAGTATCGCAGTATGTCTCAGAGAGCGTCAGAGATTATCACAGTGTCTTAGAGAGGGATACAGGATGTTTCTGAGAGTGTCAGAAAGTGCCACAGTGTCTTAGAGGGTGTCACAGTGTGTCAGAGAGTGTCATAGTGTGTCTCAGAGAGAGTCAGAGAGTGCTTCATACAGAGTCAAACAGTATCACAGTGAATCACAGTCTGTCAGAGAATGTCACAGTGTTTCTCAGAGAGTGACAGAGAGAGTCGGAGAGTGGCACAGTGTGTTTCACAGAGTTTCAGAGAGTCAGAGACAGTCAAAACGTGTCAGAGATTGTAACAGTATGTTTCAGAGAGTGTCGGACAGAGCAGCAATGTGTTTCAGAGAGTGCCACAGTGTGTCTCAGAGAGTGTCACAATGAATCAGAGTTTGTCACAGTGTCTCACAGTCGGTCAGAGAGAGTCAGAGAGTGTCACAGTGTGTCGCAGACAGTGTCAGTGAGAGTCAGATAGTGTCACAGACTGCCAGAAAGTTTCACAGTGTGTCTCGGAGATTTTCAGAGAGTGTCTCAGTGTGTCACAGTCTGTCAGAGAGAGTCAGTGTGTCTCAGAGAGTATCAGAGAGAGTCAGAGAGTGTCACAGTATATCTCTGAGAGTGTCAAACGAGTCAGAGTGTCACAGTGTGTAAACGACTGTCAGAGAATGTTACAGCGTGCCTCAGAGAGTGTCAGAAAGTGTCACAGTTTGTCACAATTTGTCACGGAGTGTCACAGTGTGTTGTGTTGTGCCTCAGAGAGGGTCAGAGAGAGTCAGAGAGTGTCACAGTCTGTCTCAGAGAGGGTCAGAGAGTGTCACTATGTGTCTCAGAGAGAGTCACAGAGTGTCTCAGAGAGTCAGATAGAGTCAAAAAGTGTCACCGTGTGTCTCAGAGAGTGTCACAGTGTGTCACAGTCCGTCAGAGAGTGTCACAGTGTTTCAGAGAGTGTCAGAGAGTGTCACAGTCGGTTTCAGAGAGGGTCAGAGTGTGCCACAGTTTGTCACAGCCTGTCAAAGAGTGTCACAGTCTGCCTCAGAGAGTGTCAAAGAAAGACAGAGAGTGTGACAGTTTGTCACAGTCTGTCAGAGAAATGTCACAGTGCGTTACAGAGTGAGTCAGAGAGTGTCAGAGAGTGTCACAGTCTACCTCAAAGCGGGTCAGAATGTGATACAGTGTGTCACAACCTATTAAAGAGTGTCATAGTATGTCTCAGAGAGAGTCAGAGAGAGTCAGAGAGTGTTACAGTGTGTCTCAGAGAGTGTCACAGTGTCACAGTCTGTCAGAGAGTGTCACGGTGTGTTTCAGAGAGTGACAGAGAGTGTTACAGTCTGCCTCAGAGAGTGTCAGAGAAAGACAGAGAGTGTCACAGTTTGTCACAGTCTGTCAGAGAAATGTCACAGTGTGTTACAGAGTGAGTCAGAGAGTGTCACAGTCTATCTCAAAGCGGGTCAGAGTGTGTTCGCAGTGTGTCACAACGTGTCAAAGAGTGTCATGGTATGTCTCAGAGAGTGTCAGAGAGAGTCAGAGAGTGTCACAGTCTGCCAGAGAGTGTCACAGTGTGTCTCGGAGATTTTCAGAGAGTGTCACTGTGTGTCACAGTCTGTCAGAGAGAGTCAGTTTGTCTCAGAGAGAGTCAGATAGAGTCAGAAAGTGTCACCGTGTGTCTCAGAGTGTGTCACAGTGTGTCACTGTCTGTCAGAATGTGTCACAGTGTGTTTCAGAGAGTGTCAGAGAGTGTCACAGTCGGTCTCAGAGAGGGTCAGAGTGTGACACAGTGTGTCACAACCTGTCAAAGAGTGTCAAAGTATGTCTCAGAGTGTGTCAGAGACAGTCGGAGCGTGTTACAGTGTGTCTCAGAGAGTATCACAGTGTGTTTCAGAGAATCAGAGAAAGTCAGAAAGTGTTAAAGTGTGTCTCAGAGAGTTTCACAGTGTGTCACAGTCTTTCAGAGAAGGTCACAGTGTATTTCAGAGTGTGTCAGAGAGAGTCAGAGAGTGTCACAGTGTGTCATACTGCGTCTCAGAGAGTGTCAGTGTTTGTCTCAGAGAATGTCACAGTCTGTCAGAGAGTTTTACAGTGTGTCTCAGAGACTGTCAGAGAGGGTCAGCATTTGTCTAAGAGAGTGTCAGAGAGGGTCAGAGAGTGACACAGTGTCTCTGAGAATGTCACTGTGTGTCAGAGTGTCGCAGTGTGTCATAGTGTGTTTCAGAGTGTGTTAGAGAGAGTCTGAGAGTGTCACAGTGTTTCATACTTTATCTCAGAGAGTGTCCGAGAGGGCCAGAGTGTCCCAGTCTGTATCAGTGTCAGAGAGAGTCAGAAACTGTCACAGTGTGTCTCAGAGAGTGTCACAGTGTCGCAGAGAATGTCACAGTGTGTCAGAAAGTGTCACAGTTGTCACAATCTGTCAGAGAGAGTCACAATGTGTCTCAGAGAGTGTGAGAGAGAGTCAGAAGATGTCACAGTGTGTCACACTCTGTCTCAGAGCGTGACCGAGTGTCTCAGAGAGAGAGGCAGGGAGTGTCACTTTGTGTCTCAGAGAGTGTCACAGTGTGTTTCTGTGGGTCAGAGAGAGAGACAGAATGTGTCACAGTGCGTCTCAGAGAGTGTCATAGCATCTCAGAGAACGTCACCGTGTGTCAGAGAGTGTCACAGTGTGTTACAGAGATTGCCAAAGAGGATCAGACAGTGTAACATTGTGTCCCAAAGAGTGTCACAGTGTGTCTCAGGGAGTATCAGAGAGAGTCAGGGAGTGTCACAATATGTCTCAGAGAGCGTCAGAGATTATCACAGTGTCTTAGAGAGGGATACAGTATGTCTCTGAGAGTGTCAGAAAGTGTCACAGTGTCTTAGCGAGTGTCACAGTGTGTCAGAGATTGTCATAGTGTGTCAGAAAGATTCAGAGAGTGTCACAGTGTGTCAACGAGAGTGCCACAGTTTGTCTCGCAGAGTGTCAGAAAGTGTCACAGCGTCTCAGTGGGTGTCACAGTGTGTCAGAGAGAGAGAGAGTCAGAGAGTGTCACAGTGTGTCAACGAGTGTCATAGTGTGTCTCAGAGAGAGTCAGAGAGTGCTGCATGCAGAGTCAAACAGTATCACAGTGTTTCACAGTCTGTCAGTGAATGTCACAGTGTTTCTCAGAGAGTGACAGAGAGAGTCGGAGAGTGGCACAATGTGTTTCAGTGAGTGTCAGAGAGTGTCAAACCGTGTCACAGTTTTTCACAGCCTGTCAGAGAGTGCCACAGTGTTTTTCAGAGAAAGTCAGAGAGAGTCAGACAGTCAGATACGTGTCACAGTCTGTCACAGTCTGTCAGAGAGTGTCGCTGTACGTTTCACAGAGTGTCAGAGAGAGCTGCAGTGTGTTTGACACAGTGTCACAGTGTGTCTCAGAGAGTGTCACAGTGTATCAGAGATTGTCACAGTGTCTCACAGTCAGTCAGAGAGTGTCAGAGAGAGCCAGAGAGTGTCACAGTGTGTCTCAGAGCGTGTCAGTGAGAGTCAGATAGTGTCACAGTCTGTCAGAGAGTGTCGCAGTGTATCTCGGAGATTTTCAGTGAGTATCTCAGTGTGTCACAGTCTGTCAGAGAATGTCAGAGAGTGGCACAGTGTGTCTCAGACAGTGTCAGTGAGAGTCAGATAGTGTCACAGTCTGCCAGAGAGTGTCAAAGGGTGTCTTGGAGATTTTCAGAGAGTGTCTCAGTGTGTCACAGTCTGTCAGAGAGAGTCAGTTTGTCTCAGAGACTGTCAGACGGAGTCGGAAAGTGTCACCGTGTGTCTCAGAGTGTGTCATACTGAGTCACAGTCTGTCAGAAAGTGTCACAGTGTGTTTCAAAGTGTGTTAGAGTGTGTCACAGTATGCTCAGAGAGCGTCAGAGATTATTACAGTGTCTTAGAGAGGGATACAGTATGTCTCTGAGATTGTCAGAAAGTGTCACAGTGTCTTAGCGAGTGTCACAGTGTGTCAGAGATTGTCATAGTGTGTCAGAAAGATTCAGAGAGTGTCACAGTGTGTCAAAGAGAGTGCCAGTGTTTGTCTCGCAGAGTGTCAGAAAGTGTCAAAGCGTCTCAGTGGGTGTGACAGTGTGTCAGAGAGAGAGAGAGTCAGAGAGTGTCACAGTGCGTCAACGAGTGTCATAGTGTGTCTCAGAGAGAGTCAGAGAGTGCTGCATGCAGAGTCAAACAGTATCACAGTGTGTCACAGTCTGTCAGAGAATGTCACAGTGTTTCTCAGAGAGTGACAGAGAGAGTCGGAGAGTGGCACAATGTCTTTCAGTGAGTGTCAGAGAGTGTCAAACCGTGTCACAGTCTTTCACAGCCTGTCAGAGAGTGCCACAGTGTTTTTCAGAGAAAGTCAGAGAGAGTCAGACAGTCAAATACGTGTCACAGTCTGTCACAGTCTGTCAGAGAGTGCCGCAGTACGTTTCAGAGAGTGTCAGAGAGAGCTGCAGTGTGTTTCAGACTGTGTCACAGTGTGTCTCAGAGAGTGTCACAGTGTATCAGAGATTGTCACAGTGTCTCACAGTCAGTCAGAGAGTGTCAGAGAGAGCCAGAGAGTGTCACAGTGAGTCTCAGAGAGTGTCAGTGAGAGTCAGATAGTGTCACAGTCTGTCAGAGAGTGTCGCAGTGTGTCTCAGAGATTTTCAGAGAGTGTCTCAGTGTGTCACAGTCTGTCAGAGAATGTCAGAGAGTGTCACAGTGTGTCTCAGACAGTGTCAGTGAGAGTCAGATAGTGTCACAGCCTGCCAGAGAGTGTCACAGGGTGTCTTGGAGATTTTCCGAGAGTGTCTCAGTGTGTCACAGTCTGTCAGAGAGAGTCAGTTTGTCTCAGAGAGTGTCAGATAGAGTCGGAAAGTGTCACCGTGTGTCTCAGAGTGTGTCACACTGTGTCACAGTCTGTCAGAAAGTGTCGCAGTGTGTTTCAAAGAGTGTTAGAGAGTGTCACTGTATGTCTCAGAGAGCGTCAGAGATTATTACAGTGTCTTAGAGAGGGATACAGTATGTCTCTGAGATTGTCAGAAAGTGTCACAGTGTCTTAGCGAGTGTCACAGTGTGTCAGAGATTGTCATAGTGTGTCAGAAAGATTCAGAGAGTGTCACAGTGTGTCAAAGAGAGTGCCAGTGTTTGTCTCGCAGAGTGTCAGAAAGTGTCACAGCGTCTCAGTGGGTGTGACAGTGTGTCAGAGAGAGAGAGAGTCAGAGAGTGTCACAGTGCGTCAACGAGTGTCATAGTGTGTCTCAGAGAGAGTCAGAGAGTGCTGCATGCAGAGTCAAACAGTATCACAGTGTGTCACAGTCTGTCAGAGAATGTCACAGTGTTTCTCAGAGAGTGACAGAGAGAGTCGGAGAGTGGCACAATGTCTTTCAGTGAGTGTCAGAGAGTGTCAAACCGTGTCACAGTCTTTCACAGCCTGTCAGAGAGTGCCACAGTGTTTTTCAGAGAAAGTCAGAGAGAGTCAGACAGTCAAATACGTGTCACAGTCTGTCACAGTCTGTCAGAGAGTGCCGCAGTACGTTTCAGAGAGTGTCAGAGAGAGCTGCAGTGTGTTTCAGACTGTGTCACAGTGTGTCTCAGAGAGTATCACAGTGTATCAGAGATTGTCACAGTGTCTCACAGTCAGTCAGAGAGTGTCAGAGAGAGCCAGAGAGTGTCACAGTGAGTCTCAGAGAGTGTCAGTGAGAGTCAGATAGTGTCACAGTCTGTCAGAGAGTGTCGCAGTGTGTCTCAGAGATTTTCAGAGAGTGTCTCAGTGTGTCACAGTCTGTCAGAGAGAGTCAGAGAGTGTCACAGTGTGTCTCAGACAGTGTCAGTGAGAGTCAGATAGTGTCACAGCCTGCCAGAGAGTGTCACAGGGTGTCTTGGAGATTTTCCGAGAGTGTCTCAGTGTGTCACAGTCTGTCAGAGAGAGTCAGTTTGTCTCAGAGAGTGTCAGATAGAGTCGGAAAGTGTCACCGTGTGTCTCAGAGTGTGTCACACTGTGTCACAGTCTGTCAGAAAGTGTCGCAGTGTGTTTCAAAGAGTGTTAGAGAGTGTCACTGTATGTCTCAGAGAGCGTCAGAGATTATCACAGTGTCTTAGAGAGGGATACAGTATGTCTCTGAGAGTGTCAGAAAGTGTCACAGTGTCTTAGAGAGTGTCACAGTGTGTCAGAGATTGTCATAACGTGTCAGATAGATTCAGAGTGTCACAGTGTGTCAAAGAGAGTGCCACAGTTTGTCTCACAGAGTGTCAGAAAGTGTCACAGCGTCTCAGTGGGTGTCACAGTGTGTCAGAGAGAGAGAGTGAGAGAGTGTCACTGTGTGTCAGCGAGTGTCATAGTGTGTCTCAGAGAGAGTCAGAGAGTGCTGCATGCAGAGTCAAACAGTATCACAGTGTGTCACAGTCTGTTAGAGAATGTCACAGTGTTTCTCAGAGAGTGACAGAGAGAGCCGGAGAGTGTCACAGTATGTCATACTGTACCTCAGAGAGTGCCAGAGACAGTTAGACTGTATCACAGTATGTCTCAGAGAGTGTCAGAGATTGTCACAGTGTCTAACAGAGAGAGTTAGAGAATGTCAGTGAGTCTCACAGTCTGTCTCAGAGAGTGTCAGAACGGGTCAGAGAGTGTCACAGTGTGTCTCACAGAGAGTCAGAGAGAGACAGAAAGTGTCACAGTGTCTCTCAGAGAGTGTCACAGTTTGTCACAGTCTGTCAGAGAGTGTCCCAGTGCGTCTCTGTGAGTATCACAGTATGTCTCAGAGAGTCAGAAATGACACAGTCTGTCTTTGGGGCTGTCACAATCTGTCACAGTCTGTCAGAGAGTGTCACAGTGTGTTTCAGAGAGAGTCAGAGAGTGTCACAGTACGTCTCAAATCGTCACAGAGAGTCAGAGAATGTCCCAGTGTGTGGCAGCGACTGTCAGAGTGTGTCACAATGTGTCACAGTTCCTCAGGGAGTGTCACAATGTGTCACAGAGAATGTCGCAGTGTATTTGAGAGAGTGTCAGAGAGTGTCACATTGTGTTTCAGAGAGTGTCAGAGAGTGTCACAGTGCGTCGCAAATAGTCACAGAGAGTCAGAGAGTGTTCCAGTGTCTCAGCGACTGTCAGAGAGTGTCACAGTGTGACGCAGTGCGTTTGAGAGAGTGTCAGAGAGTGTCCTACTGTATCTCAGAGAGTCAGAGAGTATCACAGTGTGTTTGAGAGAGTGTCAGAGAGTGTCACATTGTGCCTCAGAGAGTGTCATAGTGTGTCTCAGAGAGTGTCACGGTGTGTCTAGAGTGTCAGAGAGAGTCAGAGAGTGTCACAGTTTCTCTGAGAGTTTTGGAGAGAGTCAGAGAGTGTCAGATTGTGTCTCAGTGAGTGTCACATTGTGTCTCAGAGAGTCAGAGAGAGAGAGACAGAAAGGGTCACAATCTGTGTTGAGAGTGTCTCCGTGTGACACTGTCTGTCAGAGAGAGTCACAGTGTGCCTCAGAGAGTGTCACAGTGCATCTAAGAGAGGATGACAGTGTGTTTCAGAGAGTCAGAGAGAGTCAGAAAGTGTCACAGTTTGTCTCAGAGAGTGTCAGATAGGATCAGAGCGTGTCACCGTGTGTTTGAGAAAGTGCCAGAGTGTCACAGTGTGAGTCGGCGTGTGTCAGAGAGTGCCACAGAGAGTTTCAGAGAGAGTCAGATGGTGTCACAATGTGTCTCAGAGATTCAGGGAGTCAGAAAGTGTCACAGTCTGTCAGCGAGTGTCACATTGTGTTTCAGAGAGAGTCAGAGAGTGTCACAGTGTGTCTCAGAGAGTGTCAGATTGGATCAGAGAGTGTCAAATTGCGTCTCAAAGTGTTAGAGAAAGTCAGACAGTGTCACGGTGTGTCTGAGAGTGTCAGAGAGAGTCAGAGAGTGTCACAGTGTGTCTGGGAGTTTTGGAGAGAGTCAGAGAGTGTCAGATTGTGTCTCAGTGAGTGTCACAGTGTGTCTCAGAGATTCAGAGAGAGAGAGACAGAAAGGGTCACAATCTGTCTTGAGAGTGTCTCAGTGTGACACAGTCTATCAGAGAGTGTCACAGTGTGCCTCAGAGAGTGTCACAGTGCATCTAAGAGAGGATGACAGTGTGTTTCAGAGAGTCAGAAAGTGTCACAGTTTGTCTCAGAGAGTGTGAGATAGGATCAGAGAGTGTCACAGTGTGTTTGAGAAAGTGCCAGAGTGTCACAGTGTGAGTCAGCGTGTGTCAGAGAGTGCCACAGAGAGTTTCAGAGAGAGTATGATGGTGTCACAGTGTGTCTCAGAGATTCAGGGAGAGTCAAAATGTGTCACAGTCTGTCAGCGAGTGTCACATTGTTTTTCTGAGAGAGTCAGAGAGTGTCACAGTGTGTCTCAGAGAGTGTCAGATAGGATCAGAGAGTGTCAAATTGCGTCTCAAAGTGTCAGAGAGAGTCAGAGTGTCACAGTGTGTCTGAGAGTTTTGGAGAGAGTCAGTGAGTGTCAGATTGTGTCTCAGTGAGTGTCACAGTGTGTCTCAGAGAGTCAGAGAGAGAGTGAGAGACAGAAAGGGTGACAATCTGCCTTGAGAGAGTATCAATGTGACACAGTCTGTCAGATAGTGTCACAGTGTGCCTCAGAGTGTGTCACAGTGCGTCTAAGAGAGGATAACAATGTATTTCAGAGAGTCACAGAGAGTCAGAAAGTATCACTGTTTGTATCAGAGAGTGTCACAGTGTGACTCTGTGAGTATCACAGTATGTCTCAGAGAGTCAGAAAGTGACACAGCCTGTCTTTGAGGGTGTCACAGTCTATCACTGTCTGTCAGAGAGTGTCACAGTGTGTTTCAGAGAGAGTCAGAGAGTGTCACAGTGCATCTCAAATTGTCACAGAGAGTCAGAGAGTGTCACAGTGTGTCTCAGCGACTGTCAGAGTGTGTCACAGTGTGTCACAGTCCCTCAGAGAGTGTCACAATGTGTCTCAGAGAGTGTCGCAGTGTGTTTGACAGAGTGTCAGAGAGTGTCATAGTGTATCTCAGTGAGTTGGAGAGTGTCACAGTGCGTTTGAGAGAGTGTCCGAGAGAGTCATCGTGTCTCAGAGAGTGTCACGGTTTGTTTGAGAGAGTGTCAGAGACTGTCACAGTGTGTCTCAGCGTGTGTCAGAGAGGGTCACAGTGTGTCTCAGAAATTCAGAGAGAGTCAGAATCTGTCACAATCTGTCAGCGAGTGCCACAGTGTGTTTCAGAGAGAGTTAGAGAGTGTCCGAGTGTGTCTCAGAGAGTGCCAGACAGGATCAGAGAATGTCACAGTGCATCTCAAAGTGTCAGACAGAGTCAGAGAGTGTTACAGTTTGTCTGAGAGAGGATGACAGTGTGTCTCGGAGAGTCTGAGAGAGTCAGAACGTGGTACAGCTTGTCTCAGAGAGTGTCACAATGTGTCTCAGATAGTGTCACAGTGTGTCTCAGAAATTCAGAGAGAGTCAGAATGTGTCTCAGTATGTCATACTTTACCTCAGTGAGTGCCAGAGAGAGTCAGACTGTATCACAGTGTGTCTCAGAGAGTGTCAGAGATTGTCACAGTGTGTAACAGAGAGCGTTAGAGAATGTCAGTGAGTCTCACAGACTGTCTCAGAGAGTGTCAGAACGGGTCAGAGAGTGTCACAGTGTGTCTCAGAGAGAGTCAGAGAGAGACAGAAAGTGTCACAGTGTCTCTCAGCGACTGTCAGAGTGTGTCACAGTGTGTCACAGTCCCTCAGAGAGTGTCACAATGTGTCTCAGAGAGTGTCGCAGTGTGTTTGAGAGAGTGTCAGAGAGTGTCATAATGTATCTCAAAGAGTCGGAGAGTGGCACAGTGCGTTTGAGAGAGTATCACAGAGTGTCACATTGTGCCTCAGCGTGTGTCAGAGAGGGTCACAGTGTGTCTCAGAAATTCAGAGAGAGTCAGAATGTGTCACAATCAGTCAGCGAGTGCCACAGTGTGTTTCAGAGAGAGTCAGAGATTGTCCCAGTGTGTCTCAGAGAGTGCCAGATAGGATCAGAGAATGTCACAGTGCGTCTCAAAGTATCAGACAGAGTCAGAGAGTGTTACAGTTTGTCTGAGAGAGGATGACAGTGTGTCTCGGAGAGTCTGAGAGAGTCAGAACGTGGTACAGCTTGTCTCAGAGAGTGTCACAATGTGTCTCAGAGAGTGTCACAGTGTGTCTCAGAAATTCAGATAGAGTCAGAATGTGTCACAATCTGTCTGCGAGTGCCACAGTGTATTTCAGAGAGAGTCAGAGAGTGGCCCAGTGTGTCTCAGAGAGTGCCAGACAGGATCAGAGATTGTCACAGTGCATCTCAAAGTATCAGACAGATTCAGAGAGTGTCACAGTGTGTCTTAAAGAGTTTCAGAGAGTCCGAGAGTGTCACATTGTGTCTCAGAGAGTCAGAGAGAGTCAGAAAGAGTCACAGTTTGTCTCAGAGACTGTCACATTGTCACTTTCTAACTCTCTCTGACTCTCTGAGACACAATGTGACACTCTCGGACTCTCTCTGAAACTCTTTTAGACACACTGTGACACTCTCTGAATCTGTCTGATTGTGACAGTCTGTTAGAGAATGTTACGTTGCATATCAGAGTGTGTCAGAGAGAGTCAGACAGTGTCACAATGTGTCATACTGTGTCTCAGAGAGTATCAGGGAGTGTCAGCATTTCGCTCAGAGAGGGTCTCAGTCTGTGAGAAAGTGTCACAATGTGTCTCAGAGAGTGTCAGAGTAAGTCAGAGAGTGTCACAGTATGTCGTACTGTGCCTCAGAGAGAGTCAGTGAGTTTCACAGTGTGTCTCAGGGAGTCAGAGAGAGATGGAAAGTGTCACAGTGTTTTTCAGAGAGTGTCACAGTGTGTCAGAAAATGTCACCGTGTGTCAGAGAACGCCACAGTACGTCAGAGAGTGTCATCGTCTGCCTCAGAAATTGTCAGTCTGTCAGAGAGTGTCACAGTGTTTCTCAGAGAGTGTCAGAGAGCATCACAATTTATCTCAATGTGTCAGGGAGAGTCACATTGTGTCTTAGAGAGATGCAGAGAGTGAAACGGTGTGTCTCAGAGAGTGTGAGAGAGTCAAAAAATGTCACAGCGTGTCTCAGATAGTGACCGAGTGTCTCAGAGAGTCAGAGAGAGAGACAGCAAGTGTCACAGTGTGTCTCAGAGAGTGTCGCAGTCTGTCGGAGTGTGTCACAGTGTGTCTCAGAGAGGGACAGAAAGTATCACAGTATATCTCAGTGTGTCAGGGAGAGTCACATTGTGTCTCAGAGAGAGTCAGAGAGTGAAATAGTGTGTCTCAGAGAGTGTGAGAGAGAGTTAAAAAATGTCACAGTGCGTCTCCGAGAGGGACAGAGAGTGACATAGTGTGTTCCAGTGTGGCAGATAAAGTCACAGAGTGTCACAGTGTGTCTCAGAAAGAGTCAGAGAGTGTCACAGTGTGTCTCAGACAGTGTCAGAGAGTGCCACAAAGAGTTTCAGAGAGAGTCAGAGAGTGTCACAGTGTGTCTAAGGGAGTCAGAGAGAGACAGAAAGGGTCACCGTGTGTCAGAGAGTGTCGCAGTGTCGCAGAAAATGTCACCGTGTGTCAGAGAGTGTCACAGTAGGACAGAGAGTGTCATCGTGTGCCTCAGAAATTGTCGCAGTGTGTCAGAGTCTGTCAGAGAGTGTCACAGTGTTTTTCAGAGTGTCAGAGCACGTCACAGTGTATCGCAGTGTGTCAGAGGGTCACATTGTGTCTCAGCGAGAGTCAGAGAGTGACACAGTGTGTCTAAGAGAGTGTGAGAGAGAGTCCAAAATTGTCACAGTGTGTCCCAGAAAGTGACCGAGTGTCTCAGAGAGTCAGAGAGAGACAGCAAGTCTCACAGTGTGTCTCAGAGTGTCACAGTGTCTCAGAAAATGTCACCGTCTGTCAGAGAGTGTCACAATGTATCAGAGAGTGTCTCAGTGTGTCCCAGAAAGTGTTGCAGTCTGTCAGAGTATGTCACAGTGTGTCTCAGAGAGGAACAGAGAGTTATATAGTGTGTTCCAGTGTCGCAGATAGAGTCACAGAGTGTCACAGACTTTCACAGTGTGTCTCAGACAGTGTCAGAGAGTGCCACAGAGAGTTTCAGAGAGAGTCAGAGAGTGTCACAGTGTGTCTCAGAGATTCAGGGAGAGTCAGAAAGTGTCATAATCTGCCAGCGAGTGTCACAGTGTGTTTCAGAGAGAGTCAGAGAGTGTCACACTGTGTCTCAGAGATTGTCAGATAGGATCAGAGACTGTCACAGTGCATCTCAAAGTGTCAGAGAGAATCAGAGACTGTTACAGTGTGTCTGAGAGAGTGTCAGAGAGAGTCAGAATGTTTCACAGTGTGTCTCTGAGAGTTTCAGAGAGTCAGAGAGTGTCACAGTGTGTCTCTGAGAGTTTCAGAGAGAGTCAGAGAGTGTCACCGGGTGTCTAAGAGAGTGTCAGAGAGTGTCACAGTGTATCGCAGTCTGTCAGAGAGTGTGACAGTGTGTCTAAGTGAGTGTCAGAGAGTGTCACAGTGTGTCTAAGAGAGTGTCATAGTGTTTCACAGTCTATCAGAGAGTGTAACAGTGTGTCACAGAGAGTCTCACACTGTGTATCAGAGAGGGTCAGAGTGTGTCATTGTGTGTCACAGTCTGTCAGAGAGTGTCACAGTGTATCATAGTCTGTTAGAGAGAATTATAGGGTGACTCAGAGATAGTCAGAGAGTGTCACAGTGTGTCTTAAAGAGTGTCACAGTGTCACAGAGAATTTCACCATGTCTCAGAGTGTGTCACAGTCGGTCAGAGACTGTTTCTGTGTGTCAGGGAGTGCCACAGTCTGTCACAGTCTGCCAGAGAATGTCATTATGTGTTTCGGGGAGTGTCAGAGAGAGTCAGAGAGTTTCACAGTATGACTCAGAGAGTGTCAGTGTGGTCTGCGAATGTCACAGTGTGTCTCAGAGTCTCAGAGGGAGTCACAGAGTGTCACAGTGTGTCTCAGAGTGTCAGAGAGAGACAGAGTGTGACACAATCTGACAGAGTGCCACAGTGTGTCATTGCCGGCCACACACCGGCGCCTGCCTGACCACACACCAAACACAGCCTGACACTCACCGACATCTACACACTGCACCGAGCCTGACCCTCACTACCATCTGCACACCGCTCCCAGCCTGACCCTCACAGCCATCCACAAACTGTCCTCAACCTGACACTCACTGCCATCCCACACCACCCCAGCCTGACCCTCACCGCCATCCACACACAGCCACCAGCCTGTCCCTCACCGCCATCCCGCACAGCTCCAGCCTGACCCACACCACCGTCCACCAATCCCCACAGCCTGACTCCACCGCTGTCCACCAACCGCCTCCAGCCTGACCCCCACCGCCGTACAACACTGCCACAGCCAGACCCACACTGCCGCCCAAAAACCGCCCCTAGCCTGACCCTCACCACCGTCCACACACCGCCACCAGCCTGACCCTCATCGCCACTCACACACCAGCGCCAGCATGACCCGCATTGCTGCCCGCACACTGCTCCCAGCCTGAACCCCACTGCTGTCCACACACCACACCCAGCCTCACCCTCACTGCTGTCTACACACTGCTCCCAGCCTGATCCTCACCACCGTTCACACACCGCCACCAGCCGGACCCTCATCACCGCCCACAAACTGACCCCAGCCGGACCCTCAGCATCGAGCACACACCATCCCCAGGCTGACCCACATTGACGCCAAACACACCACTCCCAGCCTGACTCTCACCACCATCCACACACCACCCCCAGCCTGACTACTGCCGCTGTCCACTCTCTGCGCCAAACCTGATCCCCACCGCTGTCCACACACCGCAACCAGCCAGACCCTCCCCGCTGTCCTCACACCACCCTTAGCCTAACTCTCAACGCCATCAATGCACCACCCCCAGCCTGACCCTCACCGCCGTCCACACACTGCCCCCAGCCTGAACTTCACCACCATCCACACGCCGCCCCCAGCCTGACCCGCACCATCGTACACACACCGCCCGCAGTCTGACCCTCACTGCCGTCCACACACCGCCCCCAGCCTGAACCTGACTACTGTCCACACGCCGCCCCCCTGACCCGCACCATCATACACACACCGCCCCCAGCAATACCCTCACAACCATCCATTCAGCGCCCACAGCCTGACCCCCACCATCGTTCACATGCCAACACCAGCCTGATGCTCCCGTCCGAACACACAGCAACACCTGCCTGACACCCACTGTCACACAACACCGGCCCCAGCCTGACACCCACCGCCACCCAACACTGCCTCTAGCCTGAACCTCACAGCCACCCACACACCACCCAAAGCCTGACCCTCACTGCAGACCACACAACGCCCCCAGCCTGACGCTCACCGCCATCTACATACCGCCCTCAGCGTGCCCCTCACCGCTGCCCACACACCGCCCCAGAATGATCCTCACCACCATCCAGACACCGTTCCCTGCCTGACACTCAACGCCGTTTACACACCGCCCCCAGTTTGACCCTCAACGCTGTCTACACACCATCCCCAGCCTGACCTTCACTGCTGTGTACACGCCGACCCCAGCCTGACCCTCACCGCTGTCCACCAACTGCCCCAAGCTTGACACCACCATCATCCAACACTGCCACAAGCCTGACGATCACGGCCGCCCACACACCACCCACTGCATGACCTTCACCGAGAACACACAATGCCCTGAGCCAGACCCTCACCACCGCCCACACGCCGCCCCCAGCCTGTCCCTCACCATCATCCAGCACCGCTCCAGCCTGACCCTCACTGCCGTAAACACAACGCCACCAGCCTGTCCCTCACCACAATCCAACACCGTCACCAGCCTTTCCCTCACCACCATCCACACACCGCCCACAGCCTGACCCTCACACTGTCATTCATGCATTGACCACAGCCTGACCGTCCCCTTCAAACACACACCACCCCCTGGCTGACACCCAACGCCACCCAACACCGCCCCCAGCCTGAAACTCGCTGCTGCCCACACACCACCCCCAGCCTGAACCCCACCGCTGTCCACACACCGCACCCAGCCTGACACCCACCACCACCCAACACCACCCCCAGCCTGAACCTCACAGACACCCACACACCATCCCCAGCCTAATCCTCACCACAGTCCACACAACGCCCCCAGCCTGAAGCTCACTGCTGTCTACCTACCGCCCCCAGTCTGACCCTCACTGTCGCCCACATACTGCCCCCAGAATTACCCTCAACACCGTCTAGACACCGACCCCAGCCTGACACTTAACGCTGTTCACACACCGCCCCAAGCCTGACCCTCAACACCATCTACACACCACCCCCAGTCTGACCTTCAATACCGTGTATATGCCGACCCCAGCCTGCCCCTCACCGCTGTCCACCAATCGCCCCCAGCCTGACACCACCACCGTCCAACACTGCCACAAGCCTGACCCTCACGGCCGCCCACACACCACCCCTAGCTTTAACCTCACTGCCGTCCACACACCACGCACAGCATGACCCTCACCAAGAACACACAACACCCTGAGCCAGACCCTCACCACCGCCCACACTCCGCCCCGAGCCTGAGGCTCATGGTCGTAGAACACTGACCCAAACCTGACCCTCACCACTGTCCACACACCGCACCCAGCCTGACCCTCATCGATGTCCACACGCCACCTCCAGCTTTTCCATCACTGCCGTCCACACACCGCCCTCAACCTGACCCTCACTGCCGTCCACACACTGCACCCAGCCTGACCCTCACTGCCGCCCACACACCGCACCCAGGCTGACCTCACTGCCGTCCACACACTGCACCCAGCCTGACCCTCACTGCTGTCCACACGCTGCCCCCAGCCTGTCCCTCAATGCCATTCGCACACCGCCCCCAGCCTGACCCTCATTGTTGTCCACACACCGGCCCCAGGCTGATTCTCACTGCCGTCCAGCACCACCCCAGCCTGACCCTCACTGCGTCAACGCACCGCCACCAGCCTGTCCCTCACCGCAGTCCAACATCATCAGCAGCCTCTCGCTCAGCAACATCCACACACCACCCACAGCATGACCCTCACCACCATCCACACACCACCCCCAGTCTGACCCTCACTGCCACCGACAAACTGTCACCAGCCTGTACCTCACCATCACCAACACACCGCCCTCACCCTGAACCCCACCGCCATCCACACACCGCACCCAGACTTACCCTCACAGCTGTCTACACACCACTCCCAGCCTGACACGCTCCACCGTCCACACACTACCCCAGCCTAACCCTCACCACCACCCACACACAGCCCCCACAATGACCCTCAGTACCGTCCACACACCACCACCAGCCTGACCCTCACCGCCATCCACACACCACCTCAAGGCTGACCCTCAGCACTGCCCACACACTGTCTCCAACCTGACCCTCACCACCATCCACACACCATCTCCAGTCTGACCCTCTCCATCGTCAACCAACCGCCCCAGCCTGACCCTCACCGCCGTCAACCAACCACCCACCTCCTGATCCTCACTGCTGTCCAATAACGCCCCAGCCTGACCCTCATTGCCGCCCACACACCAGCTCTAGCCTTATCCTCACAGCCGTTCATACTCCACCCCCAGCCTGACCCTTAGCTCCATCCACACACAGTTCCCAGCCTGTCCCTACCTGCCATGCACACATCGACCCAGCCTAACCCTCACCACCGTCCAACACCATCCCAAGCCTGTCCCTCACCACTGGTCACCCCCCGCCCCCAGCCTGACCCTCACTGCCATCCACACACCGTACCCAGCCTGACACTCACCACTGGCCACACGCCACCACCAGTCTGTTCCTCACTGCCATCCACAAACTGTCTGGCACCGCCCCAGCCTGACCCTCACTGCCGTCTGGCACCGCCCCAGCGTGACCCTCACCACCATCCACACACCACCACCAGCCTGTCCCTCACCGCCGTCCTGCACTGCCCCAGGCTGACCCACACCACCGTCCATCAACCACCCACAGCCTGACTCCACTGCTGTCGACCAACCACCCCCAGCCTGACCTCCATTGCTGTCCAACACTACCACAGCCTGACACTCAGCCCCGCCCATACACCTCCCCTAGCCTGAGCCTCAACACTGTCCACACACCACCACCAGCCTGACCTGCACCGCATCCACACACCACCCCAATTCTGACCCTCACCACTGCCCACAGCCTGACCCTCACCACCACTCACACACCATCTCCAGCTTGACCCTCACTGCCACCCACAGACCGCCCCCAGCCTGAACCCCACTGCCATCCACACACCACATCCAGCCTGACCCTCACCGCTGTCTACACACCGCCCCCAAGCCTGACACTCTCCACCGTCCACACACCACCCCCAGCCTGACCCTCTCCACCATCCAATAATGCCCCAGCCTTACCCTCACTGCCATCCAATAACGCCCCAGCCTGAGCCTCACTGCTGCCCACACACTGGCCCTCGCCTAATCCTCCCAGCCGTTCACACTCCACCCCCAAACTGACCCTCACGGCTGTCCACACACCACCTCCAGCCTGTCCCTCACTGCCATCCACACATCAACCCAGCCTGAGCCTCACCGCCGTCCAACACCATAACAAGCCTGTCCATCACCGCCAGCCACACGCCAACCCCAGTCTAACCCTCAGTGTCGTCCACACGCCGCCACCAGTGGGTCCCTCACTGCCATCCGCACACCTCCCCCAACCTGACCCTCACTGCCATCCACAAACCGTCCCCAACCTGACTCCCACCACCATCCCGCATCGCCCCAGCCTGACCCTCACCGCCGTCCACACATCGCCACCAGCCTGACCCTTACCGCCATCCAACAACCATCCCCAGCCTGACCTCACCGCTGTACACCAACCGCCCCCAGCCTGTCCCCCACTGCCGTCCAACACTGCCACAGCCTGACTCTCACTGCCGCCCACACACCGCCCCGAACCTGACCCTCACCACCGTTCAGAAACCGCCACCAGCCTGACCCTCACTGCTGCCCATGCACCACCCCAAGACTGACCCTCGCCACTGCCCACACACCGCCCACCGCCTGACTCTCACCACCACCTACACACTGCCGCCAGCCTGACCCTCACTGCCACCCACACACCGTCTCCAGCCTGACACTCATTGCCACCTGTGCACTGCCTCCAGCCTGAACCCCACCACTGTCCACACACCACACCCAGCCTGATGCTCACCGCTGTTGACACACCGCACCAGCCTGACACTCTCCACCGTCCACACACCACCCCGAACCTGACCCTCACCACCGTCCACACACTGCCTCCATGCTGACCCTCACCACCGTCCACAAACCACCCCGACCCTGACCCTCACCTCACCACCGTCCCCACACCATCTCCAGCCTTACACTCACTGCCGTCCAACAATGACCCCAGCCTGACCACCACCACCAACCACACACCATCCCCAGCCTGACCCCCACCACTGTCCAACACTGCCACAAGCCTGACCCTCACTGCCAAGCACACACTGACCCAAGCCTTATCCTAACAGCCATTCACACACCACCCCCAGCCTAAACCTCATTGCCATCCACATACAGCACCAACCTGTCCCTCACTGCCATCCACACACACAATGCCCAGCCTGACTCTCATCGACGTGCAGCTATGCCCCAGCGTGACCCTCACCACCGTCTACACTCCGCCACCAACTTGACCCTTGACGCCGTCCAACATTGTCCCTCACCGCAGGCCACATACCGCCCCCCCACCTAACCGTCACCACCGTCCACACGCCGCCCCCAGCCTGTCCCTCACTGCAATCCACAAACCCTCCACAGCTTGGCTCTCACCACCGTCCCGCACCGCCCCAGCCTGATCCTCCCCTCTGAACTATCACCAACCCCTGCCTGACACCCACTGCCACCCAACACCGCTCTCAGCCTGAACCTCACAGCCACCCACACACCACCCCCAGCCTGACGCTCACCACCGTCTACATTCCGCCCCCAGCATGACCCTCACTGTTGCCCACACACCGCCCCCAGCCTGAACCTCACCGCCGTCCACACAACGCCCCCAGCCTGAACCTCACTGCCGTCCACATACTGCCCCCAGCATGACCCTCACTGTCGCCCACACACTGCCCCCAGAATGATCCTCACCACTGTCCAGACACGGCCCCAAGCCTGACTCTCACCGCTGTCCACACACCACACCCAGCCTGAACTTCACCACCATCCACACATTGCTGCCAGCCTGACCCTCACTTCCATCCAAACACCGCCCCCAGCCTGACGCTCACTGCCATCCACACGCCGCCCACAGCCTGAACCTCATCACCGCCCACAAACTGCACCCAGCCTGACCCTCACCACCGCCCACACACCGCACCCAGTCTGAACCTCACCGCCATCCACTCACCCCTGCCAGCCTGACCCTCACTGCCATCCACACACCGACCCCAGACTGACACTCATCACTGTGCACACACACCAATATGGCCCCCTGCCTGACCCTCACCACTGTCCACAGACTCTCCGCAACCTGACCCTCACCACAATCCACACACCGCCCACAGCCTGACAATCAACGCCGTCCACACACCGCACCCAGACTGACCCTCACTGCCGTCCACACACCACACCCAGACTAACCCTCACTGCCATCCACTCACCGCTGCCAGCCTGACCCTCACTGCCATCCACACACCACACCTAGACTGACCCTCACTGCCATCCGCACACTATACCCAGACTGACCCTCAATGCCATCTGCACACCGCATGCAGACTGACCCTCACACCGACCCCAGCCTGACACTTATCACTGTGCACACACACCACCTGCAGCTTGACCCTCACCGCCGCTCAATACAGCCCCAGCCTGACCCTCACCACCGTCCACCAACCGCGCCCTGCCTAACACGCAATGCCATCCAACACTGCCACAAAACTAACCCTCGCCACCGTCCAATATGGTCCCCTGCCTGACCCTCACCACTGTCACAGACCACCCACAACCTGACCCTCACCACCATCCACACACCGCCCACAGCCTGACAGTCATTGCCGTCAACACACCGCACCCAGCCTAAACCTCACTGCCTTCCACACACTGCACCCAGACTGACCCTCACTGCCATCCGCACACTGCACTCAGACTGACCCTCAATGCCATCTGCACACCGCATGCAGACTGACCTACACTGCCATCCACAGACCGCCCCCAGCCTGACTCTCACTGCCTTCCACACACTGAACCCAGACTGACCCTCACTGCCATCCGCACACTGCACTCAGGCTGACCCTCAATGCCATCTGCACACCGCATGCAGACTGACCTACACTGCCATCCACAGACCGCCCCCAGCCTGACCCTCACTGCCTTCCACACACTGAACCCGGACTGACCCTCACTGCCAAAACACACCACACCCAGTCTGACCCTCACTGCCGTCCACACACCACACCCAGACTGAACCTCACTGGAATCTGCACACCGCACCCAGGCTGAACCACACTGCCGTCAACACACTGCACCCAGACTGACCGTCACTGCCGTCCACACACCGCACCGAGACTGACCCTCACTGCCGTCCACACACCGCACCCAGAATGACCCTCACTGCCATCCACACACCGCACCCAGACTGACCCTCACTGTCATCCACAGACCGCACCCAGACTGACCCTCACTGCCATCCACACACCGCACCGAGACTGACCCTCACTGCCGTCCACACACCGCACCCAGACTGACCCTCACTGCCATCCACACACTGCACCCAGACTGACCCTCACTGCCGTCCACACACCTCACCGAGACTGACCCACACTGCCGTCCACACACCGCACCGAGACTGACCATCACTGCCTTCCACACACCCACCCCAGCCTGACCCTCACTGCCGTCCACACACCGCACCCAGAATGACCCTCACTGCCATTAACACACCACACCCAGACTGACCCTCACTGCCATCCGCACACTGCACCCAGACTGACCCTTAATGCCATCTGCACACCGCATGCAGACTGACCATCACTGCCATCCACAGACCGCCCCCAGCCTGACCCTCACTGCCGTCCACACACTGAACCCAGACTGACCCTCACTGCAAAAACACACCACACCCAGACTGACCCTCACTGCCGTCCACACACGACACCCAGACTGACCCTCACTTGAATCCGCAGACCGCACCCAAGCTGAACCACACTGCTGTCAACATACCGCACCCAGTCTGACCCTCACTGCCGTCCACACACCGCACTGAAATTGACCCTCACTGCCGTCCACACACCGCACCCAGAATGACCCTCACTGCCATCCACACACCGCACCGAGACTGACCCTCACTGCCGCCCACACACCGCACCCAGATTGACCCTCACTGCCATCCACACACTGCACCCAGACTGACCCTCACTGCCGTCCACACACCGCACCGAGACTGACCCACACTGCCCTTCCACACACCGCACCGAGACTGATCATAACTGCCTTCCACACACCGCACCGAGACTGACCCTCACTGCCGTCCACACACCGCACCCAGAATGACACTCACTGCCGCCCACACACCGCACCCAGACTGACCCTCACTGCCATCAACACTCTGCACCCAGACTGACCCTCACTGCCATCCACACACCGCACCGAGACTGACCCACACTGCCCTTCAACACACCGCACCGAGACTGACCATAACTGCCTTCAACACACTGCCCCCAGCCTGACCCTCACTGCCATCCACACACTGCACTCAGACTGACCCTCAATGCCATCTGCACACTGCATGCAGACTGACCCTCACTGCTATACACAGACCGCCCCCAGCCTGACTCTCACTGCCATCCACACACTGAACCCAGACTGACCCTCACTGCCTCCACACACCACACCCAGACTGACCCTCACTGCCGTCCACACACCACACCCAGACTGACCCTCACTGGAATCTGCACACCGCACCCAGGCTGAACCACACTGCCATCAACACACCGCACCCAGACTGACCCTCACTGCCGTCCACACACCGCACCCAGAATGACCATCACTGCCATCCACAAACCGCACCCAGACTGACCCTCACTGTCATCCACACACCGCTCCCAGACTGACCCTCACTGCCATCCACACACCACACCGAGACTGACACTCACTGCCATCCACACACTGCCCCCAGACTGACCCTCACTGCCATCCACACACTGCACCCAGACTGACCCTCACTGCCGTCCATACACCGCACCGAGACTGACCCACACTGCCGTCCACACACCGCACCGAGACTGACCATCACTGCCTTCCACACACCGACCTCAGCCTGACCCTCACTGCCGTCCACACACCGCACCCAGAATGACCCTCACTGCCGTCCAGACACCACACCCAGACTGACCCTCACTGCCATCCGCACACTGCACCCAGACTGACCCTCAATGCCATCTGCACACCGCATGCAGACTGACCCTCACTGCCGTCCACACACTGAACCCAGACTGACCCTCACTGCCTCCACACACCACACCCAGACTGACCCTCACTGCCATCCACACACCACACCCAGACTGACCCTTACTTGAATCCGCAGACCACACTCAGGCTGAACCACACTGCCTTCCACACACCGCACCCAGACTAACCCTCACTGCCATCCACACACTGCACCCAGACTGACCCTCACTGCCGTCCACACACCGCACCGAGACTGACCCACACTGCCCTTCCACACACCGCACCGAGACTGACCATAACTGCCTTCCACACACCGCACCCAGACTGGCCCTCACTGCCGTCCACACACCACACCTAGACTGATCCTCACTGGAATCCGCACACAGCACCCAGACTGAACCTCACTGCCGTCAACACACCGCACCTAGACTGACCCTCACTGCCGTCCACACACCGCACCCAGACTGACCCTCACTGCCGTCCACACACCGCACCCAGAATGACCCTCACTGCCATCCACACACCGCACCCAGACTGACCCTCACTGCCGTCCACACACCGCACCCAGACTGACCCTCACTGCCGTCCACACACCGCACCGATCCTGACCCACACTGCCGTCCACACACCGCACCGAGACTGACCATCACTGCCTTCCACACACTGCCCCCAGCCTGACCCTCACTGCCATCCACACACCGTACCCAGACTGACCCTCACTGCCGTCCACACACCGCACCCAGAATGACCCTCACTGCCATCCACACACCGCACCCAGACTGACCCTCACTGCCGTCCACACAACACCGACAGCCTGACCCTCACTGCCGTCCACACACCGCACCCAGACTGACCCTCACTGCCGTCCACACACCGCACCCAGACTGACACTCACTGCCGTCCACACACCGCCTCCAGACTGACCCTCACTGCCGTCCACACACCGCACCCAGACTGACCCTCACTGCCATCCACACACCGCACCCAGACTGACCCTCACTGCTGTCCACACACCGCACCCAGACTGACCCTCACTGCCGACACACACTGCCCCCAGCCTGACCCTAACTGCCATCCACACACCGCACCCAGACTGACCCTCACTGCCGTCCACACACTGAAACCAGACTGACCCTCACTGCCATCCACACACCGCACCCAGACTGACCGTCACTGCCATCCACACACCGCACCGAGACTGACCCTCACTGCCGTCCACACACCGCACCCAGAATGACCCTCACTGCCATCCACACACCGCACCGTGACTGACCCTCACTGCCTTCCACAGACCGCACCCAGACTGACCCTCACTGCCATCCACACACTGCACCCAGACTGACCCTCACTGCCATCCACACACCGCACCCAGACTGACCCTCACTGCCGTCCACACACCGCACCCAGACTGACACTCACTGCCATCCACACACTGCCCCCAGACTGACCCTCACTGCCATCCGCACACCGTACCCAGACAGATCCTCACTCCTGTCCACACACCACCCCTAGCCTGACACTCACCACCATCTACACACCACCCCCAGCCTGACCCTCACCACTGCCCACACAAGCCCCCCAGCTGAACCATTACCACCGCCCACACACCAACCCAACAATGTCACTCACCACCATCCACACACCGCACCCAGCCTGTCCTTCACCGCCATCCTCACACCACCTCCGCCCTAACCGTCATTGACATCAAACACACCACCCATAGCCTGACTCTCACTGCCATCCACCAACCGCCCCCAGCCTGACCCCCACGACCGTCCACCAACTGCCCTGGCCTGAACCCCACCGCCGTCCAACACTGCCACAAGCCTGGCCCTCACCGTCATCCAATACCGCCATAGCCTGACCCACATCACTGCACACACACTGCCCCTAGACAGACCCTCACAATCGTCCACACACCACCCACAGCCTGACCCTCACCACCGACAATACACCTCCTCTGTCCTGACCCTCACCGCCACCCACACACCGCGCATGGCTTGACGTTCTCTGCCATCCAACACTGACCCAAGCCTGACCCTCATCGTCATTCACAGACCCTCCCCAGACGGACTCTCACCGCCGTCCTGCATCGCACGCGGCCTGACCCTCATCGCCGTCCACACACTGCCACCAGCCTGACTCTCCCTGCCGTCCAGCATCGCACCTGGCCTGACCCTCACCGCCATCTACACACCGCCGTCGGCCTGATCCTCACCATCACCCACACACCACCCCAGACTGACCCGCATTAATGTCGAACACACCGCCCCAGCCTGACCTTCACCGCCATCCACCAATGACACCAGCCTCACTGTAATCGATGTCAAACACACCGTCACCAGCCTGACACACACCACCATCCACACACCGCCCCAGCTTGACCCTCACCATCGCCCAAACACCGCCCTCCGCCTGATTCACATCACTGCCCACACACGGCCCCCAGCCTGACGCTCAACATCACCGACACACCGTACCCAGACTGACCCTCATTCAGTCTGACCCTCACCGCCATCCACCAATGACGCCACCCTGACCATCTCCACCATCCACACACATCACCTCAGCCTGACCATCATCGACATCAAACATGCTGCCCACAGTGTGACCATCACCGCTGTCCACCAACCGCCCCCAGCCTCACCCCCTCCACCGTCCACCAAACGCCCCGGCCTGAAACCCACTGCTGTTCTACACTGCCACAAGCCTGACCCTCACTGCTGCCCAATACCGCCCCAGCCTGACCCTCACCGCCGTCCACCAATGATCCAAGCCTGACCATCTCCACTGTCCACACACAACCCCAGCCTGACCATCATCGACATCAAACACACTGCCCCCAGCCTGACCCCCCACCACTGTCCACCAACCACGCCCTGCCTGACACCCACTGCCGTCCAACACTGATACAAAAGTGACAATCACCGCTATCCAATACTGCCCACTGCCTGACCCTCACTGCCGTCCACAGACCGCCCAAAGCCTGACCCCCACTGTCAGTCACACACCGACCCCAGCCTGACCGTCCCCTCCGAACACACAGCGCCCTCAGCCTTACTCTCACCACAGTCCAACAGCACCCCCAGCCTGAAGCTCACCACTGTCCACACACCACCCCCAGTCTGACCCTCACCGCCGACGACAGACCACCTAAAGCCTGATCCTCACCACTGCCCACACGCAGCCCCCCGCCTGACCCTCACTGCTGTCCAACACCGCCTCAACCCGAACCCTCACTGCCGTCCACATACCGCTCTCAGCCTGACTCTCTCACCAATGCCCACTCACCGCCTCCATGCTGATCCTCACATTGCACAACACCGCCCCCAGCCTGACACTCACCGCCATCCACACAGCACCCCCAGCTTGACCCTCACTGCCGTCCACACAGCACCCCAAGCTTGATCCTCACTGCAGTCCACACACAAGGCCAAGCCTGAACCTCACTGCAGTCCACATACCACGCCAGCCTGACACTCACCGCCATCCACACACTGCCCCAGCCTGACTTCACCGCCGTCCACACATATCACAGCCTGACCCTCACCGCCGTCCAACATGAGTCCTGCCTCCCGCACTCAGCACCACACCCCACACCCAAACTCATGCCTGCTGCTCCCATCCAACACTGCTACCCTGCCACGAATTCACTCCCCAACCCCGTCCAACACCGCCACCTCCCCTACCCTTTCCAACACTGCCCCCTCCCCCAACCCTGTCCAACACCGCCCCCTCCCACAACCCTGTCCAACACCGCCCCCTTCCCCCAACCCCATCAAACATTTCCCCCTTCCCCCAACCCCGTCCAACACCACACCCTCCCCAACCCAATCCAACGCCACGTCCTCCCCAAACCCGGCCAACACCGCCCCCTCCCCAACCCCATCCAACATCGCACCCTGCCTCAACCCCCTCTCTCACACTTCCTCTCCCCTCTCTCTACCCCCTCTCGCTCTTCTCTCTCTCTCTTCCCCCTCTCTCTCCCCCTCACTCTCTCGCCCCCCTCTCTCTCACACACTTCTCTCAACCCCACTCGCTCTTGCCCTCACTCTCTCTCTCAACCCCCTCTCTCCCTCTCTCTCAACTCCCTCTCTCTCTCTCGCCCTCACTCTCTCTCTCACTCCCCCCCACTTTCGCTCCCCATTTTGCCCCCTCTTTCATCCCACTCTTTTGCCCCTCCTTTCGCCCCCTCTCTTTCGCCACACCCTCTTTTGCCCCTCCTTTCGCACACTCTCTCTTTCACTCCCCCTCTCTTTCGCCCCCCTCTTTCGAGCCCCTCTCTTTTCCCATCCCCTCTTTTGCCCCCTCTCTTTCTTCCCCGTCTCTTTCGTCATTCCTTGCCCCCGCTCTCTCTCGCCCACTCTCTCTATCGTCCCCCTCTCTCTTGACCCCTCTCTCTTGCTACCCTCTCTCTCCCCCTCACTCTATCTCCCCCTGCTCATTCACTCTCCCTGCACATTCTCTCTCTCTCGCCCACTCTCACTCTGTCGCACTCTACGCACCATCTCGTCCCTCTGTCTGTCGCTCTCTATCTCTTTCTCTCTCTGTCACTCTCTCTCTATTTCTCTCTCACTTTCTCTCTCTCTCTGGACCCATCTCCCCCCTTGGTCACTCTCTCTCTCTCTCTCTCAAGTCACTATCGCCTCATCTCTCTCTCCCCTTCTCTCTCTCGTTATCGCCCCCTGTCTCGCTTTCACTTGCCACCATCCCCTACCTCTCTTGCCCCCCCGTATTTCTCAGCTCCTCTCTTTCTCTCGCTCAGCCTCTCTCTCTCAATCTCTCTCTCTCTCATTCTCTGTCTCACCCTCTCTCTCTCTACTGCTTGCCCTCTGTCTGTCCTTCTGTCTCTCTCTCCTCGCATGTCTCTCTCTCACTATCTCCCTCTCTCAGCTCCTCTCTCTTGCCCCACTCTTTCGCTCCCCCGCTCTCACCCTCTCTCTTCCGCTGCCCCCCTCGTCCCTTCTCTCTTACTCTCGGAAACCCTCTCGCAGACTTCTCTCCTTCTCACCCATCCTCTCTCTTTCCTCTATCTCAACATCGCTCCATCGTTCTCTCACTCGCCCTGTCTCTTTATCTCTCCCCGAACTCTCTCTCTCTCTCTCTCTCTCTCTTTACCTTGCTCTCGCTGACTCTCTTCGGTCCCCTTATTCTCTCTCACCCGTTTCTTTTCTCCCTCTCTCTCACTATGTCTCTCTCTCTCTTTCTGTCTCGCCCTGTATTGCCCCTGCGCTCTCGCTGTCACCCTTTCTTTCTCCCACCCCCCTCTCTGTCAACCCCCCTCTCACGGAGCGCTCTCTCCTTCTTGACCTTCCGCTCTCTCTCTCTCGTCTCTCTCGCCCTCGCTCTCTACCAACAAAACACTCTCTCTCTTGTCCTCTCTCTCTCTCGCCCTGACTCTCTTTCTTGCCCTCACTCCCTTTCTTGCCCCCGTGCTCTCTCTCTCGACCCCTTTCTCTCTCCCTCGCACCCTCTGTCTTACCCCCTCTATCTCTCTTTTGCCTCCATCTCTCTCAAACCCCGTTTCTCTCTCTCTTGCTCATTCTGTCTGTCTTGCTCCCTCTCCCTCTCTTGTCCCTCAATCTCTCTTACCCATCTCTCTTTCTTGATCTCTTAATGCCTCCCTCTCTCGCTTCTTCTTTCTCTCACCTCCTCTCTCCTTCCCCCTCATTCTCGCTGTCTTGCCCTCCCCTCTCTCACTCCCTCTCTCTCACCTCTATGTCTCTCCCATCCCGTTTTTCTCTCTTTCACTCACCTAATCATTCTCTCACCCACTCTAACTCTCTTGCCCATTCTCTCTCGCCCTCACAAACTCTCTCTCACTCGCCCTCTCACTCACTCTCCCGCCTGCTTCCTTGCCCCTCTCTCTCGATCCCCTTCTCTCTCGCTCTCTCGACCCCCTCTTTCTCGACCCTCTCTCTTGCCGCCTCGATCTCTCTCGACCTCCTGCTTTTTTTTTGCCCCTCCCTCTATCTCTCACCCCTGCCTCTCTCTCATTCTCTCAGCCATCATTCTCTCTCTCTCTCTCCCCTCTCTCCTCTTCTCTCTCTCTCTCGCCTCCCCATCTCTCTCATCCACTTTCTCTCTCCTTTCCCCCCTGTCTCTAAGACTTGCCCCCTTTCTTTCTCATTCCCTCCCTCGCACCTCTCTGTCTCTGTCTATCTCTCTCTTGCCTCTGCCTCTCATTATCTTTTCCCTTGTCTCTCTCTCTCCCTACTTCACCCTATCTCTCTCTTGCCCCCTTCTCTCTCTCTCTGCTCCTTCACTCTCTCTCCCCGTTATCTCACTGTCGGTCCCCCTCCCTCCGTGTCTCTCTCTCCCCACCTCCCTCCGTTTCTCTCTGACTGAATCTCTCTTCCTTCTGTCCCTCCCTCTCTCTGACACACTCTGTCTCCCTGGTCCTTTCCTCTCCCTCTAACCCAGAGACTGGGGGCTGCTTGTGGGGAGTGGGGTGAGATGATAGAGAGATGTGGGAAATGGGAGGAGGTGAAAATAGGGTAGAGACAGAATTGCGGGAGTGAGACAGAGACGGCAGGAGAGAGAGAATAAGGGTGAGGGGGAGAGGGAAGAGTGGAGGCAGGTGGAGAATCTCGTATTGGGGGTGTGAGAGGGAGGGGGAGGGGGAGGGAGAAACAATAATGAAGGCAGGTGGAGAAATCGGGGTTGAGGGGTTTCTGAGAGGGGACGAGAGAATGAAAGGGAGATGAGGTGAGAAAGAGACTGTGCAGAAAGAGAGAGAGAAGTGATGAGAAAGAGTAGGGGAGAGGAAATGGGGAGGCCAGGTTAGAGTGGGAGGGGGGCCGAGGGAGTTAAACCCAGCTCCTGAGCTCAGGGCGCGGTGCCCTCCCCTTCCCTGAGGACCAGGACTTGGGGCTGACTCTCTCTCTCTCCAGCTCAGCTTCTCCAACACAAAGACACACAACAACATCGGTCACTCTGCTGCTCGGCACGCTTTAATCAACATTTTTATTGTTTAAAATTGTAAGTGATGGATACAGTCAGTGGGATGGTGCCTTTTCACACTGGCCCCTGAGTTGTGAGAAACATTGAAATGTTTTCCTGTAACCCCCCTGTGGGATAAGGATGGACAAACCAGCGCTACCCTCAGTCTGTTACCATAGCGACAGGCTGCTCCATCGCTGAAACACTGAACTGAAATGAGAAAATCCCGGGTGGATTGATTAATGAGGGAATTTGATGGATGGATGGATTTGGGTGAAGGGATATTTCAGCACATTCTTCAGCTGCTGCCTGAACTTAGTCTGGGTCACGGCATAAATTGCGGTATTTGTGCAGCAACTGAGGAGCTGCAGCATGAAGCCCAATTCCCGCACAAAGGGATGGAGATACACAGACCGATACCCAATATCATCCATCCGGTACCATACAGAATACACCATGACCGTTGACCATAACACGATGAAATTGGCCGAGATCACAAACAGTAAAATGATGGATTTTTTTCGGTTTCTCATTTCAGTGTCAGACTGAGCGTCCCCATTGGTGTGAGCGCGGAGTCTCCTGCGGGCTCTGCTGGTCACTAAAATGTGTCTGACGGTGAGAACATTGAGCAGCAGAATCAGGAGAAATGGGACACACGGGGTGAGAATGTAGTGGAGGAACTCGATTGTGGCCCAGACACTGGATAATCGAACAGCGACTCTTATTGAACAAAACCGGGGGAGGTTCATCAGCAAATACCGCGGCTCGAGCATAAAATACCAGAAAATGTTCTTTAAACAGCTCAGCACAGTCACTGCTCCCAGAACCACAGCCGCCGTTTTCTCACTGCAATATTTACTTTTCAGCTTCTGGCAACAAATGGCCACAAACCGATCAAAGGTGAAAGTGACGGTGAACCAGACAGAGCAGTCAGTGGCTGCATAAAGCAGGACAGCGTGGATATTACACACGGGGGCGGAGTACACCAGGAAATAAAACTGTTCCTCATAAACAATGGGAATGTGTCTCAGGATCAGGTCGAGGATAATGACCAGGAGATCCGCCGCTGCCATGGCCCCCAGGTAACGTCTGACACAAGGAGACAATCCACAATCTTTATAAAGCAGGATGTAGATGGTCACTATGTTAACTGTGAGGAAGGAAAACAAACCCATTATCCATCAGTCTGGAGGCAAAGGGACCCGTTTGATCGGGGACACAGTGAGATTTTCAAATGTGTCCCTGTATTCAGGGATTTATTAAAATAATTGGATTTGGAATAACAAATGGGAAGGTCGGAATTACTGACAAATATGTGACATAAACCACAAGAAACCCTCCCTCCCCCAACACACAGAGACACATCCATAAGGACAGATGGTTTCTAGAACATTCCCACACACTCGATCACTGGAGAGCAGACACAGGTCACTCCTTCCCAGTTCCTAATACGGAGGGTGGAAACGTTGCTATCCTGAAGGAATCTCTCCCAGTTTCCTGAAGACAAACGGAGTTTGGGAATTTCTGTATTTTGGTCTAAATTGTGGTCGATGCTGTGTCGTGGAGAAATGTAAATGCAGGGAAAATGTATTCACCCATTTAACTGCCTGAGGGGCCTTCGGAACAGTGTCTCCTTCTCCCTGGAACGGGATCTCTTCCCTCGGGATCTTATCGTTTGTTAAATTCACTGACGTCCGGCCGTTCACATACAATGTCAGGGACAGAACGTTCCGGGGAATGTCAGTTATAAAATGTCAGGTACAGAACGTTCCAGGGAATGACAGTTATAGAATGTCAGGGACAGAACATTCCGGGGAATATCAGTTATAGAATGTTGGGGACAGAACGTTCCGGGGAATGTCAGTTATAGAATGTCGGGGACAGAACATTCTGGAGAATGTCAGTAATAGAATGTCAGGGACAGAACGTTCCAGGGAATGGCAGTTATAGAATGTCGGGGACAGAACGTTCCATTGAATGGCAGTTATAGAATGTCGGGGAGGGAATGTTCCGGGGAACTCCTTGACCTGTCCATGACCTTTCCCCCCATCCACCCCACCCTCCTCTCTGACCTATCACCTCTCCCCCTGTAAACCGGGAGCCATTCCCCCACCCCCCGGCAGCATGTAGGACTGAGTACACCGACACAGTGCGTTGATCTGTAACCCAGGAGCAGTTACCCTCCCAGCATGTAGGACTGTATACACCACCCCAGTACATTGATCTGTAACCCAGGAGCAGTTACCCTCCCAGCATGTAGGACTGTGTACCCCACCCCAGTACATTGATCTGTAAAGCAGGAGCAGTTACCCTTCCAGCATGTAGGGCTGTGTTCACCACCCCAGTGCATTGATCTGTAAACTAGGAGCAGATATCCTCCCAGCATGTAGGACTGTGTACCCCACCCCAGTGCATGGATCTGAAAACCATGGACAGTTACCCTCCCAGCATGTAGGACTGTGTACCCCACACCAGTACATTGATCTGTAACCCAGGAGCAGTTACCCTCCCAGCATGTAGGACTGTGTACCCCACCCCAGTGCATTGATCTGTAACCCAGGAGCAGTTACCCTCCCAGCATGTAGGACTGTGTACACCAGCCCAGTGCATTGATCTGTAACCCAGGAGCAGTTATCCTCCCAGGATGTAGGACTGTGTACCCCACCCCAGTCTATTGCTCGGCAAGACTGTGTTAGATCCCTGCCCAGTGTGGGGAAACTTGCAGCCCGTTCTGTAACTGACAGGATGTACAGCTCTCACCCATTTACAGCTCCATATCTCCATTGTTGCCCTGCCAAGAGGGTGCTGTGGGTGTGAACCATCACTGCCAGAGAGAGATGGCGGGGGAATCAGTTTAAATATCACCACATGGGAGGGGCTTGGGGTATAGACAGAGAGGGGGAGACTGAGAGACAGTGTCATGGAAGGATGTGTTCCCAGGTTTCAGAATGCAGAAATGTAGACACTTCGATAGCATCCTGTAACAAGAGCCTGCCTTCCCAGGAAAGATGGGAAAATGGGATATTTGAGCATTTGTACTACAGCTTTGTAAATGGGAGTTGTTTCAACAGAATCTATGATTCACTGGGCTGAATCAAACAAAAGACTGTCTCAGTAACGTTTTCCCTTAGTCTGACAGAACGATTATCTGCACGAGGCTGAGCTAGTTTCCTGGTGCTATCGGATCAAATTCACCTCATTAACAACCCAGCCCACCCCATGGTGTCCCTCTCATTCAATGCCAGCCCGATTCTCCCACCCATCATGGCTGGAGGTCCTCACCATCTCCCGGGTGACCCTGGATATTCATTGTTCCCTGACACTGGTGCAATCTTTAAAAGGCCAATGAGCACACGGTTGAGCTTTCTCAGTTAGGAGCTGCCCTGCGCAGTTTACCCTGAGCATGGGGGATAAGGGGCAATTCCACTGCGGTTTGCCGACAGGGGCACTGAGTTCCTGGTGGATGGGCTAGTACAGAGGGGGGACCATTCTCTTCCCAGAGGGTCCACACCACCAGACCCACCGAGCATGGTCTGAGCTCCCCACCCAGCTCAGTGCAGTATCTGTGGTCTGAAGAAATGCCCAGCAATACAGGACAAGCGTCAATAACCTTCCCCACTCTGTCAGGATAAGGGTCACAAATGCTCCCTCACCCTCACCGTATAACAGGTAAAGCACCTTCTCCCCCCCCCCAACCGTGATCTCTCTCTCTCCCCCTCTCTCTCCCACTCTCGATCCCTCTCTCTCTCTCTCTCTCTCTCTCTCTCTCTCTCTTTCCCCTGTCTTCCTCCTCCCTCCACTTTACCCCCCCCACGTTAATAACACTGCATGGATACAACACTGTGGACTGATTCCCTCCGGACCCCTCACCATGTCCCCGTCCCCTTCACCTAAACCAGCACTAACAGCAGGGCCACCCACTCCCACTCTCACTCCCTCCCTCCCTTTCTCCCATTCCAGGAGAAACAGCCTGGAATAGTTCAGAAAGGGCCAAGTTGGGTGGAGGAGTGCCCGATATCCGTTCCCTCACCTGCTCCCCCCGCTTTTGGGAAGGACCCTGGTACGAGTCGAGAGGACCGGGATGCCTTGTGTGGAGATTCTGAATCATCCACGTCCCACTGGCCGAGTAAGGAGCAATGTTCAGCGAAGGGCAATTCTCACTTTAAACCCACTGGCATCTCTGTTTCCCCCTGGCACAACTTAGAAGCTGTGACCCTGATGTCATCTCCCTTTTGTGTCGAGCTGGTACAAATGGAATCCCCACAGTCTCGGTGGGCAGGAGGGTGGGCTCACAACACATCGTCACCACCACCTCCCAGGAAGAGAGCACAGAGACTCCCTCCTACACCTCCCTCTGTAAACAGCTCAGATACTGAAACTAATCTGTGATAGTTACTGCTCTCCCGACTTGTCCTGATATCTTCAACAATCTGTGCTCATATACACCCAGCGCTCTCTGATCCTGCACCCCCTTTATAACGGTACGGCCTGTATTAAACTGCCTTTCAATGTTATTAGTACCACAGTACATCACCTCACACTGCCCTGCATTGATCCCCATCTGCCTTATAACTGAACACTGCACCAACGTGTCATTGTCCTGTTAGAGTTCCACACAGACTTCCATAGACTTTACAATTCTTCCAGGTTCGGTGCCATCTACAAACATTGAGATTGTTATAGTGTCACAGTCCCCATGAAACAACTGAAATCCTGCCCCACACACATGAGTCTGAGCAAGTGAAATACTGATATACTCCCACGGACAGAGTCGAATAATGACATGCTATCAATGGAGCAACAGAAGTCCTGACACATACGAGACAGAGTAGATGAATTATTGACAAACCACAGAGCAAGAGAAATCCGGTTAGGTCCCACTTATCCACTTCATCAGGGTATAATGTGATGAAGTTGAAAGTGTGTAGTGTATTTTTAAGAGAGGGTAAAAGCTGTTCTGAACTGAGAGCTGACAAGCTCCTGTGATATGAGAGGATGGCAGACCCAGAAACAATATATTGCTATAGAGCTGGAGTCGGGTGATAAGCAGTTAAGAGAAAGAGGGTCCCAGAGTTGTGAATAGTTGATGTAAAATGTTCACTTTCAGAGTGAAAAAAATAATTGATGTTTTTATTTAAACAGTGGAAGCTGGCGGATCTGTCACTCATATTTTAACAGTTTATGAGGCGAATTGAGCATTTCTTTGTGTCATTTAAATTACCAGATGAGCTTCACGCCATTACCTCACCATCCCCGTGTGTGTATCTGTGCACCTCCACACACATCATCTATGCCATCCGCTACACCCGATGTGGCCTCCTCTATATTGGGGAGACAGGCCGCCTACTTGCGGAACGTTTCAGAGAACACCTCTGGGACACCCGGACCAACCACCCCAACCACCCTGTAGCCCAACACTTCAACTCCCCCTCTCACTCCACCAAGGACATGCAAGTCCTTGGACTCCTCCATCGCCAGACCATGGCAACACGACGGTTGGAGGAAGAGCGCCTCATCTTCTGCCTGGGAACCCTCCAACCACAAGGGATGAACTCAGATTTCTCCAGTTTCCTCATTTCCCCTCCCCCCACCTTGTCTCAGTCAAATCCATCGAACTCAGCACCGCCTTCCTATCTTGCAATCTTCTTCCTGACCTCTCCGCCCCCACCCCATTCTGGCCGATCACCCTCACCTTGACCTCCCTCCACCTATGGCATTCCCATCGCCCCTCCCCCAAGTCCTCCTCCCGACCTTTTATGTTAGCCTGCTGGACACACTTTCCTCATTCCTGACGAAGGGCTTATGCCTGAAACGTCGATTCTCCTGTTCCTTGGATGCTGCCTGACCTGCTGCGCTTTTCCAGCAACACATTTTCAGCTCTGATCTCCAGCATCTGCAGTCCTCACTTTCTCCTCGGGTAATAAGCAGTTAAGTGAAAGAGGTTCTCAGAGTTGTGAATTTTTGATGTAAAGTGATCACTTTCAGAGTGAAAAAATAGATTGATGTTTTTATTTAAACAGTGGAATTTGGGAGTTCTCTGTCCCTCATATTTTAACAGTTTACGAGGCAAATTGATCATTTCTTTATGTTTCATTTAACTTACCAGATGAGCTTCACGCCATGTCCTAACAATTCCTGTCAGTGTATGTGTGTGTCTCTGTGTGGGGATGGTCTGGCAGTCTCTGTGGTGCTTAAAGTGATGTAATGCCACCCTCTGCTGGCCGCCCCCGCCACTGCAAGGCATTGGCAGAGGGTGAAAACCAACAGGGATTCATTCAGAGAGGGGGAGGGAGAGAGCAGCTGCTCAAAGCACCATCCAAACTGATGTCTGATCCATGGACTGATCTAAATGTCCTTTAAACGTTTTAACTGTCCCTGCTTTCACCACTTGCTCTGCAATTTCATTCCACACTCAAGCCAGATTCTGTCTAAAATAATTAACTCTTATGGCTTTTGTAAATCTTTTTCCTCGCCCCTTAAAATATCCCTCAGTTTTGAATCCCCAACACTAGGGAAAAGACATCAGCCCTTCAGCTTATCTGTACCCCTCATCATTTTGTAAACTTCTGTGAAGTTATCCCATAACCTCATCCTCTCCAGTGAAAAATGTCCCAGCATACCCAGCCTCTCCTTATCGCTCACTCCCTGCATTCCCAATAACATCCAGGTTCATCTGTTCTCAATCCTCTCCAGCTTATTAATATCAAGGGCAATAATATCAAAGTGATTGGTCAAGGTATTTTCTAAGGGTAGGGGAGACCAAAACTAGAGGGCATAGGTTTAAGGTGAGAGGGGAAACATTAAAGCGACCTAAAGGGCAGCTTTTTCATCCAGAGGGTGGTGTGCCTAAGGAATGAGCTGGCAGGATGACCAGACTGGACACAGTATTCCAGAAGAGGCCTCACCAATGTCGTGTACAACCTGAACATGACATCTCCATTCCGATACTCAAAGGGTCTGACCAATGAAGACAAGTGTGTTAAACACCTTCTTAACCGCACTATCTATATGAGATGCAAATTTTAAAGAATTATACCTGACGGCCTAGGTGTTTATTCTACAAGACTGCCAAAGGCTCTACTTTTAATTGTATAGGTCCTGCTCTTTTTTGATTTACCAAATCCAGTACCTCGCATTAATCCAAACTAAACTCCATCAGCCACCCCTCAGCCCAGTGAGTGTGATATTACTGCCACCTTCCCTCCCCCTTCAATTTTAATTCGCCCATCCCTCTCCAAACGGCCTGCACACTCCGGCCTTGATTTTCACAAAGACCATGAGCTTGCTTTGCCTTCTGCGGTTAGGGGGAGTAGAGACAGATTGCAGACACAGTCAGTCGGGAGGAGAGGCTGGACAGTCATCACCGGCCAGGAAGAGGGGAGTCGCACGTTAGAGTTGCGTAAGAGTGATCGGTGTTTTGTGACCAGAAATTAAGCTCTTCCTTTGTCTCTGCTGTTCAGTAATAAATATCCATTTGAGACCCTTCATTGGGCAGAGTGTGTCTGCAGGATCTCTTTCCGAAATATTGCAGACTTCAGATAATAGCGATTAATCAATGGCATAGCACGTCACTCAATATCCGACAGTTGAGACAAATATCTTGTATTTGTTTAACAATACAGTGTTTTGTGTCGTTCAGTAATGGTAACCTGATTATAATAAATCCACATCGAACTGAAAGTGGGCACTAAAATATGACCCAAAATCTGGGTATAGTAATTTAGTGGGAACGTCCCTGTCTCTGAGCCAGAACTCTGGATTTGATTCCAATTCCTGAACTTGTGTGGTAGTGTTCCTAGCTCTAGACTATAAGGCCTGGATTTAAGTCCTGCCTGTTGCAGAGGTATGTCACATCATGTCAGAACAGGCTTTTGAACTAACACTCAGGAGAATACTGTTACCGCTTTATGGGTATTGCTGAGCGATGCTAGTCCCTACCTCCGGGCACAAAAGTCTCGGTGTAAATCCCACAGAAGTGTCTCATGATACATCTGAACAAACTGATTAAAATGGATTTAGAATTGTGACTTGATGGATAAGGGAGCGGTGTCAGTATTGAATTTCAGAATTTAGGCCCAGGATGACTGAAAGTACAGCTATTCGTGTTGATTGGAGTCACATTTCGCAGCAGTAGTGGTTTATAAAAACAGAATGGTCAGGGATAGGGTGAGTATGTCAGGTTTTGTCCCCAGGTTAGGGGCGTCCAAAACTAGAGGGCATTGTTTGAAAGTGAGAGGGGAAAAGTTTTGTTGAGGCCGAAAGGGCCCCTTTTCACACAGAGGGTGGTGCACGTATGGAATGAGTTGCCAGAGGAAGTGGTGGAGGCTCGTACAACTACAGCATGTAAAAGGCATCTGGATGCTGACAGACCTGCCGAGCTTTTCCAGCAATTTATGCATTTGTTAATAAATGCAGTCATTTTAACACAGGTATTCTGAATAAAATAAATATTTTACTTTTTAATGATGCAGGGCCATGTAAACATATTTGAAATCAGTCGAGACCATTTTCTGCTTAGGGGATGGCTCTGTGTATGACAGCAGCAATGATGCACCGACATGGAACAGGGAATGTGATGGAGACATAGTTTGGACAATGTACAAGGAGACCTCACGTGGTCCAGTTTGGGAGAGAATGACATTATTGTGTGATTCAACTCAGAGAGGGAGAAAATGTAATCTGCCTGAGAAGGATTGGCCGATTACACTCTCTCTCCTTCATTGTTCCTCATCACAACAATGTTTGCAAGCTAAAAAAAAATTCTACAGTCATCGTTACTTTTAAAGAATCACTGCAGTGTTGAAACAGGCCCTTCGGCCCAACAAGTCCATACCAACTTTCCCAACCCATTTCCCTAAATTTACCCCTGACTAATGCACCTAACCTAAAATTCCCTGAACACTACAGACAATTTAGCATGACCAATCCACCTAACACAGTTTGAGCAGCGGTAGGAAACTGAATCACCCATTCAAAGCTCACACAGACAAGGGGAAAATGTGCAACTTTCACACAGACAGTCACCCAAGGCTGGAATCGACCCCAAGTCCCTGGTGCTGTGAGGCAGCAGTGCTAACCACCGTGCTGCCCTTTGGGTGATTCTGACTGGAATTCACTGGAATCTCCTCAGTGCCTAAAGCAAAGGGAATTAAGCCAAATCCAACTCTCCCAGGATGAAATCCCATTGCTAGCAGCTGTGAGTCTACAATATCTTCAGAAGCAGAATAACGTTTTGGACAATCTCAATTTTTACTTTTGTCATGAGTTCCAATAATATTTGGACAAAATTCTTTCAAATTAAATTGCAGAAATTTTGTTCATCTGTGTTGTGTTTGTGTGTGCGTGTGTTTGCATGCATGTGTTTGTGTGTGTGTGTGTGTATATGTGTGTGCGTTTGTTTGTGTGTTTGTGTGTGTGTGTGTTTAGAATGGGAAATATTAGACCATAAGACATCGGAGTGGAAGTAAGGCTATTCGGCCCATCGAGTCCACTCAGCCATTTAATCATGGCAAATAGGCATTTCAACTCCACTTACCCGCATTCTCCCCGTAGCCCTTAATTCCTTGTGACATCAAGAATTTATCAATCTCTTCCTTGAAGACATTTCGCGTCCCAGCCTCCACTGCACTCTGTGGTAATGAATTCCACAGGCCCATCATTCTCTGGCTGAAGAAATGTTTCTGCATTTCTATTCTGAATTGATCCCTTCTAATTCTAAGGTGTAACGGGAACAATTTCTTAGCGTCCACCCTTTCCAAGCCATTGATTATATAATTGCAATATCCAAACAGTTTGCCATTCATCTTTCCACCATAGTTTGAGTAACATTGCTCTGGATCATAAATGTGTTGTTTTAGCAGATTAAAGAAACTAGCCTGACTTGTTCCTAAAACTGACCCTGACCCTGTCTGTGACTGATATCATCGGCCATATCACTAACCTGGTTACATTTAACATTTGTTGTGAGCAGTGGAGGAGTGGGATAAGAAAAGGAAACAGTGACCCCAAAAGCTGGGAAACTATAGAGCGGTGAGCCTGATGTCAGTGGTGGGTAAGTTGTTGGAGGGGATTCTGAGGGATAGCATTTACATACACTTGGGAAGGCAAGGGCTGATCGGAGTAGACAACGTGTCTTTCTGCATGGGAAATCATGTCTCATTAATTTGGTTGAGTTTTTTGAAGAGGGGACAAAGAACATTGATGAAGCCAGTTTGGTAGACATTGTCTATATGGACTTCAGCAAGGTGTTCATTTAAAGAACAAAGAGCAAAGAAAATTTACAGCCCAGGAACAGGCCCTTCGCCCTCCTAGCCTGAGCCAATCCAAACGTACTGTCTAAATCAGTCGCCCAATTCCTAAGCATATGTATCCCTGTACTCCCCACCTACTCATGTATCTGTCCAGATGCATCTTAAATGAATCTACCGTGCCTGCCTCTACCACCTCTGCTGGCAACACGTTCCAAATGCCCACCATTCTCTGTGTGAAGTACTTACCACGTGTATCCCCCTTAAACATTCCAACTTTCACTTTGAAAGCACGACCTTTCGTTATTGAATCCTTCACCCTGGGAAAAAGCTCGTCTCTATCCACCCTGTCTGTACCCTTCATGATTTTGTAAACCTCAATCAGGTCCCCCCTCAAGCTCCTTTTTTCTACTGAAAATAAACCGAACTTACTCAGCCTTTCTTCATAGCTAGTATTTCATTCTGATTGTTAGACAGTTGAGTAAGGTTTGGTCACAAGGGATGCAGAAGAAGCTAGTCACAATTGGCTTGAATGAAGAGGGATATTTTTCAGACTGGAGGCTTGTGAGCAGCAGTGTGCTATAAGAATCAGTACTGAGTTCACTTCATTTCTTCATTTATGTAAAGGATTTAGATGTGAATATTGGGGCCATAGTTAGTAAGTTTACAGATGACATCAGAAAGCTAGTGTAGTAGAATATCTCAGAGTACAACAAGACCACCATTAGATGGGACAAAGGGGCTAGGAGTGACAGATGAAATTTAATTTAGATAAATACGAGGTTTTCTATTTTGTGAACGCAAACAAGGGCAGGAATTATACACTTGATGGTAAGGTCCTGGGGCGTGTTGTGTATCAAAGGGACAGAGGACTGCAGGTATATTGTTCCTTGAAATTGGAGTCGCAGGTAGACAGAGTGGTGCAGAACACATTTGGCACAATTGTCTTAATCAGTCAGAGCATTGAGTATAGGAGTTGTGGTGGCATGTTGTATCTGTACAGGATGTTGGTGAGGCCACTTTAAGAATACTGCGTACAATTCGGTTTTCTGCAGAAATAACTTACACGGATGTTCCAGGACTGGAGGTTTGAGCTTTAGGGAGAGGTTGCTTAGTTTGAGGTGCTATCTCCTGGAGTGTCAGAGGTTGAGGGGTGACATTATACAGGTTATAAAACCATCAGGGACATGGATATTCTGAACAGCCACGTTCTGCTCTCCAGGATAGGGAGTTCCAGAACAAGAGGGCATAGGTTGAAGGTGAGAGGGTGAATGATTTAGAAGGGACCTGAAGGTAAATGTTTCACAGAGAGAGTGGTGTGTGTACAGAAAGTGCTGTCAGAGAAAGTGCTGAAGGCGGTTACAATCGCACATTTAAAAAGTATCTGAAACAGGAGGGATATTGGCCAAATGCTGGCAAATGTGACTGGATCAGATTTGATATCTGATCGGAGTGAACAGATTGGACTAACGGGTCTGTTTCCGTTCTGCATGACTCTCTGGTTCTATAAGAAGGATGATGAAAAATTCTGAAAGGACGTTTCAAGTGGGAATTCTCTTCACTGGAAGTTTATCGTGCCTCTGTGTTCACATTGATTGAAAGCTGAATTAGTTAAATATTTGACAGGGAAGTGAGTCATGCTTAGTGGGACATAGGAAAGTGGGGCTGAGACCCCAACCTGATCAGCCACAATCTTAGTGCCTGGTGGAGAAGGCTCAAAGTGTCTAATGACCCACTCCTACTCCTCAGTCCCATGCTTCTGTGTTCCATTCAGCCCCTCAAAACTGCTAGACAGGAACAGTTGGAGGCCAATTACTCCTATAACCTGTTGCACAGAAACAGAGTTGACAATTCAGCCTCTCAAGACTGTCACACACGCTTTGAAGTGATTTGGGAAATGTAATTGGAAACTCCAGACACTGGTATGAAAGAGTTCCCTCATCTCTCTTCACAGAGCTTCCCCTCTCTGCAACTTGTACTTCATTTGTTGGTCATGCTGTAGACCCAGATTCACTGTGAATACAGCCCCCATACCTCAACCAGAGTTGGCTCAGAAAATCATCTGTTCTTCCTGGCTGCAATATTCAGTAATTGCACATTCATGAAAATCACACACACTAACTCTCCAATAACAGAATGGGAGAACATCAGAAACAGAGACAGGTTGTTCACTCCCCAAGCCTGCCTTGCCCTTCACTAAGATCATGACTGATCTGCTCTTGGCCTCAAATCCTCTTTCATACCCAATTCTTCATAGCCCTCACCTCTCTGACAGGTCAATGTCCATCGACCTCCTCTTCAAATACTTTCAGTCATCTAGCTTACCGAACACCATTGAGAAGAGAAATCCTGACATTCAATCCCACCTGTTTGAAGAAAACACTTGCTGCTCCTATATCATGGTTTATTGATATGAAAAAAGAGTTTGAGACAAGGGTTCAGGTAAAAATGACTGGCCCTGATATCAAGGCAGTGGTTGACTTCTGTTGACATCAAGAGGCTTAACAAAACTGGACTTAATGGGAATCAGAGTAACCTCTCCAGTGTTTGGGTTCAAACAGGGAACAAAGGAAGATGTCTATCATCTCAGTCCTGGGTCACCTCTATGGGAGGTCCTCAGGGTAGCTTCCCCTTCACAAACATCTTCAGCTGCTTCATCAATGTCTCCCCGCCCTCACCCACCCCACCATAAGATCAGAAGTGGGGATGGTCACTGAAAATGCCACTATGTTCAGAACATTTTGTTCCCCCCTCAGCTCCTGAACTGGTCTGTGTCCATGTGCAGCAAGACTCAGACTTCATTGAGACTTGTGCTGTTAAAGTGTCAGTAACATTCATGTAACAGCACTGCCTGACACTGCACATAGCCACAATAAAATAAGAGTTCATTCAGCACCTAACGCTAGTTTCACAGGAATATGAGGAAGCCATTCAGCCCATTGACACTATTGGAGAAGAACAGGGACCGCCCATTCAGTGCCTCCAGCATATTTCTCAGGAAGAGAAGGAGTCGAGTGTGATGGGGCACACCAGAGCCCCTCGAAAATATTGGAAGGCAGTAGCCTAGACTCTAATGTTTTCTAATTTTAAAGGGAATGTAAATTGTCTGTTCCAGATGCAATGTGACTGGTCAAACTACTCGGTGTGAAGCTAAACACTATTTAAACACGAAAGATAAAATGAAACCAAACAAAGAGGAAATTAGAATAACTTAATTGTATTGGACAAGTTAACAGAATAATAGCTCGTGGAGCTATTACTAATGAACTGTTCCGATATACGAAAATCCCATAAACACAGCCCTTGGCAAAACTGAATATTCAGTCACAGATTGCCACAAACCCAAAGATCCTAATCTGTGAGAGCTGGCCACATCCATTGAGGCTGCATTAAAATAAACACAAGGCCTCCCTCGCTGTTTACTCAGTGTCCTTAACTAGCCAGCTTGGTAATGATCATTCAATCTCTCTCTTAAAAGAAACCAGGACAAAATAACCTCTTAAAGCTACAGCATCATCACACTTGTCACTACATCGACCTGTCAAACAGGAACCAGGGGTAACCCAGTCAGGCCCTTGGCCCTGTCCAATTGGACAAGGAAGAAGTCATTCAGTCCCCTGAGTCAATTACACAGAAACAGAACGAGGCTATTCAGGCCCTTGAGATACTTATACAGGAACAGTAGGAGGCCATTTCCACCTCAATGCATTTACACGGGGGCAGAATAGGGTAATTGATGCTGATCCGGATGAATGGCTTATGCCCAAAACGTCGCCTCTCCTGCTGTGCTTTTCCAGCAAACCACTGTCTACTCTGATCTCCAGCATGGGCAGTCCTCACAGCCTGGTGTTCTCTATGTAGGGTGGAAGCTGGTGGGAATGGCTACCTGTTTCATATGGAAGGTATTGTGGCTGCTGTTGGGGATTGTGAGCAACATGGCGTTCAGTACAGCGTTCACACGCCGACTGCACAATAACATGGGGAGAGTTAGTAAAGGCATAGAAACTATTAGGAAAGTCACGTTAGACTGATGAATGGACTCTCTAAGTTCAAATAATGCTGATCTTGTTCATGTTGATCTTGTCGCATGTTTGTCCTGTTCAGTGTATCCTGTATGTCTTACTCTGTCCAAGTCTATTTCCACCCTATGATATCTCTGACCATGCTTACTATGATCTGCCTCCACTGCTCATAAATAAAGTGTTTCCCTGTATTGAGATACACTTGACAATAAATCACACCAATCAATCCTGGGTAAAGTTTGGAATTTCTCACCCTATCAATGTGTCTTTTGGAAATAAGTGATCGCTGCCACTCCTCGTGTTTCAGCGTCACTATTTCTTCATCTCTCACAGCTCTACAGGTTAAACACTTTGCTTCTTTCCTCTATTCGCATGTTACCATCACCAGTGTTTGTGGTAAGGAGATCATTCCTTACAAAAGGACATCAACTCTGTACAGAGCGCCCCAAAAGCTCTCTCAGCAAGGCTCTACAACAGCAGGAAGATGGCTTTACTTATGTACTCAGATCATCATAAAATGAAGGACAGCATACCATTGTCTGAACGCATTACTTACACAGGGTTTGATTCGGAGCAGTCAGCATCGACTTGTGAGTGGGAGATCATGCTTCCCAAATTTGTTTGCGTTCTTTGATGAAGTGAGGAGGAAGGTTGATGAGGACAGAGCGGTCGACATAGTCTCTATGGATTTCAGTAAGGCCTTTGATAAGGTCCCACACGGCAGGCTGGTCTGGATGGTTCCATCATGTGGAATGCTGGGGGAACTGGCAAATTGGATACACAGTTGGTTTGATGGTAGGAAGCAGAGGGTTTAGTGGAAGGATGCTTGTCAGACTGGAGGCTGGGTCCATTGCTGTTTGTTATCTATGAATTGGTTGACACTGTACAAGTTATGATTAGTAAGTTTGCAGATGACACTAAAGTAAGTGGGAGCATGGTCAGTGAGGAAGTTTATCAGAAATTGCAGCAGGACCTTAATCAGGTGGGGAAGTGGGCCGAGAAATGACAAATGGAATTTAATATAGATGTGTGATGTCTTACATTTTGGGAACTCAAATCAAGGTAGGAGTTTCATGGTGCATGGAAAGATCTTCAAGGGTGTAGTGGGCAGAGAGACCTTGGAGTCCAGGTGCACGGTTCTCTGAGAGTGGAGTCACAGGTAGACAGGGCAGTGAAGAAGGCTTTTTGGCACATTGGCCTTCATCAGGTAAGACATTGAGTATAGAAGTTGGGAATTTATGTTGCAGTTACACAGGACTTTGGTAAGGCCGCACTTGGAGTATTGTGTTCAGTTTTGTCACATTGTTATAGGGAGGATGCTATTAAATTAGAAAGAGTGCAGAAGAAATTTTCAAAGACGTTGCCAGGACCCAAGGATCTGAGTTAAAGGGAGAGTTTGGACAAGCTAGGACCTTTTCTTTAGTATGTAGGAGACTGAGGGAGTCCTCATAGAGCTGAATAAGATCATGATGGTAGGGTTAATGCTCTCAGTCTTTTTCCAAGGTTTAGAGAATCGAGGACGAGAAAGGATCAGTTTAAGGTTAAAGGGGAAGGAATAAAAAGGAATCTGAGGGTCCACTTCTTTACACAGAGGGCTGGTACATGGATGAGCTGCCAGCAGATGTAGTTGAGGGGGTTACATTAACAACATTTCAAAAGCATTTGGATAAATATGTGGATCGGAAAGGACTGGAAGGATATGGGCCAACTGCAGGGAAATGGGGGTAACGTGGATGGACATTTACAAGGTGGAGTCTAACCCCTCTGTTAATTAAACCCAAACACCCAGAAAAGCTCGCCTCACCTTGTAATCTGTTAAAATATGAGCAACACAGATCACCTACATTACACAATTTAAACAAAAATTAACAAGTTAGTTTCTTAACTTTAATAGTGAACACTAGACGGGCTTCACAAATACAAGCCCCTCTTTTCTTAGCTACTTACTATCTGACTCCGACTCTGTCAAAATCTGCTGTTCCAACAACCCACATATTAAACATTACAATCTCAAGACCACACAGTCTCTATCTTCCCCGCTGCGTTCACTCCTCCAGCTGCTGATTTTCCTGGGTCATGTTTTGTTTACTGCAATTAGGTTTGACATGAACATGTGTCTTTGATAGAGAGTGTTTGAGATGGCCATATAGCACTCCTGCTCTACAGCAGTTACTCTGCTGTTGGATGGCAGTGGCTCTCCCTCTAGTGTTCAAACGCTGGACTTATATACTTCCAATGATACAATAATTCTCACATTTGATTGCTTTCCAGGTACCCAAACCATAATATTCAAATTCCGTTGGCTTCTGGTATCCTGAACGTTATTTAAACTCTTTGGTTGTATTTGGATTGTTGTCAAAACAGCAACCAAAACTCTGGCATCATTTACCAGCTAATTGTGACACATGGAACAATCTGACATTTAGCTGGCATCTGTGCTGTACTTTCTATTCAACAAAACACGTTCTGTTCTAAAGTGACCTGACATGCTTTCGGCTTCATAACACCTCCCCCCTTCAGAAAAAAAAGAACCATCAGAATGAAAAGATGGCTTTGTTTCTTTTCCTCTAATTCTGAATCACATTATTATGAAATACAAAAGTATTAATCTCAGTTATATCATTCATATTCATTTTGCACACATATAAAACACTGGCATAAGTCAAATCTTATTAACACTTGTTCCTTTAAATCCGCGATAACACATCTGCTATCACATTTTAGGACCCACAGTTTAAAGTCGGTGTGATAAGACTCCAATGAAATACTCTCATATTCTGGTTTTTCAATATTCCAAAAAATGCGAGATGTTTGTCGTTGTCCACAACCATCTCCGACAATTTGTTTGTCACATAAACATTAAAATATTGTCAGGCCAGTGCGCAACTTAATCATTCTTTTTCAGTAATGGAGATGTTGTATTATTTTCTGGTGGATGTTGAGTTTTTTCGAAAAGTAGCCAATTGGCCATTCAATCCCATCATCATCTTTCTGTATCAATACATCTCCGACCCCTATATCCCGAGGGTTTCAAAATATTTGGTATAGCTAAAACTGGTGCGGTGATTAATCCTGCTTTAAAATTCTCAAATACCTCCTGGCATTGTTCTGTCCACCACAATTCTGTGTTCTTCTTTACTAAGTCCATCAGTGGTGCCAATACGCTGCTGAAGTTTGGAACAAACTTCCGATAGAATCCACTCAGTTCCAAAAATTGAAGTACTTTTCTTCGAGGATGGTCGTGGAAATTCCTCAAAGCCCTTTGTCTTTATGTTCAATGGGGTCGACCTTCCACGTCCAATGTAATGTCCCAAGAACGTCACCTCTGCCTTCGTGAATTCTGTTTTCTTTAAGTTTATTACCAAGTTTGCTTCTTGTAATCATTCAATATGCTCTGCCAACTGTAACATGTGAGCTTTCAATCACTTGCTAAAGGTCACTAGATCATACAGATAAACTACACAGTTTGTTCATCTGACCATAACTGTGTTCCTGAGTCACTAAACCTGACTTTGAAGGGAATTCCTATCACGAGTGACAATACTAATACGTCATGCCCACAGGAAATCGTCAAACTTTCAGTGTTTTTATCTGCCACGTGCTTCATTCTATGCTGTGCCCTTCAGGTGCTGTTTAGCGAACTCACCTACTCCATCTAATCTCTCCCTCAGCTCACATACATAATCCGAGTGTGAGATCTCTGATTTCGATCCTGTCAATTTATATTCAATTCATTCCAAAGGGCCTCTCACTTCAAATATTAACTCAAAGGAAGTAAACTGAGTAGATTTATTTGGGGCAAATAATTTTTGTCTAATGGCAAACAATTTAATGAGACACATTCATTGCATTCATTCTGGTAATCCTGACAGTACGCTGTTAATATGGTCTTCAGCGTCTGATGCTAACTTTCCAAGGCTCCCGGGGATTCAGGATGGGACGCCCTTGATTTAAACTGCTGTATGCCTAAGCTATCCATGACTTCCTTAAACAGCTGAGCGGTAAAATGAGACCCTTGATCTGACTGAATCTCTCTGCGGAGCTCACAGTGAGTAAAGAAAGCTACCAACTCCTCCACCTCCCTTTTTACCTTAACACTCCATAATAGAAATGCCTCTGGAAATCTGGTATATGAAATCTGAAATATGGCTAACAAATATTGGTTTCCACTTTTATTTTAGATAGGGGAGCTACACAACTAATCATAACCTACGTAAAATGTTCTTCGAATGCAGGCATTGGTAACAAAGGTGCTGGTTTTATTACTGCCTGTGACTTATCTACCATTTAGAATGTTTGACATGTACATCAAATAATAACCACGTCCGTGTGCTTTCCAGGCCACTAGAAATGCCTCTGTACCTTAACCTGAGTATTCTGTACACCTCGGTGACCCCCTGCAGTTAGTTTATGTGCTACCCGTAACACTGTACGCTACCTCTAAAACAATCTGGCGCACTTCGGCCCATTTCCCTTCTGCACTAACCTATCGGGGTCTCCATTTTAATTTTAGCATTCTATCTTTAAGTTAATAACGTTCAACAATATATTTTGATTCCTTTTCTGTGTGTGTGCATGTGCATGTGTGTGTGAATGTGTGTGTATATATCTTTTGTAAGTCCATTAGCCTTTCAGGACTAAACACCCCTGCCTGATCCTCTGCCTGTTCAGGTTTTTCCAGCACCGTGACATCAAACAGGGGGTCAGTTCACTGCACATCAACTCCTTTGCCTTTTTATTATGGTTTTACTTCCTGCTCTAACTTATGACAGTGGAATCTTGTTTCTACACAGTCTGGATAAAAACCCTGGGTATTTTTCTTTTAACTCCCCAATTCTCCAGTTTTCCTTTTGCCTTCTCCAACACAAGGGGTGCCACTCCCACCTTGGATCCTGCTAAATCGTTCCCAAGAACAAACTGTATTCCTGGAAATGACACTCTGTTACTGTTACTTCCCCAACCTTGAATTGGCATTCCAACCTGATGTTACACAAGGGAATACTTAATTTGTAACCCCGTTCCACAAATTGTCATGATCTTGATTAATATGTCAGAAAGAGTGAAAATATTTTCATCTCTCACCATTAGACGCCGAGAGAAAGTGAGGGCTGCGGATGCTGGAGATGAGTGTGGGCCTGGGAAAGCATAGCCATCCAGGCAGCATCCAAGGGGAAGAAGAGTTGACGTTACAGGCATAAATCCTTCATCAGCAAAGTGGGGGTGAGGTAAGGGAGGGGGAAGGGGGCCGAGAAATATATAGGAGGGTGGGGGTCCAGCTGGGTGGAAGATAGCTTGGAAGGCGATAGGTAGACGCAGGTGGGGTGTGATGGTGATAGGTCGGAGAGGAGCGTGTTGTGGATAGGACAACGAGAACCCTCAAACTAGACCCATCATCAACGTTGACTTCACCAAATTCGAAATCTCCTCTCCCCCAACCTCTCCCAGATCCAACCCTCTTGAACTGCCCTCTTGAACTGCCCTTACTGGCCGGCTTCCTTCCCACCTACCGACTCCACCCTACCCTCCGACATATCACTATTACTCCCACCTACATCTTCTTATTGCCTTCCCAGTGACCCTCCCACCAGCCCAGCTACTACCCTCGTATTTATCTTTCAGCCCCCCTTGTCCCCCCACCACATTCCTGACGATGGGTTTCCACCTGATATTCGATTGTCCTGCTGTTTGGATGCTGCCTGATCTGTTGTGCTTTTCCAGCGCCTCACTTCTCAACTATTAGAGACTGAGCAGATCCCATATCTCACAAAACTATAACTTCTTGTCCTTCTCCCTCCGTTCTTTCTGAGTAAACTTTATGTACAGAGGCGAATTCTTTCAGAGATCAGGTACTAACTCCATACCCAGCCCTTGTCTAAGCTGTGCAATTTCCTGCAGCTCCTCAGCTCCACTTGGAGTCTCCTTTACCAATTTCACTAATGCCACTGGGGTTAGCCTCTTCTACTACATTTTTCCCCAAAGTGTCTTCCTTCAATGCCCAGCACGGTGTGTCCCAGCTTACTGCAGTGAAACCACCTTTTCCCAGTGCCCTCCTTAAACCATCAGCACTTTCATTTTATGTGTTCCACGCCCATATATTGAGAACACCTGAGGCCTTTCACCACCTTTCAACCCCTTTGGGCTTATTTTTTCACTTGTGGTAAACTATTGTGCGCTACTGTTCGCTTTGTAATGTGTGATCGTCCCTTCCCCCCATTTCTATCCCTCACAGGATGAAAATCCTCCCGGAAGCTAAATTTCATCTCATGCAACAATGCAGATTTACCTGCCCTTTCTGCCGCGCTTCTCGCTTCTTGAAATTTCTGTTCATTCACATGAATTCTTACCGTCTCTGGAAGTGAGTCTTTAAACACGTCCAGCAGAATAATCTCCCTTCGAGCCTCACAGGTCTTATCCATTTTTAAGGCCAGCACCCAACTATCAAAATGACTGCAGTTAATGCTTTTAAACTTAACATAAGTCTGACCTGGTTCCGTCTCTGTTTTTATGAATCTCTGTCTATATGCTTCTGGTACCAATTCATAGCCAATCAAAATAACCAATTTGATATCAGTATAATCTCTTGACCCCTCATCTGATAGCGCTGCACATGCCTCACCAGCTGTGCCCACCAGCTTAGTCTGAACGAGCATTACTCACAGGTTCACTGGACACGTCATCTGCCGAGCCATTTTTTCAAATGAAATGAAAAAGATTTTTACATTTTTCTCTCCGAACCTAGTTGTATACATCCCGATCTTCTCCCTTCATCTCCATCCTGTTAATTTAACTTTCTTGTCTAATTCCCAACTTCTGAATTTCAAATTCTCTCTTTCTTTTTCCTCTCCTGTTTTTTCTCTCTCTGTTTCCATCTCATTCTTTATCTTCTAACTTCAGTTGCCATTTTTGCAATATAAGCTTTTTCTAACTCGACTGTTTATTTGATACATCAAAGTGCTTGATCAACTCCATTATAATTTCTGGTTTCCTTTTTGTCACTGGATAAACCCAATTCCAACCTATTTGCGAATTCTAAAAAATGCCCTGCTTCTGTCTTTCTAAACTTTCTTGGCAAAATTGGATACCTCTTTAGTACTGTTAAAAGCCATTTCCCTCACTTTTAATTTAAACAACCACCAGTTAACAAAATTAAACAGATTTTCCGACTGGTTTTATTTGAAGATCTAGGTCACTAATTGCAACGTGTTGGAATTTGCTGGGACATTTTGTACCCGAAATCTGTTCAAATCTGTCCAAGTCCCATATGGCAGGGCCCCAATTGTGAAGACATCTATGTCGAGGACTTCTGTTAATTAAAACCACAAACCCAAAAAAGCTCACCCAAAAGAACTCCCAAATTCCACTAACAAAAGAAAAATAACAGTTTGTATGTATGCAAGTTAGCTCGCTGTGCTTGAAGGTTTGTTTTCTGACGATTCGACACTATGACGAGGTAACATCATCAGTGAGAGTCTCTGCTGAGGTGCTGGTGGTCTGTCGCGCCTCTCTATTTATAGGTCTTGGGTTCTCAAGATGAGTGATGTCATTTCCGGTTCGTTTGTTTTACAAGAGAAGGTAGATAGGATCTAAATTGTTGTGTTTATTGATGGACTTCTGGTCAGAATGCCATTCCTCTAAGAACATCCTTGCGTGTCTTAGTATGTGTGTGTGCATTGTCCCAATCAAAGTGATGCCCTTCTTTGTCTGTATGTTTGGAACGTAGTGATGATGGATCATGTCTTTTGGTGGCCAGCTGTTGTTCGTGTATCCTGGTAACACAACAACAGGACCATTTCAATGTCGGAAAAATGATTTTACATACACTGTTTAATGAATGTGTGTGTGCAGATATGTAACATTTTCATATGTGCACAACACATTCTAAATGAACAACGGAGACACATGAAAAGTGATGCATATGATGTATAAAATTTATAAAACATTAAAACATCATTTGATCCTCATCTAAAGTGATATGTTTCCCCTTCTATCAACATTCCCTCCTTTTCTGGAATTCTCCACTCCAATCTCTCCTTCTTATCAGGATGTGTGTTATAAATTCTTGCTTCCGGTGTCCCAACTTATTTCGGTTAATCCCCTTTCTACCAGAATTCAATATATTGGCCTGTTGGTTCTTTTCAAAGCTAGTGTCTTTCATATTATTGGAGATAAAAATTCTGGCATCAGAGTCAGCAATTGAACACGTTACTCTGTTGTCCATGCACTATACAAAGGACCACAGCACACTGGAATTGCCAAAACGTTGAGGGATGTACATCTAATTCTTTCAATGATCTAGTTTTCTCATTTTTCACATTTCCTCATCTATGTTGTCTCGCTCTTTCTCTCTTTGTATCTAGTTAAGGCATTTACCAATTATTCTTTGCGTCCCTTCACTCAAAGCTCCTTTTTTCGGTTGATATCTATTGCTCTCTTCTAGATGTAATGTGATTATAATTGAGCAATGTAACGGCAAAGACATGCGGGCGTTGCTAGCCAGAGTTAATTGGAAAGGGAGCTGAGCAGGGCAGACCGTGGAGCAGCAAAAGCAGGAATTTCTGGGGATATTTCAGAGGATATCAGAAATTCTCCCAAAGGAGATGAAACATACTCATGGGAGGACAAGGCAGCCATGAGTGATAAGGAATCAAACCAAAAGAGGAAATATACAATGTGGTGAAGATGATTGGGAATCCAGAGAATTCATTGGCTCTGAAACTACATAAGACTGGCATCACTGACACTACAGAGCTCTTAATCATGGTCAGGGAGAGAAACAGAGGAAATACATTCACTTTAAACACAGAAGATGATATTACTCAAGGAAACAAATTCAGGTGAATTAAACAATTGAATTAAAAACAGTTAATTGGTTTTGCAGAATGTGTCAGATTGAAAGCATGATCCAGGGAGAGACCCTCAGCAGAATGAAAGTATGAAAATGGAAGTGTTACCACATCAGAAACCAGAGTAGGTTACTGACTACATGACTGATGGGTGAGTGGGTCTCGATGTGAACTAAGGGACAGACAGCAGAATTACATTGCAGATATTGCAGCTCAAAACTGCGTATTTATGTAGTGCTGTAGACTACAGCAGCAGGAGAAGCAGAACACCATTCAACCACAACCTGTAGTTTTTAGCCTCGAATAATTTCCTCAGTCTGCCATTGCCATCAATATGATCTATGTTTCAGTAATGACTGTGGGTAACATGACTGGGTCAGAACCACGTGAACCTAAACCTGATGCTAACCCATTAAAGCTACCAGACTTGACAAACAGATCTGATCGAAGCTCCGCAATCCTGTCACATTCTGTCATAACTGGTGATGGATGATTAAACAAATGACTGGAGCAAAGGACTCCACAAATATCCCCATCCTAAATAATTGAACAGTCCTGTACATCAGTGTAAAAGACTAGGATGTGGTATCTGCATCACCCTCAGCCAGAAGTGTTGAGTTGATGATCCACCTCACCCTCGCCATGATAGCCACAGAATCACAGATGCCCGTCTTCAACCAATTCGATTAGATGTTCGTGACATGAAGAAACAGCTGAACACAGTACGTACGAAAAAGGCAATGGTCTCTGACACCATTCCTGCAATAGGACTGAAGACTTATGCTGCACAACAAGCCGTGTCCCTGGGGAAGCTCTTTCATTCCAGCTCCAACTCTGACATCTCCCTGGTAATGTGGAAAATTACTCAACTCTGTCCAGTTCCTAAGAGGATTATAATTACAATCTGGCCAGTCACCTCCCCCTCAGACCCACCACGACAGTCAAACTGGTGGGAGTTCTATTTGACAGAGTTATCAAGCAGCACAGAAATAACCTGCTCAGTATGATTTCATATAGGTCGCCATATGGAGATGGTGCTGCTGTGGAAAGGTCACTGGATTACTAATCCAGACCAGGCTAATGCTCTGGCAGCTGGTGTTAGTTAAACACAATTGACAAAATATTAGGATGCAAAATCTGGTGTCCGTAAATAGTGACCTTCAAGCCAATGTCGATTGTACACACCAATTTGCTTCACAAATGTCCTTTCAGGAAGTGAATCTCCCGTGCTTTCCTGGTCTGGCCTAAACGTGACTGCAGACATAGAGACATGTGATAAACTCTTCAATGGTCTCTGAATCCGCCAAACAAGACATTCTATTGTATCAAACTGTTCCGAGGTCGAAAGGATAAAACCAGACAGGACACCCGGCCCCAGCCTCAGTATCGGAAAAAGGGAACGGGAACACAGTCCTGTTGACGCTGCAGAGACCTCCTTCCTAACATCTGAGAGCTTGTGACTAACCTTGGGAAGGTATAAAATAGGAAGTGCAGTAGTCCATTTGGTCTGTCGAGTTTGCTACCCAATTCAATATAATGATACCTTGCCCTTTATTTCCAATATCGTTCTCCTTCTCTCCCACCATTCCTTTACTGTCTCTAAATCCTTATTTATATTCAGTGCTTTGGCTTCCAGGTTCGAGCGCATTCCCCAGGTTCACCAGTCGCTGAGTGCAGACATTTATTGTCATCTCATTGCAGAATGGTCTGTCTGTACCTAATACTGTGGACCCTTGTTTTAGACAACACAGCCAGGGGAATTATTATCCCTGCTTCCAATCCGTCTCACCCTGTCAGAGATTTATATATATCACTGAGATCTCCACCCATTTTCCTAACCCCATGGAATACAGGCCCAGTCGCCCCAAACTCTGCTCCCACAACAAGCCTGTCATCACAAAGATCGGTCTGGTCATCCTTCACTGCTCTCCCTCAATGTCAGGTTTGTCCTTTATTATGTACTGAGACCAAATCTGCAGAATACTGCACAGTGTTTGAGATAGGGTCTCACCATAGCCCTCTACAGCTGCAGTAAGACAGCCTTACTCCTGGATTCAAATCCCCCTGAAATGAAGGTCAGCACATCATTGATCTTCCTAACTGCTTTCTGCTCCTGCAATATTGCTTTCAGTGACTGGTCTACAGGGAGATCCAGATCCTTTGTAATGTTACAGCTCCCCACTTGGTAGGTCTTTGTACACTGGGCAGCGTGCGAATGCCATTCCCAGTATGGCCTTGTGGGTTCAGACCTCACTGTGCTGCAGGGACCTCGGAGGGCCGCGCAGAAGGAAACAACAAAAAGGCCCATACGTCGCTTTTCAGATCAACATGTTTCAAACAATCCCTTTTTCAACCGAAAACCTGCCAATCTCTTGTTCCCACCAAAGGGCACACTGTCACCTCAACCCACCTTGCTCTCCATCTGCCACGTATTTGCCCATTCACTCCACTTGTCTTAGTCACCTTGAAGCTTTTTTACAACCTCCTCACCCACTCACAATCCAACATCCGTTAGTTCTATCAGCAGGTTGGGATATATTGTATTTGATTCCTGCAACCAAATGTTTAATGGGTATTGTGAACAACTGGGACGTGAGCACCGATCTCTGTGATATCCCAGAAACCTTCCTCTGTTATTTTTTAAAAATGATATTTATTTCCTGAATCTGGGTGTGACTGGCTGGGTCAGCATTTATTTCCTGTCCCTGGTTTCCCCTTGAGAAGGTGGTGGTGAGCTGCCTTGTTGAACCGCTGCAGTCCACTGTGGATTCAGTGACAGTAACACCATTGAATGCCAAGGGGCAGGTTAGATTGTATTTTATTGGTGATGTTCACGGTCTAGCATTTGTGTGACGTGACTATGACTTGCCATTTGTTAGCCTGGATACTGTCCAGATCTTGTTGTATTTGAACATGGACTGCTTCAGTATCTGAGGAGCCACAAATTGTTGCTGAACATGGTGCAATCATTGGCAAACATCTCCACTTCTGACCTTTAAATGGAGGCAAGGTCATTGATGAAGTAGCCCTGAAGATGTATGGGCCTAGGCCACTGCCCGAGGGACTCCTACAGATTTATCCTGGAGCTGAGTAGACTGACCTCTATCAACCATGACCATCTTCCTACGTGTCAGGTATGATTCTAACCAGCGGGGAGTTTGCCCCTGATGCCCATTGATTCCAGGTTTGCTAAGCCCCCTTGATACCACAATTGGTCGAAGGCAGCCTTGATTTAAAGGGCTATCACTCTCACCCCACCTCTGGAATTCAGCTCTGTTGTCCATGTTTAAACCACGGTAATGAGGTCAGGAGCTGAGTGGCCCTGGTGGAGCCCAAACTGGGCGTCATTGATCAGGGTATTGCTGAGCAGGTGCTGCTTAAAAGCACTGAGACCTTCCACCACTTTACTGATGATCGAGAGTAGACTGATGGGGTGGTATTGGCCGGATTGGATTTGGTCTGCTTTTTATATACAGGAGATACTTGGGGTAATTTTCCATGTAATCGGGGAAATGTTGTTGTAACGGTATTGGAACAGCTTGGTGAGGGCAGTGACAACGTCTGGAGAACAACGTTTCAGTACTATTGCCAGAATGTTGTCAGGGTATGTACCCTCTGAGGAATCCAGTGTCTCCAACTGAATCTGGATATCGCATGGAGTGAATCGAATTGGCTGATGACTGGTAACTGAATTGTTGAGGGCCACTGGAGGAGGCCGAGATGGATCATCCACTCAGCACTTCTGACTGAAGATTGTTGCGAATGCATGAACGTTATCTTTTGCACTGAAGTGATAGGCTCTTCCATCATTAAGGATGGGGATACTTGTGGAATGTCCTCCTCCGATGACTTGTTTAATTGTCCATAACTATTCTCTACTAGAATGTGCGAGATAGGTGGCTATCCAGCCCCATCTACGGCACTTTTCATTTCCCTTCCCAGGAACAAAGACACGGAGGAGTCAGTCCAAAACTTTTCATTCAACTTTGCAAAGTCGGGTGCTGTTCCCAAAGGTACACACACACAAGCATAGTAATCTCCACGCATTATATACATGTATATGTGGGCTGGGTTTACTACTGCTGCCTTGACCAACGAGTGCTCGGATTCCGCACTGTTTTCCTTTTTTGGGTTCTGGTGCCTGCGATTCTTTTATCATTCACTTGGCCAATCAGTGTTTGAGCTTCCCGTTCTTCCCTTATATGGATGATGTTGTACAACTGTGGTTAAGGGCGGCCTCTCAACTATCGAGGAAAGCTGTTACAACTGTTTCATTCATATAAACGTGGGGGAGGTCCGGCAACAGTTTCGAGTGTCTGCTTGTGTTTACTATGAGGTAGAAAAGGCCAAAAGGCAGCTAACCGTTTAAAAATTACACTACCCCCTACAAATCCCCCGTGTCTTTTCTTACGGCCTGTAATTTTTCAACCGTAAGTTTCTTCTCCAGGGCATTTAATAACTCCCGAGCTTGTTCATCAAACTGCCCGTCTCTAATACTACCCCCGCCCAAGAGGGATTCACGTTGTTCCATCTCGAGATTTATTCGTTCAACCTGCCCATAGGGAACATCCTTCTTAGTAAGGGCGGTTTCGATCAGTCGTTGAGTTAATCCCCGGACACAGGGAATAACGCAACACCCAAGGGCAGTGAGTACCCCTGCCACCACTATACATGAGACAAGAAAGGGAACGACCACCCCCGTCCATTTACCGAACCAAGCTTCCAACCAGTCCGTGAGGCCAGAGTCGATGCCCGAGTTTTCGGCCAGTTCGTCCGCCAATGTGGTGAGTCCATCCAGGGCGCGGGTGATGGACCCATCAGGGGCTGTGTTGTTGGGGATGAAAGTGCAGCACTGAGTGCCTATCATGACACAAACACCCCCCTTCTCTGCCAACATCATGTCTAAGGCCAACCTATTTTCCCACGCCATCCTACTAGTGGCGTCCAGTTGTTCTGCTATTCCTTTCACTGCATCCCGGGTATAATTAATGAACCTCTGCTGATTGTAGTAAATATAATTAATCCAATCCACATTCTTATTGATGGTCACCCACCAGAACAGTGACGACTCAAAACCCGCCGCTATCTGGTTCCTAGCCTTGTATTCGTCAGGAACACCCCTGGGGACCCCTATGGCATCTAAATATATGTTATCATCGAAAGAGGTCTCCAAATTTCTCTCAGTTCTTGCACTAGAACGGGGTCGCTCTTGTTTTTCGAATGCCAGGGTGAATGGGATGGCCAATTGAACGATCGCACAAGTGCCCGTCCATTTTTGGGGCAGGGTCGGTCGCAGAACCCTCCCACCACAGTACCACCAGAGGTCTGCCCTAGGCACATGAATGTGGGAGTAATTCCCGCCCCCGGTAGTTTCATTGACCAGCCGAATTGATCCACTGCACTTGTCAAATGTCCCCACATCGTCGTCCCACTGTAGTCCCGTCCGAGAGACGCAGGCCTGGTGCGTACCCGTTACCCCTGAGAATGATGGCGGGCGGGGCGCCCCCTCAGACCTGACGGGGGGAAACTTCAAACTCAAGGGTCGACAAGTGGGGTCGTTCCAGGCCTCTCGGTCCTGGTACAGCCTTATCATGCAGTCCATGGCTCGTGGGTGTTTCTCCCATCCCAGCGGGAATGGGACCACCTGAGGGTTAGGGCGGGCACTCGTGCATGCGTAGCAATCACTCTTTTTCATGCTCCTCACAGTATATTTGACCCATTCCATCCAGGCATTCGCCTCCCCGTATCCCGTTTCTATTTCAAAGGTCTTTTCCAAATCCGTCGTCTCAATTATTCTAATCTTTTCCTGCTTATCAGTGGTGGATGAGCCCCCAGACTCAGCTTCAATGACCGTGATATATGTGCAGCACAGCTGCATTCCCCCCCATCCTGCCTGGCCCCCAACTCTAATACCCAGTATTGTTCTATTAAGGCTCGCCTCGTTCTTTTCCAAGTTCTTTATGGTCAGATAGAGCGGATTGCACTGATTCTGCCCACAATCCCGTCCAGGGGTGATGGGATCACGGACAACTGACACCATAGCCTGGACCCCGGGGGCTGGAGGCCTACTTAGGCCTTCCCTACCATGCAATTGTAATACTAACGTCTGACCCTGGAATCCCCTTTCTCTCTCTAGATTCTGCTTAGTTTGATTCAGTTGACTTTTAGTCCTACAGGGCACCAACTCACATAGGTCTAAGCTAAGTGTCTGTGTTGATTGGTTGGCAAGCACGGAGATGGTGAACCACTGACGGTCCTCTGCTTGTTTTAACCAGAGGCCAAATTGGGTAACACGCACACTACGACCCAGCCCAAGGACAATGGCATAGCAAGTTAACAATACGATTGACCGCATTTTGTCGCGACACCCGTAGCCCGAGGGCACAGTTCCTTTAGACTCGCCAAAGTCCGATTAGTTCGTTCTCAGGGTCTCTGTTCCTTAGATGCCTTTGTCAGAGAGGTTCGTTCGTCCTCCGTCGGTTGTGGCACTGGTCCCTTGACTCGAGTGTAATGTGTCCAGCCCTTTTCGGCCGTACGGACAGCCGTTTCGGTCGTCAAAAGTACCAGGAAGGGACCATCCCAAGTTGGTTCGAGGGTACGTTGCTTCCAGCTTTTAATCAGGACCCACTGACCCGGCTTGACGGTGTGCACCGCAAACTCGAGGGGCGGCGTCTGTGCCAAAAGTCCCTGTTGGCGTAAACGAGATAGAGCAGACCCCAGAGCCACCACATATTTTTGCACAAACATATCCCGAGACTCAAATATAGGAGGTTCCCCCTTCGGCCCATGGAACGGGAGGCCAAATAACATTTCGAAAGGGGAGACGCCCAAATCCCGCCTTGGCTGGGTGCGAATTTGCAACAGGGCAAGGGGTAGGCATTTGGTCCAAGGCAGGCCGATTTCACTAGTGAGCTTGGTTAGCTGCTTTTTGATGGTCTGGTTCATTCTTTCGACCTTGCCCGAGGAGGAGGGATGCCAGGGGGTGTGCAAATCCCAGTCAATCCCCATTGCTTGCACTACATTCTGGAGGATGGTCGAGGTGAAGTGGCTCCCCTGGTCAGAGTCAATAGCGCGGGGTAGCCCAAATCGTGGGATGATTTGCTCGAGTAGAATCTTGCTAACCTGAGTTGCCGTTGCCGTGGTAGTGGGGAAAGCTTCCACCCATCCTGTCAGGTGATCTACCACTACTAATAGATACTTCAGGCGACCTATGGGGGGGAGCTCAGTGTAATCTACCTGGACATACTCAAACGGCCTATAGGCCGGACCCCTACCCCCTTGTCTTGCATGCTGCCGCAGCCCCCTTTTGTTAATCTTTCGACACGTTATGCAATCTCCTGTGACCTGCTTGGCTACCGTGTACAGACCAGGGTGAGCATATCGGCGCAGGAAGGCATCACACAGTGCCTGGGCGCCCCAGTGACCCCCTTGGTGTAAACGGGCAATAATGTCCCGCGTCAACGGTCGATTTAGTAGCTGGCGGCCATCGGGTAAGGTCCACTTGCCTTCCCTATCCTTTGTACCCCCCCAGAGACGCGAGAAGAGTTTCTTCTTTGTCAGTAAACGTGGGCACTTCGGTAATTTCGGATATCTGTGGAATCCTTACCAGGCAGTTTATTACATCCTTCCCCATCCCAGCCAATTTTGCCTGTTCATCTGCCAATTGATTCCCCAGGGTCTCTATTTTATCGTCTTTCTGGTGTCCTTTCACATGTACTACAGCAATCTCTTGTGGCAGCAACAAATCCTCCAAGATCATGGCTACTAGTTCCTCGTGGACCAACTCCTTTCCTCTACTATTTATCATTCCCCTTTCTTTCCAGATCTTCCCAACGGTGTGTACTACCCCAAAGGCATACTTAGAGTCAGTGTAGATTGTCCCGGCTATTCCCTTTAAATTCCTCAGAGCTCGGTGCAAGGGGTACAATTCGCACGTTTGTGCGGACCAGGCATTCGGTAGCCGTCCACTTTCCACTAATTCCCAACCAGTCTCACTAATGACTGCATAACCGTTGTGTCTCTCCCCATCTATCACTCGAGAGGACCCATCAATGTACCACCGCCTACCTGCATGTAAGGGGGTATCCCTCAGATCTTCCCTCACTTTACTCTGGTACTCTATTATGTCTGAACAGCAGTGTTCCAGTTCCTCCTCGCCTTCCCCTTTCCAAAGAAAGTCCGCCGCGTTCTGGCAGCCCCCGACTTCTATTCGGAGGTCTTCTCGGTCTAACAATATGGCTTCATATTTCAGAATTCTCGAGTCAGTCAGCCACCTCCCGGCCTTCTGATTCAGGATAGTTCGAACCTGGTGGGGAGTAGTGACTGTCAAGGGGGCCCCGAAAGTCAACTTCCTGCTTTCCTCTACCAGCTTTGCCGTGGCTGCCACCGCTTGGACACACTCCGGCCACCCTCGGGAGACTGGATCCAGAATTTTTGACAGGAAAGCCACGGGCTTCCTTTTACCCCCCCAGTCCTGGGTCAATACTCCAAGAGCGGTTCCCTTTCTGGAGTTCACAAAGAGGCGAAATGTCTTACTAAAATCCGGCAAGCTTAAAACAGGTGCAGCCATCAATTTTCCTTTTAGGATTTCAATTAACTTTTTCTCCTCCTCCTCCCATTTTATTCTGTTGGGTGCCTCCTCAATGAGTTTTAGATACAAGTCTTTAGTAAGGGGGGCATAGTCGTCTATCCATAACCGACAATAGCCTAAGAGTCCCAAGAACTTCCGCAACTCCCTCTTGGTCGTTGGGAGGCCTAGTTCGATTATTGCCCGCACTCTTTCCGGACTTATTCGTTTCTGTCCCTGGCTTATCAAGTGTCCCAGGTACTTAACCTCTTTCTCAACATATTGGAGCTTCTTCTGACTCACTCTTAAACCCTGCTCAGCTAGGTAATTTAACAGGGCATTAGTCCCAAGTAGGACGTCCTCCTCCGCCGGTCCGGATAAAAGGAGATCGTCCACATATTGTATAAGCTTAAGGGACGGGGACAAGGTTAGTCCCTCCAATAATTGTTCCAGAATCTGCCCGAACAGAGTCGGGGACTCAGTGAATCCTTGGGGGAGTACGGTCCACCTGTACTGTTGTTTTCTGCCAGTATCAGGATCCTCCCATTCAAAAGCAAAAAGATCCCTACTGTCCTTGTCCAGGGGACACGCCCAGAAGGCATCCTTTAAGTCTATAACACTAAACCAGCCGTGGTCCGGGGGAATTCGCCCCAGAATAGTGTATGGGTTCGGTACCACAGGGTGCCGTACTTGGACAATTTTATTTACCTCCCTTAGGTCTTGGACCATTCGGTAGCTCCCATCCGACTTCCGGACCGGCAGGATTGGGGAATTGTATCGTGACATACAGGGCTCTACCAATCCATCTTTTATTAGGTCTTCCATAACTGTCTTCAGGCCCTGCCTCCCTTCCCAAGAGATGGGGTATTGGCGCACTCTGACGTCGGGGCTCTGGGGCTTTAATTTTACCTCCACAGGTCGAATTGCGAGTCCCCCCCGGTTCCCTTTGGCGACCCAAACCCTAGGGTCTATCTCTGTCAATCGGGACTCACTAAGGTATGACATGGTAACGGCTAATTCTTCCTCTTCTCCCACTTCTATTCGCAATCCGAAACGGACTATCAAATCCCGTCCCAACAACCCATAGGGAAGATGGGGGAGGTGAAGGAGTTCCACCTGGAGCTCCTCCTCCTCCAGCCGCAAGGGTTGTGGTTCGAATATTCTCGCACTAAAAACCCCACCCTTAACTCCAGAAATGTTTAATGTTTTAGCTTGGAAGCCAACCCCCCTCGGATGGAGGGGAATTGAGGACCTGCCGGCGCCTGTGTCAACTAAGAAGGTAACATCTTGTCTAAATGGGCCCACCCGTAAATTTACCAGGGGTTCTTGGTAGGCCCGTGTTCCGATCCTCCCCTGACTTCCCTAATCCATTTGTTCACACTCCATTTCATACATCCCTTCTCTTTCCCTTTTAAACTCGGGACAATCCCTTTTGAAGTGTCCCAGTTTCCCGCAATGGTAACATCCAGCCTTCTGAGGGCGCTCAATTCCATAAGATCCTCCTCTCTCACTTCTGCCCCGTCTCGCTTCTCTCCCTCTCCAACTTTTCTTCGACGTTCCTCTTTCCACCCCATAATCTCCCTCCCCCATTCCGGTGGACTTACAAGCTTCCCGTACGGCTGCCACCATCATTTTTGTCTTATGTTTCTCCCTTATTACATCCCTCTGAACGTACACCTTCTGTGCTTCCCGTAATAATTCTGCAACATCCTTTTCAGCCCAATCCTCCACTTTCTGTAATTTCTTCTGAATGTCAGGCCATGACTTAGTCACAAAGTGCACCTTAAGCATGCTCTTGCCTATTTCCCCATCGGGGTCTAAACCTGAATACTTTCGCATGGACTCCCGCAAACGGTCTAAAAACTCACTCGGGGATTCATCCTTTTTCTGTCCAACTTCAAATGCTTTTGCTAAATTCCGCTGTTTGGGCACGCAGGTTTGGATCCCCCTGATTATAAGGCTTCTGAGGTCTGTCATATTGGCCCTTCCCCCCGCGTCGTTATGATCCCACCGGGGGTCCTCTAAGGGGTACTTCTGCTCTCCACGCTGAGGGCCGTCCTGATGCTCCCTATCCCAAATGGCCATTGCACTATTCCGGATCATAACAATTTCATCGTAATTAAATAGTATTCTCATCATGGCCTGCAGTTCAGCCCATGTGTATATACTGGGCCCCAGAAATTGGTCCAGTTGTATTCCCACACTGACGGGGTCGTCCAGTAGACGGGGTAGTTCATTACGGAGATGCCGGATATCCCCAGAATTTAAAGGTTGTACTACAAACCCGGTCCGTTCGTTCCCAAACGGCACCTCTCGTAAGGGGTTCAGCTGTTCAATATTATCACTCCTCCCAGCTCTCAATCCCTCTTCTCGACCTCTCCGCATCTCGAGTCGGACTGATTTCCTAGTGCCTGGGGTGAGTTCTGTGCCCCCTCCTGTACACCCCCCAGCAGTCCCTTCCTCACTGGTCGTAGCCTGCTGGGACTCGGAATTATCCATCGCAGGAGGTAGGTCCGCGCTGGACGCCTGGTCGTGCGCGGGTGGTATATACGGGGGCGGGGAAGACGGTGGCAAACCGTCGGTGAGGATGTCCCAAGACTTCTGGGGCTTCCTCGGGTCTGTTTGGGGAGTCAGAGGATAGAGACGCGTGGGACTCTCGCCGTCTCCCGCCAACCAGGCGGCGGCATATTTGCTCTCCTCTGGGTCAAACGGTTGTTTTCTGTTAACATATACATTTAGGATTTGACACACCCAGTCTTCATCAGACCCATACTCGGGCCAAACTACCGAGGGGGCGCGGATAGGTTCTTTGGTCCATATAAAACAACAATATTTTATCATGGTCTCTTTCTTTAAGTCCTTCGTTCTACTACTGTCCGTCCATAGACTTAACTTCCGACCTAATGGACTATCGGGGGGTATTTCTTTCCCATTTGCAGTCTCCCCTGACTTTTCCTTAGTAAATCTAGAAGTCTGATTTCCCATGGTTTATCTTCGGTCCTGGTCTTAAACGCCCAAAGCGTTTTCACAGATGACCGTCAAAACCACAATTTCCCGTGGTTTATCTTCAGTCCTGGTCTTAAACGCCCAAAGCGTTTTCACAGATGACCGTCAAAACCACAATTTCCCGTGGTTTATCTTCAGTCCTGGTCTTAAACGCCCAAAGCGTTTTCACAGATGACCGTCAAAACCACGCGGCCAACAAGGAAGAACAAAAGAATCTCTTACCTTGATCCGTGCACGGAGTTGTCTGGCCTTTTTAAATGTGTGTACCCCCGTGTATAGTCACTAACCGGTCGTCCCAGCACTCGTCCGTGTGTTCCTTTTCCAGGATTCAAAATGATTTTTAAATGAGCCGGGTCACATCGTCTCTTGGCCGACGGCCAACGGACCAAGCCGATCAGTGAGAAGTATAAATATATACTAGACGCGTCTTTGTTGTAATCAGGCTTGATCCGTGAGCCGAAGAGACTGCCCCCCCCGGCAATAATTATTTCATCCCGGAGGAGCCCCCAATTGTGCGAGATAGGTGGCTATCCAGCCCCATCTACGGCACTTTTCATTTCCCTTCCCAGGAACAAAGACACGGAGGAGTCAGTCCAAAACTTTTCATTCAACTTTGCAAAGTCGGGTGCTGTTCCCAAAGGTACACACACACAAGCATAGTAATCTCCACGCATTATATACATGTATATGTGGGCTGGGTTTACTACTGCTGCTTTGACCAACGAGTGCTCGGATTCCGCACTGTTTTCCTTTTTTGGGTTCTGGTGCCTGCGATTCTTTTATCATTCACTTGGCCAATCAGTGTTTGAGCTTCCCGTTCTTCCCTTATATGGATGATGTTGTACAACTGTGGTTAAGGGCGGCCTCTCAACTATCGAGGAAAGCTGTTACAACTGTTTCATTCATATAAACGTGGGGGAGGTCCGGCAACAGTTTCGAGTGTCTGCTTGTGTTTACTATGAGGTAGAAAAGGCCAAAAGGCAGCTAACCGTTTAAAAATTACACTACCCCCTACAAGAAGTAGAAGGACTGCAGAGCTTAGATCTGCACCGTTGCTTGTGGGATCACTTAGCTCTGTCTATGACTAACTGCTTATGCTGTTTGGCACGCAGGTAGTCATGGTTGGTGACTTCATCAGGCAGACACCTCATTTTCAGGTATTCCCAGTGCTGCTCCTGCCCTCCTGCACACTCCATTGAATCAAGGTTGATCCCTCTGGCTTGATGGTAATTGTTGTGAGGAGGATATGCCAGGCCATGAGGTTGTGCTGGAGTACAATTCTGCTGCTATTGATGACCCACAACATATTATCGAAACCCAGACTTGAGCTGCTAGTTCTGTTCAAACTCTGTCCTATTTAGCATGGTGAGAGTGCCACCTAAAATGGTGGAGGTTATTCTCAATATGCAAGTGTGACTTTATCTCCACAATGACTATGCAGTGGTCACTCTTACCCGATCCTGTCATGGACAGATATTTCTGCAGCTGGCAGATTAGTAAGGCTGTGGTCAAATATGGCTTTTTCCTCTTGTGGGTTCCTTCACCACCTGCTGCAGACCGAGTCGAGAAGTTATATCCTTTAGGACCCAACCAGCTCAATCAGTAATGCTGCTGCTGAACCACTCTTTTTGTGGACATTGACGTCCCTAACCCAGAGTACATTTTGTGCCTTTGCCACCCTCAGTGCTTCCTCCAAGCATTGTTCAGCTTGGAGGAGTACTGACTCATCAGTTGGAAGAGGCTGGTACATGGTAATCAGCAGGAGGTTTCCTTTCCCATGTGTAAACTAACGCCATGAGAGTTCACGGGATACAGAGTCACTGTTGAGATCTCCCAGAACAATTCCCTTCAAACTTTATCCCATGGTGCCACCACTTCTTCTTTGTCTGTCCTGCTGGTGAGAGAGGTGATATCCGGGGAAGGTGATGGGGTGTCAGGGATATAGTCATACTCACAGAATCAGACCTTAAATACAATGTCAGGCTGTTGCTTCACAAGTCTGTTTATTTCTATTCACTGTCTCCTGCCAGCTGTCCCATTCTAAAAGCATGGCCATATATTCACCCCAATCCACGAAGATTTGATTTTGCAAACTAGGCTTGGAGCTTTACCAAAATCGTTCTGAAAATCCACATGTTTTACATCCATTGCTTCTCTTTCATTTGTCTCCCAGTCTGTTTCTCAAACATAATTCCCATTTCATAAACCTGTGTCAGTGTTGTCTATGACCATTATTTTCAGTCCCAATAATTTCTCCCATACGATTTACTTCCTATGTTCTATGTTCCATGTACTATTTCGTTTTCCACGCCAGACTTAGTTTTCCTGTTATTGTCAGAAGGTTCTGTGAAGACAGAACTGAAGTAGTGGATTCATAGTTTTGCCATTTCCCTGTTTCCCATTCTCCATTCTCTGGTTTCAAACTGGAAAAAACCTGCACTTTTTTTTCATACTTCTCACATTGACATAATTTGACAAGCTATAACAGTTCACTCTGATAACCTTTGTGAACATTATCTTCAGAAACCCATCAATTCTTGTGTTAAGCTGCTCAATCATTGACCTTCCACATCATACACTCACAGGAGCATAGTCTCCATGCCAACAGAAATACAGCACGATCTATATTAGTCCCACTTTCCGACAAAAGGTTCATAGCCTGGTATGTTATGGCACTTCCAAGTGCTTGTCCAAGTACTTTTAACAGTTGAGAGGTTAACCTTGATAACTCCCCTCTCAGAAAGTACTTTCCAGACCCCAACACCCTCTGGGTGAAGATAAAGTCATCTTTAAATCCTCTCTGAACCTCAAACCCTTCATTTTAAAAGTGTGCTCCCTTGTTCTTGACCCTCTGTCTAAAAGGAACAGTTGCTGTCTGTCCACCGTGTCGATGCCCCTTGTTAACTTATCCTTCTGTATCACATCCCCCTCAGCCTCTCTGTCAAAAGTAAACAACCCGAGCTTATCCAGCCTCTCTCCATAGCTGATATGCTCCATCCCAGGGAACATCCTGGTGAATCTCCTTTGCAAACCCCTCCAGTACAATCACATCCTTCCTTATAATGAGGTTCCCAGAACGACATACAGTACTACATCATGGACTAAACCAAGCCCTGTAATCTACTTATAATCTACTCCCTGAGTAATAACCGCGACACCCAAGGTTCAATTCTTAACTAGTCCATTACCCTGTTCAGTCACATTCAGGAATGTGTGGAGAAACACCCTCTGAGCTCCCTAGTGTGCTGCCAATCACTGTGTACACCCCATGTCTGGTTCCTCCTTCCAAAGTACATCACCTCATATTTATCAGGATCACATTCCATCTGCCATTGATCTGCCCATCTGATCATTCCACTTGTATTTTCCTTTAAAATCAGAACTTCCTCCTCACTACCACCACCCGGCCAATCTTTGTGTCAAACACAAACTTGGTTATCACAACTCCCACCCTCCACCCACTCCCCCTCCAGATTCACATCTATACCAATTATGAATGCTACAAACAATAAGGGAAACAGCACTGATCCCTGTGGTACACCAGGGGACACTGGTCTCCAGTCACACAAACAGCCTTCTCCCACCACCCTCTGTCTCTTGACACTAAGACAATTTTCAAGTTATCCTTGATAATGTGAGATTTTACTTTATTTTTTTCAGTTTCCCATGCGGCACTTTGTCAAAGGCATTGCATCAAAACTAAATAAGCGACCTCCTCAAACTAATTGAATCAACTCCATTAGTGTGACTTCACTCTGATAAAGTCATGATGATTATCCCTGATCAAACCTTGCCATTCTGATTGGAGTTCAATTTTCTCCTTCTCTATTTTCTCCAGTAGTTTCCCGAACAGTGATTTAATACTCGCTCGACTATAGTTTCCTGGTCTATCTCTAACACCCTTACTGTGAAGTGCAATCATAATAGCTGTTCTCCAGTCCTTTGGCACCTCCCCAATTGTCAGATTCTAATTAAAATTTCCAGTCAGCGTCTTTCCTCCCTTGACTCCAACATTATCCAGACCTGCAGATTGGTCCAATTTTATACCAGACAAAGCCTCAAACCGCCGCTCGTATTTTACATCAAACTCTTTTCAAGTGCTTTCCAGTCCATCTTCTCGAATTCTGTACCTGCATCCTCCTTCTCCCAAGTAAAACAGATGTGATGTTTACACGTAGCAATCTATCAATGTTCTCCGGGTTGACACACTGATTGCCCCTTTGGTTTCTAATCGACACTAACTGTTGCTGATTATTCTGTTCTACTTGTCCGCGTAGAATAAATCATGGGATTCTCCCTCATCTCTCCTGCTTACACTTCTATATGTCCCTCGGTTATTCTCTCCCCTCTATGTTTCTAAATTTCACTAAAATCACCTCTCATCTTTTGAAACTCGAGATCACAGGCTCAGTTTCCACATCAGACAATCTTGCCATTTTAGGGATTAATCTGGAGAATACCATTTGCAGTTCGTCTGTAGTATATTCTATCTTAGATTGGGACTCCAAAGGGTACACAATACTCTCAGTTTAGTCTCAGCAACACTCTGTGCAGCTGGCGCATGGCATCTTCTATATTTCAATGACATTCACGTGAATGTAAACCTAATTTTTCGTTTCCTATTTGCTTGTGTTTCGATAACATTGCGTTACAGTGTGGAAACAGGACCTTCAGCCCAACAAGTCCACATCGACCCACCGAAGCGCAACTCACCCATACCCCTACATTTACCCCTTACCTAACACTACAGGCAATTTAGCATGGCCAATTCACCTGACCTGCACATTTTGGACTGTGGGAGGAAACCGGAACACCCGGAGGAAACCCACACAGACACGGGGAGAATGTGCACACTCCACACCGTCAGTCACCTGAGGCGGGAGTTGAATCCGTGTCTCTGGCGCTGTGAGGTAGCAGTGCTAAACACTATGCCACTGTGCCGCCCAATTCTTCCCAATTCCTTTTACTATAAATTTTCTTATGATGTCAGTGGGAGAGTTCTTAAAAAAGATCCTCTTGAATATCCAACGATACGTTATCCATTAGCTCCTCATTGCCTACGTTCACAAGAATCATCTTCAAACCATTCCAAAAAATGTTTGCCACTTATGGTTTTCGTTTCATCGATGCATTATCATCCTCCCCAGTTTTCCCATTACCTTCTATATATCCAGTAACACGTTCTTTATTATCGAGCCCAACAGACACCCGACTGCGGATGACAAGTTACTGATCTGTAGTTCACCACTCTCCATCTTCATCCTTTCTTAAACTGTTGGATAATATTTGTAACCTTTGCCTTATCCAGACTGGCTAAATATCTTTCGGGAATGTATTGGAAAACAACGTGATAATCTGCGATGCAATCAATACGCCTATTGCTGCTTCCTCTGAAATTCTTGTATGAAGTACATCTGATCTGTCAGATTTATAAATACTCAATCCAGCTTTCTTTTAAAACATGACCTCAGCACTTATAAAAATGATGTTAGACTTTACTTACACAAGTCCCATGGTCACTTGGTATTTCTGGGAGAATTTCTGGATATTCTGCCTTGAAGATAGACGCAAAGAAACTGTTTCTTTTCCCTGTGATTTCTCTGTTGTCTTCAATAAATTATTCTGTCCGCACACCTACTGTTCCTTATTTGACCTTGTTTTTATTTTTGTTTCATACACTGATGTACTTTTTTTTGCAGTCTTTATGTTTTTCTTTTGTTTGTATGCTTTTTCGCTTTTTGATTTTCTTTTCTTGGTATTCCGTTGCTGGGTATATATTTCTCCGAATCCACTGGCTTACTACGGTACTTGGCATTTTTCTAAGCTAATTCCTGTGATCTAATAGATACTTGAAGGTGAGGCTGAAAGGGTTAGGTCAGAGAGGCGGGTGGACCAGATTGATCGGAAGGAAGATGAACACATAGGAACGTTCAAAAGGGGGGACGATGCTGAGTTGGAAGATTGGACTGGGATAAGGTGGAGTTAGGGTAAATGGGGAAATGGGTGAAACCTACATTAATCCCCTGTGGTTGGAGGGTCCCACGGTAGAAGAGGAACCTTTCTTCATCCATGCTTAGGGTGGTTAGGGTTTGGCGATGGAGGAGGCCTAGGACTCTCACGTCCTTGGCAGAGTGGAAAGGAGAGTTAAAGTGTTCAGCCACAAGGCGGTGGAGTTGGTCAATGTGGCTATCCCAGATATGTTCTCTGAAATGATCCACCTGCCTTACCAATGTAGAGAAGACCACACTGGCTTTCATGTATGTAGTAGATGAGGCGTTCTGTCTCCCTTCATCACCTTTCACTTTCAACCCCACCTTCATCTACCTATCGCATTCCTAGCTACCTCCCTCCTGCCACACCGCCTTCTCATTTATCTCTCAGCCCCCTTCATCATACGCCTCATTCCTGATGAAGGGCTTATGCCCAAAACGTCAATTCTCCTGCTCCTAGTACGCTGCCTGACTGTGCTTTTCCAGCACCACACTCTTCGACTCTGATCTTCCAGCACCACACTCTTCGACTCTGATCTCCAGCATCTGCAGTCCCCAATTTCTCCTCACAGCTTCAGGGCTTGCATGATTCAGATTTATGACAGTTACTTCAAATAAAACAAAAACTACCATGTACTCAAACAGCATAAAAGAAAACCAATGCATTGTGGTCACTGTTCCCAAAAGGTCCTTTACAGCAAAGTTTTCAATTAGTTCTTTTGATCATTCAACATCAATTTCTAAATAACATGATCTCTAGCTCAGTGCTCGAAAAAATGTTAATGCCACCATCTAACACATGCTCATGAAATCCATTTTTCCCAGCATTAGCATTCAGTTGGGTTAACACAGTTTAGATATAATGTAAACAGTACGTTATTACTGAAGTAGCCACAAATGTGTATATCTCATTTCCCGTTTTTAAACATGTCCAGCATTTGTATTCCAGCTTTCACTTTGATATGTAACTCCCATCAATTTTTCCTTCTCCTTGCTGTTTTTGCACTCCACCTTACTAGATTCTGGAAAATCTGAGTGATGTGGGATTTGGGGAGATTAATGGTAGAGATCATCTCGCCACATCATTTATGATCTTCTTAAGCATCATTGTGACGTTTTCTCCAGATCTCCCGTTATGATAGTGGAGTAGAGAAGGACAATGATCGTTCATAAATGCTCTGTATTTCCCCCAGAGATCTGAGACTGCTCTAACCTGGGTGGGAACCTTACAGCAGGCTGGTAAAGTGATGCTGCTGCTGTACAGGATCTTAGTAAGATCACATCTGGAGTAGTGTGTACAGATTTAGTCTCTTCAATGAAGAAAGGATGTTGTTATATTGGAAGCAGCTCAGAGATGGATCCCTCAACTGATTCCTGCAATGAAGGTGCTAGCTTATAACTAAAGGATGATCAGGTTGATCCAATAGCCATTGGAGTTTACAAAAATAAAGGATGATCTTATTTCAACATAGATGACAGGAAGGAGTCAACAATTGAAGAGAATTACGCAGATAGTTGGGGGAATCCATTCCGTTCTCCAGCCTGTTACACAGGAACAACAGGAGGATATTCAGGCCTTCGAGCCTGTTACACCAGAATAGTACGACACTGTTCAGCCCCTCGAGCCTGATATATATTCTAGGCCAATCAGCCCCTCGAATCTATAACACTGGACCCAGAGTAGGCCATGCTGCACCAGTATTCTGTTACGCAGCAACAGGATCAGTCCATTCAGCCTTCTCAAGTCCGTAACATAGGAACTGGAAGTGGTCACACAGTGACTGGAGATTGTTACACTGGGATAACAGGAGGTCATTCAGACCCACCGAGTCTGTTGCAAGGGAAATGTGTTTGGATAAAAACTACCTGAGACTTCTTTCGTGAGTAAGGAGGAGGTAATTCAGACACGTGTCTGTTGTATGGGAACAAGAGAAGACCAATTGCTCCCTTCGTTCCATCTCTGGGATACATGAGGAGACCGTTCAGTATCTTCACCTTTTATGGAGGAATATGAGAAGACCCATCAGACCCTCAGAATGTTACACAGTAACGGGAAGATTACATCATCCCCCACCCCTCTAACGCATCAACAGGACGTGGTCATTCTGGCCTTGGAGATGACAACATGGGAACGCCAGAAAGACTTCATCCCATCGATTTTGTACACCAGCAGGATGATGAGTCCATTCAGCCATACATACCACTTATGCAGCAATTGGAGCACATCTCTTCAAACCTTTTGCCCATCAAACAATAATTCAAAGAAACGTAAAGGTTTTAGAAAGGGAAGAACTTACAATAACTGAATACATTAGGGAGTAAAATATAACAATAAAGTATTGTAATCTAAGGCAAATTATTCGAATCCATCGTTGTGGACATTTGCAAACGTAAACCACAATCCAACGGAGTCAACATGGTTTTACAAAGGATAAATCATGATTGAAGTGTTTTCTTGAGTTATTTAAAGATGTGACAAACAAGGTGGATAGTAGGCATCCTGGAGATGGAATATATCTGGTCTTCGTGAAGGATTCAGATACGTCACTTCTCCAAAGAGTGAGTGGTAAGATCAGACAGCATCGGTTTAGGAGTAATTTATTGGCTTGGATGGAGGATTGGTTAACCAACAAAATGCAGTCTGATGAATTAACTGTGTCATTTTCTATTGGAAAATGCAACTTGTTGGGTGCCATAGATTTCAGTTCTCATGCTTCAACCATTTGTGATCGACATTATTACTCGGTTGACAGGATAGAAAATGCTATAGCTACATTTTCAGATGACACTAACATTGGTGGGAAATTACTTCGGAATGATGATGCAAGAGATTTAAAAACTATGTGTATAGATTGAGTGAATGGGCAAACATTTGGCAATGAAAATTAAAGTGGATAAATATGGAGTTATTCAAGTTGGCCAGCCGAATAAAAAGGCAAATGATTTTCTAAATGGAGAGAAACTTCAAAGTGCTTAAGTGCAGAGGGAGCTGGGTGCCTGCTTGCATATCACAGAAAACTTGCTTGCGGGTAATTGAAGTAATGAGGAATGCAAGTATAACTTCAGCGTTTATTTGTAAAAGGATGGAGTAGAAAGATTGCTGTAGCTATGCAAGGCGTTAGTGAGGCTGCAACTGGACTACAGTTTGGGTGTCCTGCAGAATGAGGTATTTCCATTGGAGCCAATTCAGAAGAGCTTCATTAGATTGATTCCATATTTGAAGTGTTTGTCTTATGAAGAGAAATTGAGCAAGTTTAGGCCTATACTGTCGAGTTTATAAGAATAAAAGGAGAGCTCATTGAGGTCTGGAAAATGCTAAACGTAATTGAAAGTGTAGCTGTGGAGTGGATACTTTTTCATGTGGCGCAATCTACAATAAGAGACTACAGTTTGAGGATGGAGAGATGGCAGGAACGTGGAACAGAGGCCGCGATGACATCAGTCATGATTTTATTCCTTGGCGGAGCAGGTTAGAAGGGTTGGATTCCTGACTGATGCTCCTTGTTCATATTCAGCTTTACGACTGTGTTACACAGTAATGGGGGAGGATTATGTATCAAACAGGAAGCAGGCACTCCTGATAAATCAGTCTTAATCAGTTTGACAGAACGTCACCAGTGGAGTCACACAGTGACCAGTGCTGGGTCCTCCACTATTTACAATCTATATCAATGATCAGGAGGATGGAACAGATATAGAGATACTGAGTTTGGTCATGTTGCTGTGATAAGCAAGAGATTAAATTATCAAGAGAGGGTGGAGGGTCTACAGATAGATACAGAGAGGTAAAGGCAATGGAGAATTATTTGGCAGCTGCAATATAACATGATATAATCTGTCATTTCATTTACAGGAATAATAGAAGGCAGTAGATTAATACAGAGAGTGCTCCTTCAGTTCCTCTACCTCTCCCCATTGACACGGCTACTCCGCAGATGCCATGTACACCATCAGGAATCCCATTATACTGGATACACCCGGCAGTTCCCTGCTGAGGGTGAAACAATGTATTTACTTCATCCACCATATATATCCTCCGTCACTGAATGGTTACATTGATGTCAACATACTGGGAGATGATGGACATGTCACCCAGTTCTGTTTGAAAAGTTCCAGAACATAGAAGCTGAATGAAACTGTGACCCGAATAGCCACTGGCAGCACCGTCCTTCCCCCTGAGGTGAAGCTGCAGGACGGGTTAAAGAAGGTGACACCGCTCTGTGACCAGCTCCTTGTTCAGTCAGGGTCCCCTCACACTCTGCTCCTGGGATAAGTGGAGCTTGGGAAGCTGTTCCTGGAAAATCCGGGATGGACACAGCAGATCCCTTTCCCCACACAAACTCACTGGTGGTTTCAAAGCTTACCCTCTCTGCAACCTCTGCTCCATTTATTGTTCATGTTGCAGACCCAGATGTTGTGTTTACAGTCCCCAGGCTCCATCCAAAGCTGGTCACCAAATCCTAAGGTCTCCCTGAATGCCTGAGGCAGCTCACAGCACAACCTCCAGCAAACCATCCCCAGCTGCTGCACTAACTTTTCAATAACAGGAGTCAGTTAGAAACCCCTCGTCTATAAGTGTTGTGGACCAGACCAGATTCCTGCAAAATATTTTAAGAAGGCCACTTAGACCCAAACCTTTCCTTATTTTGAATATAGATGTGAAGTGTGCTTTCCAGATATGTTGTGACTGGTCAAACCACTCGACGTAAAGCAAAATATAATCTATTAAAATGCTTTAGTTAAAATACAATCAAAGAAAAGAACATTTCTGGATAGCTTTCATGTTGGAACACTTACACAAACAATAGATACTGTACCTTACTGGTATACACCACTTGGCACAAAGATATATTCAAATACAGATCCTTACATGCAGTTTTCTGATCCAGGAGAAATCAACATCTACAGAAATCCCAGAGAGAAAGGCAGCGAGCGATCATGTATTGACACTGTCAACCCTTCTGGGACCCGAACAGCTTCTGAATGCTGCAGCTGAAAACAAAACGAGGAAACCTGGTCTGGGAGAGCTGGCCACTGCCCTTCCATTGTTACCTCCATTTTGATAAAACCTCAAGGCTTTCTCAGTTATTTACTTAAACTGTTTTCAGACAGCAGTTCTGCACCTCTACCTTAAAAACCTCTCGTCAAAAAAAAACCCAAGAGAAAATAACCTTTTTACAGTGATAGTGTCCTCCAAACTCCACCTTTAATAAAATGATCCATCAATACACAAAGATGGATTAATTTTAGACCTCCTAATCTTCCTCTATTAGTAGAATGGAATGAATATATATTACATTGAGTCTGAGCATACAAATGTTCACAGCTAGTTTCGAATTCAGTCATTTTACTCCTGCCTCAGAATGCCTTTTGTCAATGTGTCAAAACTTACTTTTTCTTGCCCTGTCAAGATTATAATTTCAAATTGAATGGCAGCAGTAATAAGCTCAATAAAAACAGACTGGTATTTTTCTCCCGAAACTTCTCCACAAACTTTAAGGGGTCACGATCAGTGATAAAGATTTGTTTCAGTTATGTTATTGGCAATGTAAATGCTGAAATGTTGTAACACCAACATCAAGCTCAAGGCCTCCTTCCCCATTGTGGAATAAATTTGTTGATGTTTCGACTGGACACTCTGACCAGACGTTGCATAATGGAACACTTCTCATCTCTCAAATAGTCCTTCTGAATGACATAGCTCCTCATGTCTCAGCATAAAAGAATTACATCCTTCTGTACCTCTTAATGCTGTAACCCCTTTACCTGCTACTCCTGGCGTATGCCAGTCAACCTTACTCTCACAGGGATATGTTTTAAGAAGTTCTCCCACATTCTTCTGAATCCCTCACAGAAAGCAAACTTTGATTTCTGAACCCAATCATCATCATCAGCCATTTCAGTTTCTAATCTTGCTATTGTAACTCTCTGCTCTTCCACACGAGTTCTCCCGACTGCAGAAAGTGAATTGTTGAACTTCTCCAAAATTAGAGTCTCTCTCAGAGTGTCATAGCTTTGCTCTGTTTTTAATACCCTTCCCCACCTTTCAAAATTACTTTGTTTGATTCTTTCAAACACAACGTGCGTTTAACCAGGGATGCGATTTTAGATTCCTGAAACACTGTCAGCTTCTGGCACAAGCTCATATGCACTTCAGATGGCTTTCTTCACCTCCTCCTATGGGGATGCAAATACTATCGGCTTTGTTTGGATAAACTAAATCCACATGTTCTCTGGCCACTGCACCTGTTTAGCCACTTCCTGAAATGAAATTAAAAAGGCTCCCCCATCATTCTCATCAACTTTAGATAATGCCTGGATGTATTTAAACAGATCCTGATCAGGCCTTTGGCTGCCATAGGGTTGCTCTACCTCAGTATCCTCTAATGGAAATCCATACAAAATGAAGAGGATTTTAGAATAACTTAACTATTGGATAACTTAACCGAATAATGGATACAGTACGTTCTACAAATGAACTGTTCAATCTATTAACATCACCTAAACACTCCCCTTGGCAAAAAGAAACATTCAGACACGCATTCTTGCATACAGTTCTCCAATCCAGGAGGAAACACCATCAAGTGAGGCTTTAGAGAGAGTAGCAGCTAGGGATAATTTACTAAAACTTCCAACTCCTTTGGGACCCAAAGCACCCGGCGATTGTTACAGCTACAAGAAAAAACAAACGAGAAAGCCTGGTCTGTGCGAGCTGGCCATTGTTACTACTATTTATTTAAAACCCTAAAAGTACCGTAAGTGATTTACTTGAGCTGTTTTCAGTTGGCAGTTTGGCCTTTAAGACCTCTTACTTAAAAAATTAGAAACCAACGCTTTATTAAAAAAGTGACAGCATTGTCACACAATTTAGGTGCCTGGTCCTTTACTCAGTGGGCTTCCTCGTGTTACTTATCGCAAGGTCACCTGAGAGGGACAACCACAGGGATGTATCTCATAACTTCTGAAACACCCCTGTCCATGGACCATCACATGGGACATACCAGGAAGTGAACAACAGCTTAACACACAATTTCAGTATTTCTGAGCTACACAATGCCAGCAGTCGATACACTAGGGAGAGAAAACCCATGGCCAGGGAAAGATACAGAGGGACAGAGAGATTCACATTAAAGACAGAAACAGACAGTTAATTAACTGAAAAGATGTTGTGGAAATATGAGGAAAAAGACAGGGCAGTGGGACTAACTGGAGAAGTGAGATCTTCGAGAGTAAAATGACAAGAATGAGACCATTGAACAAAGGCATTGTCAGATCTGCTGAAATGGTTTGTTACATCAAATTCTCAATCTGCTTAATAGAACACCACAAAGAATATAAACTGGGACAAGATGAGAGCCCAGCATGGAGAGCTGTGCAGACCATGCTAGTGTGTTGCTCAGTAAACTGCCCAGCATGAGAGTATTGCAAACTTTACTATCATATGCTAACTATCCTCGCATCAGATTACTGCCTACAATGGGAATGTGTGTGTGTGTGTGGGGGGGGGGGGGGTTGAATGCAAAACTCATTGTTTGAGAAGGAACGCACATGGAGGAAACTATATTAAATACAAACAACTGGCAGGCTTTTTATTAATCAACAGACAGAACGAGAGAAGTTTCATGGACAGATGATATAAAGTGTTTGAGAATGTTAAAATAAAGTCATTGCCAGACACAACACCAATATACATCTGCGTGCACATGAATGACAGATGGATGGGAGTTTGGTGTGAGTTCGAATCAGATTTATTTCGGCAGGTCTGAAGCCAGGAGAGTCAGCAGCAGATTATTAACTTCATTAAGCCTGTACTTCACAGCTCAAGGTTCAAACAGCAGATGGAATAAACCAGTGAGATATATTCTGGAGTGGTGAGTATTTCAAGTTAGAAATGTTCAGGGCGTGGTGTCAAGAATCAGCTCATAGTCAAAGAGATGTCCCACAGTTGTGACTTGTCTGCTTCAGCTGCATATATTGGCCAGGGATGGGATGGAAACAGTGGAAGGAAGTGGAGTTTGTAACCAGAGCAGTAGACGGTGACCTCCACGCTCTTAACAGCAAAGGCAATGATACAATGCATTGTGGTTCTCCCCGAAAATGAATAGATCAACATAGAGACCCATGAGTAACACTGCCAGAACAGAGAGCGAGACAGTAATTGAACACCTTCATTGATGTAGTTAGTAGTGGTCTGTAGAGTAAATATCTGAATTGAGAGATTCAACAGGAACAATAATGGTGACAAGAAGTGTAGACTATGTGAAATAACAGTAATACAGTCATAACTGGTTTATAGAAAACAAAATTTGGACAGTGACACTCACCAGGAACACCAACGATAACCAGGAAGGGATAATAAAAGTATTGAATAATGAGAAGAGCGTAATCGATCTACGATGATAATGACCACCAATAAAATGCAGAAAGACGCCAAATATAATCGGATAAGCTCCTGTCTATTGTTGGAATATTCCAGGCTAATGTTCTCAGATTCTGATCTCTCCTCCCCCTCTCTCTGGATCTGCTGTTCCCTGTCAGTGCTGTCGGTGATGCTCCCGCTCATGTTAAGGAATAACACATTGAACGGAGCCCATTTATCATTAAAAGATGGAAACACTCCATTGGGATAATTAGAATCCATGGAGATTGGCTTTAATCGCACTTACTGAACAAATTGGCACAGTTAGCACTGGTTAGCAGTTAGCAGTGGTTAGCACTGCTGCCTCACAGCGCCAGAGACCCGGGTTCAATTCCCGGCTCAGGCGAGTGACTGTGTTGAGTTTGCACGTTCTTCCCGTGTCTGCGTGGGTTTCCTCCGGGTGCTCCGGTTTCCTCCCACAGTCCAAAGATGTGCAGGTCAGGTGAATTGGCCATGCTAAATTGCCCATAGTGTTAGGTAAGGGGTAAATGTAGATGTAGGGGTATGGGTGGGTTATGTTTCGGCGGGGCGGTGTGGACTTATTGGGCCGAAGGGCCTGTTTCCACACTGTAAGTAATCTAATCTTATCTTAACCTGTTCAAAACATCACTTTTCATTTCCTGGTTTTGGTTGGAATGGATGAGGGTTGCTGAGGGATGGATCATAAATCTTTAAATCTTTTAAATCTTTTTATTAACTTGTATATGAGAGTATTAACAGGACACTGCAGGCGTCTATATATATTCCACTCTGTTTATGAAAGGATGCAGTTATAAAATAACAGATCGGATACATAAAAAATGTCGGGTGGGCATGTTTCTCGATCCCTGAACACAAAGTACAGTACTTATTGACCAGTGTGCGTCCACTCCTGGTTTTAATGCCCTGTTGTCAAATCCTTTCATAACCTTGAGACAGAACATTGAGACTGCTGCTCAGGAACAGGCCAAAGCAATTCTGTCCCTATGGGACGCTTACAGAGGGAAAAGAGAAGGCCATTCAGTCCATATTAGTCTGTTGCTACTTGAAAAGGTGGAATGCTGGAATATTGGCACATTTTGCCGAAAGAATCATTCAAAACTAAGAGATGTGTCGCTGCAGCTGTATGAAGTGTTACTGAGAGGGCACCTGGAGTAAATAATGTTGTTTGTGCTTCTGAAACTGATTAGGAATAGACCTCTATTAGATACAGTTTACCAGCTGCTCATAATCCAAGGGTTGTCGTTTCATTTAATATCTCGGGTCTGTTACACAGGGACAGGAGGAGGCCATGAGGCCTCTTGAGTCTATTTCAGAGGGACAAGAGGAGGTCATTCAGTCTCTCTAGTCTATTACAGAGGGACAGGAGGAGCCTATTCAGCCTCTCGAGCCTGTTACAGAGGGACAGGAAATGTTTATTTAACATTCAAGTCTGTTACGCATAAATATTAGTTTTAAACTAGTTGTGGAATAGGAAGGACCTGATGTAAACATGAAAGTTCTAACTTTGAACAAGGCCGATTTTGAAAGTATTAGGCGAGCCCTGTGAAAGGTTGATTGGGGTACCCTATTCACAGGTAAAGGGATGGTTGGAAAATGCAAAGCCATCAAAACTTGGATCCAGAGAGTCCAGAGCCAACGTTTTCCCATTAGTGAGAGGGGCAAGGTTGGTGGGTGCAGGGAGTGCTGGATGGCTAGATATATTGATGCTCTGGTCAATGTAAGGAAGGAGGCATATGTCAGGTAAACAGAGCTGAGATTAAGTGAATCCCGAGAGGAGTATAAGGGCAATAAGTGTATAGTCAACAGGGAAATTGGGCCAGAAAAATGTGGACATGAGATGGCTTTAGAAATAGGGTTAACGAGGCAGTGAAGCAACTCTACACATCCTTTAATTGCAAAATATTAACGAGGGAGAGAATAGGGCACATTAAAGATCAGTAAGGCTACGTATGTGTGGAACCATAGGAGATCGAAGGGATACTAAACAAGTATTTTTCCTCGTATTTAATGTAGAAGATGTTACAAAAGCGAGAGAATGAAGAAATACATAGTGATATCTTGAAAAGTATCTATATTACAAGGAGATGTTTGACATTTTAAAACACACAAAGGTGAACAAATCCCTGGGACCTGATCAATTGTTTCCCAGAATATTGTGTGAAGCTAGGAAAGAAATTGGTCAGTCAGCCTTTTGCTGATATATTTGTAACATTGATTTCCACAGGTGAGGTGGCAAAAGACTCGAGGGTTGTTAACATAGTGTCATTATTTCAGAAATTAAGGAAAACCCAGGTAACTATAGATTGGTGAGCCTGACGTCAATGGTGACTAAATTGTTGGGTGGGGGGGAATTTGAGGGAAACGATGTATATGCATTTGGAAACACAAGGACTGAAGAGGGCTTTGTACACTGGAGATCACGTCTCACTGACTGGGTGGAAATTTTGAGGAAGTGAAGATAATGATTGATGAAGGCAGGACAGTGGATGTTGTCTTCATAGAATTCAGTAAGAAAACCAAAATGTTATACATGGAAAACTGGTTAGCAAGGTTAGACTGCCTGGGATCCAGGGAGAACTCGCCATTTAGGTCCAAACTTTTCTTGAATATCGGAGACAGGATGTGACAGTTGGCATTTGTTCATTAAACTTGGAGACCTGTGACCAGTGGCGATGCTCGCAAAGATCAATAGTGTGTCCACTGCCTTTTGTTACTTATACAAATCATTTGCACTTGAGTATATGAAGTATAGTCAGTAAGTTTGTAGATAATACCAAATTTGGTGGTGTAGTCGACAGTGAAGAATGATCTCTCAGAATATAGTGGGAACTTTATTAGGTCAGCTGAGGAGTGGCATATGGAGTTTATTTTAGATAACTGTGAGGTGTTGCATTTTGGCAAGAAAAATCAGGGCCAGGCATATAGGTAGGATCCTGTCGAAAGTTGCCAATCATGGAGAACTCCATAGAAATCATAGAATCCCTACAGTTAGGAAACAGGGTTTTCGGCCCAGCGAGGCCACACCGTCCCTCTAAACAGTATCCCACTGGACAAACCCCGACCCTATCCCTCTCAGCCTGCATTTCCAATGGCTCATGCACCTTGGCCTCACATCCAAGGGTACTATGCACAATTTAGGATGTCCAACCTACCCTTACCTGTATATCGTTATACTGTCAGAGGGAAACATAGCATCCGGAGGAAACTCACACAGACACGGGTAGAATGTACAAACTCCACACAGCCACTCGTTCAAGAAAAGAATTAAACCCAGGTCACTGCCCTGTGAGGCACCTTGTGGTGCAGGTTCTCCATTCCTTGAAAGTGCCGTCACAGGTAGACAGTGTAGTGAAGAAGGCACTCGGTGGTCTTCCCTTTATTGGTGCGTGCTTTGAGTCTATGCGTTTGCATGACATGTTGCATCTGTACAGGACATTGATATGGCCACCTTTGTAATATTGCCTTTAATTCCGGTCACCGTGCTGTCGGAAAGATGTTGTCAAACTTGAAAGGGTGCAGAAGAGATTTAAAAGAATGTTGCAGGTGTTGGAGGGTTGGCGTTACAGGGAGAGTTTGAATAGTCTGGGACTATTTTCAAGTGTTGAGGCTGAGGGTGGACCTTAAAGAAATTTATAAAGTCAGGAGGGGCATAGAAAGAGTAAAAAGTCAATGTATTTTCCCAGGATAGACAATTCCAAATATAGAATATAAAGGCTGAAGGTGAGAGGAGGAAGATTTAAAAAGGGACGTGAGGGAAAACATTTTCACACAGAGTCGGCTGCGTGTTTGAATTGAACAGCCAAAAGAGGTGGTGGAGGCAGGCACAGTTACACCTTCTAAAAGGCATTTGGATGGATACATGCATGGAAAGTGTTTACAGAGAGAGATGGGCCAAGTGCTGGCAAGGGAGACGAGATTAATTTAGGATATTTGGTTGGTATAGATGATTAGACCGAAGGATCTTTTTCCATGCTATACATCTCTGAGAGTCTATTAACTCTTGAGAGTTTAACACGGGAACAGGAGGAGGCTATTCAGCTTCTGAATTCTGTCAGTCAGCTGGTTTGCTCAATTACTGACAGTAAAATACAAAAATAAATCATTCAGATTTTGGTGGTGTTTTACAGAAACAGGAGAAAGGCTTTTAGTCAAGAAAAGCTTTAAGGAATGTGAAGAGGCCATTCAGTCCCTCACCTCCATTCCACAGGAGTAGCGGGTGAACACAGAGCTATTGGAGCCTGTTACTCAGGAGCAGGAGAAGGACATCTACTATCGCAAACCTTGGATCAAGAGGCATGACTCAACTGCTCGTGACTGTGACACAGGAACAGGAGGGAGTCACTCAGCTGCTGAAGACTGGGACACAGGAACAGGAGGGAGTCACTCAACTGCTCGAGACTGGGACACAAGATCAGGAGGGAGTCATTCAACTGCTCGAGACGAGGACACAGGAACAGGAGGCAGTCACTCAACTGCTTGAGTCTGGGACATAAGATCAGGAGGGAGTCATTCAACCGCTCAAGTCTGGAACACAGGAACAGGAGGCAGTCATTCCACTGTTCAAAACTGGGACCCAGGGAAATCTGGAGGCTAGTGAGGCCCGAAGATCCTGTTACACAGGAACAGGAGGAGGGGACTCACTCCCCACCAGTATGGGACACTGGGAGAGAAGGGGAGTTTGCTTGGAACAAACGCAAATATATGAGTAAGTTGCATTCGTGGTCCACACAACCCTGCCCCAACATTCACTAAGACCACGGCTGATCTGATTGTGATTCCCTCATTCCATTTCACGGAGACTGTCCTCTCTGCAGCCTCTGCTCCATTTGTTGGTCATGTTGCAGACCCAGATGCTGCAACAACAGTCACCATGACTCATCCAGAGGGTCGGGTCAAACCGGATGAGTCTGGATTTGAAGGGTCCAATAACAAGAATGAAAACACAAAATAAAGGTATAGCCAAATGTTTAGTTCTCTCACATTCGCAATCCAACTCACATAACCAGCCCGTCCATTATACTTTCAGGATGGAGCACTGTGTAAATATGGCTAGCGTACTGCAGAATACAACCCAGCAATGTCCAGAATGGAACTCTGTGCAGCCCACACCAATGCTGGATCTATAATCCTGGGCTAAATGTCCAGCGTGGGGAGCTGTGCAGTCCGCACTGGTTCATTCAAATATAAACCCAGGCTGTTGCATTGTTCGGTAACACTGTGTTAGATCACTGCCCAGTGTGGGGAAACTTGCAGCCAATGTTGGAAGTGACAGGATATGCAGCTCCCATCCATTTACAGCTCCATATCTGCACTGTACCTTGACAAGGCGTGCCATGGATGTGAAAATCACTGTGATGTAGAGATGTAAATGGAAACAGTTTAAATACCAATAGTTCTGATTAAGGCGAGTATCACACCAGTATTTAAAGTTGAAACACCTGAGATAATATCCAATGAGTGTTTCGTGAATGGTGCAAAGTAGTTAGAGAGGGATGGTAATGTTATAGTGGTTGCACTGTAATTAACAATGTGAATTAGAGGAACAAATATGCAGGAGGACTTAGGAGACTTGCAGGAACAGTAGGGTTGTTACAACGGGTGATTTGAACTGTCCTAACATAGTCTGGGGCTTCCAGATGGTTAAGCACTTAGATGGAACATAATTTGTTAAGTGTGTTCAGCGAAGTTTCCACAATCAATATATAGAGTAGCGTACTCGGGAAGGGACAAACTCGACCTACTGTTGGGAAATAGGGCAGGATAGGTGAAGGAGATAAAGTGGGGGAGCATTTCGGTAATAGTGATTAGAGTTATATCAATTTTGAAATAGTTATGGGAGGGACAAAATTGGTCCACAGATTCAAGTTCTAAATTGGGGCAAGGCGTACGTGGTTGGAGTTAGACAGGGGATTGCATGGGATGATTGGAGTTGGTTGAGTCCAGGTAAAAGGATCTCGTGCAAGTGGGAGGGCTTTAAAAGTGAGATAGCTCGAGTTCAAGGTTTCCATTTTCCTGTGATGGTGAAGGTTATGTGAGACTGGAAGAGAGAACTCTGGATGTCAAGAGATATTGAGGCTTTGACCAGAAAAAGGAGGTGTGGCTCATGTTCAGGCAGCTCATATCAAGGGAATCCCTGGAGGTATATACAGGGGATAGAGGAGTTTACTGAAGAAGGATATCAGCAAGGCCATAAGGGGGTATGAGGTAGTCTTGGCTGAGAAGATTAGAGTGAGTCCAAATTCAGTTTAGTAAAGATAAAGAGCAACTAGAGAGAGAATAGTATGCTTTAAAACCCAAAACTGGCATGCATGCGTAAAACCTCAAGAGATGGGTGAAGCCCTCAATTTCCCCTCTGTGTTTATCATGAAGAAAGACATGAAGACCTGTGACCTTTGGGAGGTTAGTTGTCATATGTTGGTACTGTTCATATCACAGTAGAGTTGCTGTTGGACATATTAGAACGCACAAAGTCAGACAAATCTTTTGGTCCTGACCAGATGTATCTAAGAGCACTGTAAGAGGCGAGAGATAAAGCTTAGGGACCAAGATCCCGGAAGACTGGGCGGTAGCCAATGTTGTGCCCTTATTCAGGAAGGGCTGCAAAAAAAAGCCTAGGAAATATAGACCAGTAAGCTTCACACCTGTTTTCGGTAAACCACTTGAGAAGGTTCTGAGAGATAAGATGTGCATGCATTTGGAAAGACAGAGTTTGACTTGGAGCAGTCAGCATGGCTTTGTGCGTGGCGGATCATGCCTTACAAATTTTGTTAGAGATTTTTGAGGAAGTGACCAGGAAGGTTGATGAGATCAGGGTTGTAGACATATTCTATATGGATTTCAGTAAGGTCTTTGATAAGGTTCCACATAGTAGGCCGCTCTAGAAGGTTAGATCGCATGGAATCCAAGGTGAACTGACAAATTAGACTGAGCTGCCAGTGGAAGTGGTTGAAGTGGGTACACTAACAATATTGAAAAGGCATTTGGACAAATACACAGATAGGAAAGGATTAGATGCATACAGAGCAAAGGCAGAGAAATGGCAGATTGGTAGATAAGGGGCAATTACACTATAGTGTGTTGACGGAGCACGGTGGGCATATTGGATGGGCGACTACAGAGGGGGTTTTCATCCCAGAGAGTGCCACACCACCAGACCCACCGAGCATGGTCTGTGCTCACTACCAAATTCAGTGCAGTATTTGAGGTCTGAAGAAATGCCCAGCAATACAGGACAAGTATCAATAACCTTCTCCGCTCTGTCAGGATAAGGGTCACCGTATTCTGTCCGTTCCCTCACACTCACTGTATATCTGTGATTGCAACTACTCCCGAACAAGGCCCATGGTCCCCCACTCTCACGACTGCATGCAACACCTTCTCTCTCTCTCTCTTTCTCTCTCTCTCCGTCCTTTGCAATACCTCCCACACAGTCATAGAATATTCTGGTGAATGCCGATTATAGAATGTTCCAGATAATGTTCCAAATATTTCCCAGTTTCAGGAAAATGTTAGTGTCCCAGTGTGCAACACATAAGTGTCACTTGACTCACCTTAATGATATTAAACCAAAAGCAACTTCTAAACACGTCTTGTTACAAATACAAATTCGAGCAGAGTACATTTTTACCCTCAGGCGTTATCTTGACCGTTATCTGAACTGTACCACTTTCCTTATTATGAATGTTTCTCTTACCCTTTATCTGTGACTGTTTCTGTCTGTAATAGTTACACAGTCTCCCACTCAGTTGGCTGGACGGCTGGTTTGTGATGTAGAGGCAGGGCAACAGCACAGGTTCAGTTCCTTACATTGACAGAGATTACCATGAAGGGGACATTCTCTCAGCCTCACCCCATCACCCGAGATGTGGTGATCCTCAGGATAAACCACCATGAATGGTCTCTCTAATGAGAGTTTTTGGGACTGTATTCTATCAATGTTAGCATTTTAATTTTTAAAAATATTTAAAAAGAGATTTTAAATATTATAATAAACCAATAACAACACAACTCAAATATCTGAAAAAAATTACATCCAATTGCATGTACATACAAAACAAGTTAAAACGCTACACAGACAGAAGAAAAAATAAAACTAAACAATAAATAATGAATAAATATTACAGCTCAGCATAACAAAAGGACAGCTCTCGTTCATCAAGAGCATTAACTGATACACATTCTTATGTTCATAGTTCTTCCTCTCTGGGGGTTGGGGAGTTCAGACATCCAACACAACAGAATATTTTTCCTAGCACAGAAAGTACAGATTGTAAGGATATAATTTTTTTCCCATATTCATCTGTGGAAAGTACCTTGGGCAGGCCCAGGAAAACAGAAACCAAGTCCATCTCCAATTCATTCCCCTGGACCCACTCTATCACATCTTACACAGTGCTCCAATATAGATGAATTCTGCAGCAGGACCACAAACAATGAGTAAGAGTGCCTGTAGTCATTCTGCATTTAGGACATGCTGAAGATAATCCCACTTTGAATTTTGAGGGACAAGTTGGGGTCAGATAGACCCTACGAAGAATTTTCAACTGCATGGAATGGGTCCTATTGCAGATCAAAATCCTTTGAGCATTTTCACAAATATCCTCCCATGTCTCCGAAGTGTTCTGAACCCCCAACTCTCTAGCAGACATCACAAAGCTTCACAGGCTCGTCTGAGGGGACACTCTGCAACTATTGATAAATGGTACTGACAGAAAGTGTATTCTAAGCAAGAAGCGCCGTATTCCCTTTATCAGATCTGGAAGAGTGTGACAAAAGTGTGGGTTTTTTTTATATCAAATCTCTGATTGGGAAAAAAATACAGAAGAGGTCTCTACTAGATAGTCCATACGTACGAGTTATTTGATCAAATGACATCATTGTTTCTCCGTCAAATAACACGTGGTGGCTCAGTGGTGAGCATTGCTGCCTCACAGCACCAGGGTCTCGGCTTTGGTTCTGGTCTTGGGTGACTGGCTGTGTGGAGTTAACATATTCTCGCCGTGTCTGTGTGGGTTTCCTCCCACAGTACAAGATGTGCAGGTTAAATGAATTGGTCATTGATAAATCACCCATAGTGTTCGGGGATGTGTACGTTTGGGCATTAGTCCGGGTAAATATGGGATGGTAGGGGAATGAGTCTGGGTGGGTAACTCTTCAGTGAGTCGAAGTGGACTTGCTGAGCCCAAGGGCTTGTATCCACACAGTAGGGATTCTACTAATTCTAAATCACTCAAGCAAGGTACGCCCCTGGCTGCCCACAGTTTAATACTGGATAAGTGGTGCCGGAAGAGAACAGCAGTTCAGGCAGCAACCAACGAGCAGCAAAATTGACGTTTCGGGCAAAAACGTCGATTTCGCTGCAAAAACGTCGATTTTGCCCGAAACGTCGATTTCGCTGCTGGTTGGATGCTGCCTGAACTGCTGTGCTCTTCTGGCACCACTAATTCAGTATTTGCTTTCCAGCATCTGCAGTCATTGTTTTTGCCCACAATTTAAACCTGGAATGCATTATCCCAGGATGACAACGCGGTATACCAATTACAGGGGTAAGAAACATGATTTTGGCTGAATTGCCGTCGATCTGACGCATTGCCATTCATGCGTTAACAATATTGATAATTATTGGGTTATGACAATACTTCATAAATGTTGTCAATTTAGCTAAGGAAAACAGACTAATAAAGGTTCACATTATCTGATAGGGTTCAATATCTCACAGTATTGACACTGAGTCCTCAGCAGCCCAGGCACTAACATAGAATAAAAAAGAGCTTAATTGATAGCTTTTATCTGGGCGATCTACTCTCCACAATCTGGGGGTCGTTGCAATTTGGTTAGCTTGATAAAGAGTCGCTTCTGCTGCCAAATAAAAGAGCTAAACCAGCAATTATGTCTCCTCAATTTCAACCAATGCCCTCTAGGTTTGGACGCCCAATCTGGGGAAAAACCTGACTACTCACCCTGTCCATAACCATTTTTCCCCAGATTGGGCGTCCAAACCTCGAGGGCATTGGTTGAAATTGAGAGGGGAAAGCTTTTGACGAGCCCACGAGCACCATTTAACGCAGAGGGTGGTGTGCATGTGGAATGAGCTGCCAGAGGAAGTAGTGGAGGCTGGTACAAGCACAGCATGTAAAAGGTATTTGGATGCTGACAGACCTGCCGAGCTTTTCCAGCAATTTCTGTATTTGTTGCAAAATGCATTCATTATAACAAAATATTTTGAATACATTAAACATTTAATTTTTTTAATGATGCAGCGACATATAAACATATCTTCAAATCCACCGAGACCATTTTCTGCTACGAGTATGGCTCTGTGTATGACAGCAGCAATGATGCAACTACATGGAGCAGAGAATGTGATGGAGACATAGTTTGGACAATGTACAAAGAGACATCACATGTTTGGGAGAGGATGACATTACTGTGTGATTCAGCTCAGAGAGAGAGAAAATGTAACCTGCCTGAGAAGGAACGGCCGATTGTACTCTCTTTCCTTCATTGTTCCTCAGGACAGCAATGTGTGCGAGCTAAAACAAAAGATCTACAGTCATCGTTACCATTCTTATTTTTATAGAATCCCTACAGTGTACAAACAGGCCATTCAGCACAAAGCGTCCATACCAACCTTCCCAGGCTCGCTCCCTTACATTTACCCCAACCGATGCACCTAACCTAGAAACCCCTGAACACTTCGTACAAATTATCATGGCCATTCCACCTAACCACACAGCTTTGGACTGTGGAAGGAAACTGGAGCAACCATTAGAAGGGGAGAATGTGCAACCTCGACACAAATAGTCACCCGAGTCTGGAATTGAATGCAAGTCCCTGGTGCTGTGAGGCAGCGGTGCTAACCACTGAGCCACTGTGATACCCTTGGGCGATCCCAGGCCAGAATTCATTGGAATCTCTTCACTGCCTAATGCAAAGGGAATTCAGCCAAATCCAACTGTTCCAGGATGAAGTCACATTGCTAGCAGCTTGTGTGATTAGAATGCCTTCAGATGCAGAATGATATTTTGAACAATCTCTCAATTTTTCCTTTTGTCATGAGTTACAATAATATATGGACAAAGCGCGTTCAACTTGAAATTGCAGAGATTTTGTTTATCTGCGCGTGCGTGTGTGTGTGTGTCTGTCTGTCTGTCTTGATTAACATGCCAGAAAGAGTGAAAATACTTTCATCTCTTCCTATTAGAGGGTGAGAGAAAGTGACGGCTGCAGATGCTGGAGATGAGATTTGAAAAGTGTGGTGCTGGAAAAGCACAGCACGTCGGCAGCATCCGAGGGGCAGGAGCATTGATGTTTCAGGCATAAATGCTTCATCAGGAAAGTGGGAGGTAAGGGAGAGGGAAGGAGGTTGAGAAATAAATGGGAGGGTGGGGATGGAGCTGGGTGGAAGGGAGCTTAGAAGGCGATAGGTAGATGCAGGTGAGGTGTGATGGTGTGAGGTGTGATAGGTTTGACAGAAGGGTGATAGGACACCTATTGGTGGTAGGACAGCTGGAACCCTCAAACTGTATAGCATCAACGTTGACTTCACCAAATTCCAAATCTCCCCTCCACCAACTCTCCCAGATCCAACCGTTCAACCTAGCACTGCCCTCTTGAACCGCCCTAACTGGCCATCTTCCTTCCCACCTATTGACTCCACCCTCCTTTCCGACATATCACTATCACTACCACCTACATCTTCTTATTACCTTCCCAGTGACCCTCCCTCCAGCCCAACTACTGCCCTCGTATTTATCGTTCAGCCCCCTTGTCCCCCCACCCCTCCTGACGATGGGTTTATGCCTGATATTCGATTGTCCTGCTGTTTGGATGCTGCCTGATCTGTTGTGCTTTTCTGGCCCCTCACTTCTCAACTATTAGCGACTGAGCAGATCCCATATCTCACAAAATTATAACTTCTTGTCCTTCTCCCCGTTCTTTCTGAGTAAACTTTATCCACAGAGGCGAATTCTTTCAGAGATCAGGTACTAACTCCATACCTCGACCCTGCCTCAGCTGTGCACTCTCCTGCAGCTCCTCGGCTGTACTTGGGGTCTCCTTTACCAGGTTCACTAATGCCACTGGGCTTAGCCTCTTCTGCCACATCTTTCCCCAAAGTGCCTTCATTCAATGCCCATCACTGTGTGTCCCAGCTTACTGCAGTGAAACCACCTTTTCCCTCTGCCCTTCTTAAACCATCGGCATGGTCATTTTATCTGTTCCACTCCCTTATAGTGAGAACACGTGAGGCCTTTTACCACCTTTCAAGCCCCTTGGGCTTCTTTCTTCACCTGTGGTAAAATATTGTGCGCTACTGTTTGCTTTGTAATGTGTGATCGTCCCTTCTCCAAATTTCTATTCCTCACAGGATGCAATTCCTGCCAGAAGCTAAATATCATCCCATGCCCCAGTACATATTTACCTGCAATTTCTGCTGAGCTTCTCACTTCTTGAACTTTCTGTACATTCACATGAATTCTTACTATCTCTGGAAGTGAGTCTTTTAACTTCTCCAGCAGATTAATCTCCCTTCAAGCCTCACAGGTCTTATCCATTTTTAAGGCCAGCACCCACCTGTCAAAATGACTGTGGTTAATTCTTTCAAACTCAATATAAGTCTGACCTGGTTCCGTCTCTATTTTTCTGAACTTCTGTCTATATGTTTCTAGTACCAATTCATAACCAGTCAAAATAGCCAATTTAACATCTTGATAATCTCTTGACCCCACATCTGATAGCGCTGCACATGCCACACCAGCAGTGCCCACCAGCTTAGTCTGCACTAGCATTATCCAGAAGTTCATTGGACACGTCATCTGCCTTGCCATTTTTCTAAATGAAAAAAAAAGGTTTTGACATTTTTCTCACCGAAACATGGCAAGTTATTAGCATAGTTTTATACATCCCTACGTTCTCCCTTCATCTCTATCCTGTTAATTTAACTTTCTTGTCTAATTTCCAACTTCTGAATTTCAAATCCTCTCTTTCTTTCTTTTTCCTCTCTTTCTCTTTCTTCTCTCTCTGTTTCCTTCCCTTTATTTATCTTCTATCTCCAGTTGCCACATTTGCAATTTAAGGTTTTTCTAACTCTACTATAGATACATCAAAATGCTTGACCAGCTCCATTACAATTTCAGCTTCCCTTTTTTCCCTGGTTAAACCTAATTCCAACCTATTTGCTAATTCTAAAAAATGTTCTCCTTTTGTCCTTCTAAACTTCCTTGGAAATTTGGGAACCTCTTTAATAATGTTAAAAGCCATTTCCCTCACTTTTGATTTAATCAACCACAAGTAACAAAATTAAACGAATTTTCCCACTGGTTTTATTTGAAGATCAAAATCACTAATTGCAATGAGTTGGAATTTACTGGGACCTTTTGTACCCCAAATCTGTTCAAGTCGGTCCAAATCCCACACAGCAAGGCCCCAAAACTGTTTTGACATCAATGTCGAACCCCTCTGTTAATTAAAACCACACACCCAGAAAAACTCACCTCACATCATAATCTGTCAAAACGTGAGTGACAGAGAACTCCTAAATTCCACTAATAAGCAAAAAAATAATAATTTATATGTGTGCAAGTTAGCTCGTTGAGCTTGAAGATCTGTTTTCAGAAGTTTCGTCACCATGACTAGGTGACATCATCAGTGAGAGTCTCCGCTGAAGCTCTGGTGGTATGTCCCACCTCTCTATTTATAGATCTTAGTTTCTTAAGATGGGTGATGTCATTTCCGGTTATTTTTACAAAAGAATGTAGACAGGATCAAAATTGATGAGTTTCTTGATGGACTTCTGGTTAGAACGCCATTCCTCTAAGAAGGTACTTGCGTGTCTTAGCATGTGTGTGTGCTTTGTCCCAGTCAAAGTGATACCTTTCATTGTCTGTATGTATGGAACATAGTGATAGTGCGTCATGTCTTTTGGTGGCCAGTTGGTGTTCATGTATCCTCGTAACACGACAACAGGACAGTTTCAATGGTCGAAAAGTGATTTTATACACACTGTTTAATCAATGTTTGTGTGCAGTTAAGTCGCATTTTTCACATTTGCACAACACATTGTAAATGAACAACAGAGACACAGTTAACGAAAAATGATGCAAATGATGTATAAAATTGATAAAACATTAAAGCATGATTTGATCCTCTCAACGTTCCCTCCTTTTCTGGGATTCCTAACACTAATCTCTCATTCTTATCAGATGTGTGCTCCAAATTCTTGATTCTAGTGTCCCAATTTATTTCAGTTAATCTCCTTTTTACCGGGACTTCAATATATTGGCCTGTTGGAGTCTTTCCAAAGCTAGTGTCTGTCATATTATTGGAGATAAATATTCTGGCATCAGACTCAGCATTTGAACGTATTACTCTGTTGCACGCGCACTGTACAAAGGACCACAGCACACAGGCATTGCCAAAATATTGGGGAATGTTCATCTACTTCTTTTGATAATGTAGTTTTCTCATTTTCCACAACTCCAGATCGATATCCTCTCTCTCGTCCTCCCTTTGTATCAAGTTAAGAAATCCACCAATTATTCTTCATGTCCTAACTCTCAAAACACCTTCTTTCTGGTTATATATAATGCTCTCTTCAAGATGTAATGTGGTTATAATTAAGCAATGTAACTACAAAGACATGCAGGCGAAGCTGGCCAGAGTTAATTGGAAGGTGAGCTGAGCAGGAAAGACCATGGAGTAGCAATGGGAGGAGGTTATGGGGATAATTCGGAAGATAACACCAGAAATGCAACCCCAAAAAGATGAAACATACTCATGGGAGGACAAGGCAGCCATGAGTGATAAGGAATCAGACCAAAAGAGGAAACATAAAATGTGGTGAAGAAGATTGGGAATCCAGAGAATTCATTGGCTCTGAAACTACATAACTACATGGCATCACTGACACGACAGAGCTCTTAATCATGGTCAGGGAAAGGAACAGAGGAAACACATTCACTTTAAACACAGAACATGGAATTTCTATAGGAAAAAGATTCAGGTCAATGAAGATCAGTTAAATGCTTTTGCGGAATGTGTCAGATTGGAAGCAAGACCCGGGGAGACAGATCCTCAGTAGAATGAGAGTTTGAAAATGGAAGTATTTCCACATCAGGACCCAGATTAGGTCACTGAGTGCAGGGCTGATGGGTGAATGGGTCTCAGTGAGAATTGGGGAACAGACAGCAGAATTGCATTGCAGATATTGCAGCTCGAAATTGTGTATTCATGTAGTGCTGTAGACCACAGCAGCAGGAGAAGCAGACCTGCATTCAACCACAACCTGTAACTTTTTGCCAGGGTAACACCTCAGTCTGCCATTACCATCAACACCATCTATGGCTCAGTGACGAGTGTGGGTGAACATGTCAAAGTCAGAATGACATGAACTTTAGCCTGATGCTAACTCATTAAAGCTACCAGACTTGACCAACAGATCTGAACGAAGCCCTGCAGTTCTGCCACAGTCAGTCATATATGGTGATGGACGATTAAACAAATGACTGGAAGAGTGGGCTCCACAAACATCCCCATCCTAAATAATGGAACAGACCTGCACATCAGTGTAAAAGAGAAGGATGTTTTATCTGCACCATCTTCTGCCAGAAGTGTTAAGTCGATGATACACCTCACCCATATCATGATGCCCACAAAATCACAGATGCCAGTCTTCAACCAATTCGATCCGCTGCACGTGACATGGAGAAACAGGTGAACACAGTAGATACGACAAAGGCAATGGGCCCTGACACAATTCCTGCAATGGGACTGAAGACTTGTGCTGCACAAGAGGCCGTGACCCTGGGGCAAGCTGTTTCATTCCAGATCCAACTCTGACATCTCACTGGCAATGTGGAATATTACTCAGCTACGTCCCGTCCCCTAAGACGGTTATAATTACAATCTGACCAATTACCACCCCCTCAGTCCCATCATGACAGTCAAATTGGTGGGAGTTCTTTTTGACAGAGCTGTCAAGCAGTACAGAAATAACCTGCTCAGTGTGGTTTCCAATAGGTCCCCATGTGGAGATGGTGCTATTGTGGAAATGTCACTGGATCACTAATCCAGACCAGGCTAATGATCTGGCAGTGGGTGGAAGTTAAAAACAATTAATTAAATATCGAAATGTAACAGTAACAGTGACCTTGAAGCCAATATCAATTGTAAACAGAATTTCCTTCTCCAATGTACTTTTAGAAAGTGAATCTCCTGTGATTTCCTGGGCGGGCCAAAAAGTGACTCCAAAGACGCTGACATGTGATAAACATTTCAATGGTCTCTGAAACGGCCAATCAAGACACTCATTTGGAACTAAGTACTCCGAGGTCTAAAAGGATGAAACCGGACAGAACACCCGGCCTCGGCATCTGTAGCAGAAAAGGGAATGGGAACACAGTCCTGTCGACCCTGCAAAGCCCTCCTGAGAGCGTGTGACAGCATTTACAGAGCTTTCCCACAGACTGCATAGAAACAGCGGGAAAAGAGTAGGTCATACAACACATTGAGCCTCCCCCAATCTAGTTCATGGAAAAAACTCTCCTCAATGCACTTACCCAACACGATATACATAACCGTTAATGTGAGTAACCTTGGGAAGTTATAAAATAGGAAGTGCAGTAGTACGTTTGGGCCATCGAGTTTGCTAACCAATTCAATGTAATAATGCTTGGCCCTTCATTTCCACACCGTACTCCTGCTCTCCCACCATCCCTTTACTGTCTCTAAATCCTTATTTATAATTAGTGTCTCGGTTTCCAGGTGCGAGCGAATTCCCAGGTTCACCAGTCTGTGAGTGCAGACATTTATTCTCATCTAAATGCAGAGTGACCTGTTGTACCTAATACTGTGGCACCTGGTTTTCTACGTCCCAGCCAGGGGAATTATCATCCCTGCTTCCAATCTGTCTCACCCTGTCAGATTTTTGTATATTTCACTGAAATCCCCATTCATTTTCCTAAACCCCTTGGAATACAGGCCCAGTCTCCCCAATCTCTGCTCCTACAACAAGCCTGTCATCCCAGAGATCAGTCTGGTCATCCTTCACTGCTCTCCATCAATGTCAGGTTTGTCCTTTATTAGGTACGGAGATCAAAACTGCACACAATACTGAACAATGTTTGAGATGATGTCTCACCAAGGCCATGCACAGCTGCAGTAAGACACCCTTTCTCCTCGACTCAAATCCTCCTGAAATGAAGGTCAGCACACCATTTATCTTCTTAACTGCTTTTTGTCTTGCAATATTGGTGTTTTTTTACAACCTCCTCACCTACTCACAATCCCACATCCGTTAGTGCTGTCAGCAGGCTGGGATACATTGTATCTGATTCCAGCAACCAAATGTTTAAAGGGCATTGTGAACAGCTGGGCCCCAAGCACTGATCCCTGCGACACCTCAGCAAACTTCCTCTGTTAAAATCTATTTATTTATTTCGTGAATCTCGGAGTCACTGGCTGGGCCAGCAATTATTGCCTGTCCCTAATTGCCCTTGAGAAGGTGGTGCTGAGCTGCCTTGTTCACCGCTGCAGTCCACCTGCTGTGGTTGACCGACAATGCCAGCGACCCAGCGACTGTGAAGGGGTGGTGATATATTTCCAAGTCAGGATGGTGAATGGCTTGGACGGGAAGTGAAACATGATGGTTTTTCCATACATCTGCATCCCTTGTCCTTCTAGATGGACGTGGTCGTGAGTTGGGAAGGTGGTCTCTCAGGATCTTTGGTGAATCATTTCATAGCAGCATGTAGATAGTAAAACACTGCTGCTGCTGCTGCTGAGCGTTGATGGTGGAGCATTGTGGATGAAGGGACAGTCAGACTGGCTGCTTTGTCCTGGATGGTATAAAGCTTCTTGAGTGTTGTTGGAACTGCACTCATCCAGACAAATTGGGAGTCTTCGATCACACTTCTGATTTATGCATTGTAGATGGTGGACAGACTTTTGGAAGTCAGGATGTGAGTTACTCGCCGCAGCATTCCTAGCTTCTGACCTGCTCTTGCAGTTACTGTGTTTATGTGGTGAGACCAGTGAGTTTCTGAGCAATGATTACCCACCAGGACTTTGATACTGGGGGATTCAGTGATAGTAACACCATTGAATGCCAAGGGGCAGGTTAGATTATATTTTATTGGTGATGGTCACGGTCTCGCATTTGCGTGGCCTGAATATTACTTGCCACTTGTCAGCCTGGATACTGTCCAGATCTTGTCGCATTTGAACATGGACTGCTTCAGTATCTGAGGAGCCACAAATATTTGCAGAATTTTGTACAATCATTGCCGAACATCCCCACTTCTGACCTTAAAATGGAGGGAAGGTAATTGATGAAGCAGCCATGAAGAGGTTTTCAGCCGAGGCCACTGCTTTTCCTGGAGCTGAGTTGACTGACCTTTTTCAACCATGACCATCGTCCTACGTGCCAGGTATGATTCTTACCAGCGGGGAGTTCGCCCCAATACCCATTGATTCCAGTTTTGCCAAAGCCACTTGATGCCACATTTGGTAGGAGGCAGCCTTGATTTAAAGGGCTATCACTCTCACCCCTCCTCTGGAATTCATCTCTTTTGTCCATGTTTGAACCACAGTAATGAGGTCAGGAGCTGAGTGGCCCTGAGGGAGCCCAACCTGGGCATCATTGACCAGCGTATTGCTGAGCAAGTGTTGCTGAAAAACACTGACTCCTTCCACCACTTTACTGATGATCGAGAGTAGACTGATGGGGTGGTATTTGGCCCGATTGGATTTGTTCTGCTTTTTATATATAGAAGATACTTGGGGTAATTTTCCATAAAATCGTGAAAAGCCATTGTTGTAACTGTATTGAAACAGTTTGGCTAAGGGAGTGGCAAGATATGGAGCTCATGTTTTCAGTACTATTGCCAGAATGTTGTCAGATTATGGACCTTTTGGAATATCCAGTATCTCCAATCGTTTCTGGATATCGCGTGGACTGAATCGAATTGGTTGATGACTGGTAACTGAATTGCTGCAGACCACTGGAAGAGGCTGAAATGGATCATCCACTCAACATTTCTGACTGAAGATTGTTGCGAATGCATCAGCTTTATCTTATACACTGAAGTGCTGGGCTCTTCCATCATGGAAGAAGGGGTTATTTGTGGAATCTCTTCCTCCAGTGAATTGTTTAATTGTCCCCAACGTTTCTCGACTAGATGTCAAAGGCCTGCAGAGCTTAGATCTGATCCTTTGCTTGTGGGATGACTTAGCTCTGTCTATCACTTACTGCTTATGCTGTTTGGAGCACAAGTTGTCCTGTTTGGTGGCTTCATCAGGCTGACACCTCACTTTCAGGTTTGCCTGGTCCTGCTCCTGCCATCCTGCACACTCCATTGAACCAATGTTGATCCTCTGGAGTGATGGTAATTGTTGCGAGGGGGATATGCCAGATCATGAGGTTGTGTGGCTGTACAATTCTGCTGCTATTCATGATCCACAACACCTTATGGACACCCAGACTTAAGCTTCTAGATCTGTTCGAATTCTGCCCTATTTAGCACCGTGATAGTACCACCCAAAATGGTGGAGGCTATTCTCAATGTGAAGGTGTGACTTTGTCTCCACAATGACAATGCGGTGGGCGCTCTTACCGATCCTGTCATGGACAGATAATTCTGCAAATGGCAGATTAGTAAGGCTGTGGTCAAATATGTATTTTCCTTTTGTTGGTTCCTTCACCACCTGCCGCAGAACCAGTCTAGCAGTTATATCCTTTAGAACCCGGCCAGTTTGATCAGTATTGCTGTAGCTCAGATACGCTTGGAGGTGGACACTGAAATCCTCCACCCAGAGTACATCTTGCATCCGTGCTACCCTCAGTGCTTCCTCCAAGTGTTGATCAACATAGAGGAGTACTAATTCATCAGTTGAGAGAGGCTGGTACATGGTAATCAGCAGGAGTTTCCTTTCCCATGTGTAAACTAACGCCATTAGACTTCATGGGATACAGAGTCGCTGTTGAGAACTCCCAGAGCAATTCACTTCCAGCTGTGCCGCCACTTCTGCTGTGTCTGTCCTGCTGATGAGACAAGAGATATCCGGGGAAGATGATGGGGTGTCTGGGATATAGTCATACTCACATAATCATATCTTACAGACAATGTCAAGCTGTTGCTTCACGAGTCTGCTTATTTCAATTCACTATTTTCTGCCAGCTGTCCCATTCTAGAAACATGTCCACATATTATCCCCAATCCACTAAGATTTAGACCATAAGACCAAAAGACAAAGGAGCGGAAGTAAGGCCATTCAGCCCATCGAGTCCACTCCGCCATTTAATCATGGCTGATGGGCATTTCAACTCTACTTACCCGCATTCTCCCCGTAGCCCTTAATTCCTTGTAACATCAAGAATTTATCAATCTCTGCCTTGAAGACATTTAGCATCCAGCCTCCACTGCCCTCTGCGGCAATGAATTCCACAGGCCTATCACTCTCTGGCTGAAGAAATGTCTCCGCATTTCTGTTCTGAATTGACCCCCTCTGATTCTAAGGCTGTGCCCATGGGTCCTCGTCTCCACGACTAACAGAAACAATTTCCTAGCGTTCACCTTTTACAAGTCATGTATTATCTTGTAAGTTTCTCTTAGGTCTCCCCTTAACTTCTAACCTCCAATGAATACAATCCCAGGATCCTCAGCCGTTCCTCATTAGTTAGACCTACCATTCCAGGGATCATCCGTGTGAATCTCTGCTAGCACGCTCCAGTGCCAGTATGTCCCTCCTGAGGTGTGGGGCCCAATTCTGGACACAGTACTCCAAATGGGGCCTAACCAGAGCTTTATAACGTCTCAGTAGCACATCGCTGCTTTTATATTCCAACCCTCTTGAGATAAATGACAACATTGCATTCACTTTCTTAATCACGGACTCAATCTGCATGTTTACCTTTAGAGAATCCTCAACTAGCACTCCCAGATCCCTTTGTAGTTTGGCTTTATGAATTTTCTCACTGTTTAGAAAGTGGTCCATGCTTGTATTCTTTTTTCCAAACTGCAAGACCTCACATTTGCTCACATTGAATTCCATCAGCCATTTCCTGGACCACTCTCCCAAACTGTCTAGATCCTTGTGCAGCCTCCCCACTTCCTCAGAACTACCTGCCTGTCCACCTAACTTAGTATCATCGGCAAACTTCGCTGGAATTCCCGCAGTCTCTTCATCCAGATCATTAATATATTACGTAAAAAGCTGCGGCCCCAACACTGAACCCTGCGGGACACCGCTTGTCACCGGCTGCCATTCTGAAAAAGAACCTCTTATTCCAACTCTCTGCCTTCTGTCAGACAGCCAATCCTCAATCCATCCCAGTAGCACACATCGAACACCATGGGCCCTCACCTTACTCAGCAGCCTCCCGTGTGGCACCTTATCAATGGACTTTAGGAAGTCTAGATAGACCACATCCACTGGGTTTCCCTGATCTAACCCACTTGTCACCCCTTTCAAGAATTCCAGCAGGTTTGTCAGGCACGACCTCCTCTTACAAAATCCATGTTAATTTGTTCTTTTCCGACCCTGATCTTACAAGAATTAATCCTTAACGATGGATTCTAGAATTTTACCAACAACCGAGGTTAGGCTAATTGGCCTATAATTTTCCATGGAGAAAGTGAGGACTGCAGATACTGGAGATCAGAGCTGAAAATGTGTTGCTTGAAAAGCGCAACAGGTAAGGCAGCATCCAAGGAGCCGGAGAATCGACGTTTCGGGCATGAGACTGAAGAAGGGCTCATACCCGAAACGTTGATTCTCCTGCTCCTTGGATGCTGCTATAATTTTCCATCTTTTGTTTCTTATGTATTGAAAGAAACTTTTACTATCATTTCTAATACTTCTGGCTAGCCTACCTTCATATGTGATCCTCTCCTTCCTTATTTCTCTCTTTGTTATCCTCCGTTTGTTTTTGTAGCTTTCCCAATCTTCTGATTTCCCAGTGCTTTTGGCCACGTTATAGGATCTCTCTTTTTCTCTGATACATTTCCTGACTTCCTTTGTCAGCCATGGCTGTCTAATCCCTCCCCGGATAATCTTTCTTTTATTGGGGATGAACCTCTGTACTGTGTCGTCAATTATACCCACAAACTCCTGCCATTTTTTCTGTTCTGTCTTCCCCGCTAGGCTCTGCTTCCAGTTGATTTTGGTCAGTTCCTCTCTCATGCCCTCAGAATTACCTTTATTTAACTGTAACACCATTACATCCGATTTTGCCTTCTCTCTTTCAAACTGCAGACTGAACTCTCCCATATTATGATCGCTGCTTCCTAAGTGTTCCCTTACTTTAAGATATTTTATAAAGTCTGGTTCATTACACAGCACTAGGTACAGAATAGCCTGATCCCTGTGGGCTCCATGACAAGCTGTTCCAAAAATCCATCCTGCAAGCATTCTATGAATTCCCTTTCTTTAGATCCACTGGCAACATTATTTACCCAGTCCACCTGCATATTGAAGTTCCCCATGATCACCGTGACCTTGCCTTTCTGACGCGCCTTCTCTATTTCCTGGTTCATGTTGCACCCCTGGTCCTGACCGCTGTTCGGAGGTCTATACATAACTCCCATTATGGTTTTTTTGCCTCTGTCATTCCTCAATTCCACCCACACAGACTCCACATCATTCGACCCTATGTCATTCAGTGCCATAGATTTAATTTTGTTCTTAACTAACAAGGCAAACCCGCCTCCTCTGCCGACCTCCCTGTCTTTTCGATAAGTTGTAAATCCTTGGATGTTTAACAGCCAGTCCTGAACCCCCTGCAACCACGTCTCTGTGATGCCTACCGCATCATAATCATTCTCGATGAACTGTGCCATTAGTTCATCTACTTTGTTACGAATGCTATGAGCATTCAGGTAAAGTGCCTTAATGCTAACTTTCTGATCATTAGAGATATTGGAAGTCATAAGATGTCCTGATTTATCCTTCCTTTTTGCAGCATTTCTAGTCTGCCTCAAGCTGAAATTCACCGGTACACATGCTTTCGGCTGCTTATCTTTCCATTTAACTCCATACTCCCTGTCGCGTTCACTTTCACTTCGCTCCAGTTCAGAAGTTTAAAGTCCTACTGACCACCCTTTTTTACTCTTCGCTAGAATATGGTACCAGATCGGTTCAGGTGGAGACCGTTCCAACGATACAGATCCCGCTGGGTCCAAAACTGATGCCAATGCCCCATGAAGTGGAATCCCTCTTTGTCCCTTCAATCCCTTAGCAATGTGTTTACTGCCCTAATTTTCTTATCCCTATGCCAATTGGCACGTGGCTCGGGCAGTAATCCAGAGATTATGACCCTTGAGGAACTGTACTTCAATTTCCTTCCTAGTGCTTGATCATCCCCAAACAGGTCCTCCACCCCAGCATTGCCTATGTTGTTAGTCCCAACGTGGACCACAACAAATGGATCCTCCCCCTCCCGCTCCAACCGCCTTTCAAGCCAGTCGGAGATGTCCCACAGTTTGATTTTGCAATCTGGGCTTGGAGTTTTACCAAAGTTTTTCTGAAAATCAAAATGTTCTACATCCACTGCTTCTCTTTCATTTGTCTCTCAGTCTGTTTCTCAAACATAATTCCCATTTCATAAATCTATGTTAGTGTTGTCTATGACCATTACTTTCAGCCCTAATAATTTTTCCTAAACCATTTACTTACTATGTTCTATGTTCCATGTACTCTACTATTTTACCACACCAGACTTGGTTTTCCTTGTATTGTTTGAATGTTCTGTGAAGACAGAACTACAGTATTGCTTCATATTTCCGTCATTTCCCTGTTCCCCATTCTCCATTCTCTGGTTTCAAACTATAAGGAAACTGCATTTGTTTTCTCATGTTTCTCACATTGATATGATTTAACAAGTTATTACAGTTCATTCTTATAACCCTTGTGAATATAGTTTTCAGCAACCCATCAAATCCTGCCTTAAACTGCTCAATGATTGACCTTCCACAACATTCGCTCACAGGAGCATAGACTCTGTGCCAATAGAAGTACAGCACGATCTATATTAGTCTCACTTTCCTACAGCAGGCCCATAGCCTGGAATGATGTGACACTTCCAACTGCTTATCCAAGTACTTTTTAACGATTGTGAGGTTATCCGTGATAATTCCCCTCTCAGGAAGTAATCCCAGAACCCAACATCCTCTGGGTGAAAAAAATATTGAAATCCTCTCTGAACCTCAAACTCTTCACTTTAAAAGCGAGCTCCTTTGTTCTTGACCCTCTCACTAAAAGGAACAGCTGCTGTCTATCCACCCTGTCCGTGTCTTCCTCATAATCTTATCCTCCTGAATCACGGACCCCTCAGCTTTCTCTGCTCCAAAGCAAAAAAACCGGGCGTATCCAGCCTCTCTCCATAGCTGATATGTTCCATCCCAGGGAACATCCTGGTGAATCACGTGTGCACAATCACATCCTTCCTGGACTGTGGCTCCCAGAACTACACACAGTACTCCAGTTTGGCTGAACCAAAACCCTGTATTGCTCTTATAATCCATGCCCTCATTCGGAAACACAACACCCAAGTTCAAATTCTTAACTAGTCCATTAATCTGTTCAGTCACATTCAGGAATGTGTGGAGAAGCACACACTGAGGTTCCCAGTGTGCTGCCATTCATTGAGTCCTCCCCTGACCGGTTCCTTCTCCCAAAGTGCATCACCTCATCTTTATCAGGGTTACATTCTATCTGCCATTGAGCTGCCCATCTGACCATTCCATCTGCATCTTCCTGTAACTTAAGGCCTTCCTCCTCACTGCTAAACACTCAGGCAATCTTTATGTCAAACATACACTTACTTATCACATCTCCCCCACTCGCCACCTAGACCCCTCCACATTCAGATCTATATTTTGTTATGAATAACACAAACAGTAAGGGACACAGCACTGATGCCTGTGGTACACCAGGGGACATTGGTCTCCAGTCACACAAACAGCCTTCTCCCACCACACTCTGCCTCCGGCTACTAAGACAATTTTTGTTGTAACGTGTCAAGTTTTGCTTCATATTGTGAGATATTACTTTATTTTTCAGTTTCCCAGGTGGAAATTTGTCAAAGGCCTTCCTAAAAAACAAAACAATCGACTTCCTCAAACTAATTCAATCAAACGCATTGGATATGACTTCCTTCTGATAAAGTCATAATGATTATCCCTGATCAAACCTTGCGAATCTGATTGGAGTTCGATTTTCTCCTTCACTATTTTCTCCAGTAGTTTCCTTAACAGTGATCTAATACTCACTCGTCTATAGTTCCCTGGTCTATCTCTCCCACCCTTACTGCGAAGTGGAATCGGTATTAGCAGTTCTCCAGTTTTCTGGCACCTCCCCTATGGTCAGATTCTAATTAAAATATTCATTCAGGGTCTTTCGTCCCTTGACCCCAACAGCCGCCTGTGATACAACACATTCAGACATGGAGATTGGTCCAATGCAAATGGTGCACGATGCAAATGGTGCACGACCTCTTCTATACTCCAATTACATTCGCAGGAATGTAAACCTAATTTTTACTTTCTAATTTGCATATAATCTTCCCAATACCTCTCGCTTTAACTTTTCTTATGAGCTTACTGTGTGAGTTTTTTGAAAAAAAGGCTCATGAATATCCAACTATTCGTTATACACTTGTTCTTCATTGCCTATGTCCACAAGAATGATCTTCAAACCATTCCAAAACAATGTTTGCAACTTCTGGTTTTCCTTCCATCGATCCATTCTCACACTCCCCGGTTATATTATTACCTTCTATATATCTTTTAGCACGTTCTTTGTTATCGGGTTCAACAGATACCCGACTGCGGATGACAAGATAACTGGTCTGTAGTTCACCACTCTTCATAATCATCCTTTCTTAAACTGTTGGATAATATTTATAACCTTTGCCTTATCCAGATTGGCTAAATGCCTTTCGGGAATGTGTCAGAAAATAAAGTGAAAATCCGCGATGCAATCAACATGTCTATCGCTACTTCCTCTGAAATTCTTGTATGAAGTACAACTAGTCTGTCTGATTTATAAATACTCAATCCAGCTTTTTTTTCCAAAGATAATCTCAGCATTGATAAGAATGGTCTTAGCCTTTACTTCCATAAGTCCCATGATCACTTGGTATTTCTGGAAGAATTTCAGGACATTCTTCCATGAAGATAGACACAAAGAAACTGTTTCTTTTCCCTGCGATTTCTCTGTTCTCTGCAATAAATTATCTTGAACGCGCACCAACTCTTCCACATTTGACCTTGTTTTTATTTTTATTTCATACATTGATAGACGCTTTTTAGCAGTCTTCATGTTTTTCTTCTGTTTGCACGCTTTTTCTCTTTTTGATTTTCTTCTCAGTTTCTTGGTCATCCTTTGCTGGGTCCTACTTTTCTCTGAATCCACTGGCTTACGGCAACACTTGGCATTTTTCTAAGCTGCCTCCTTTCATCTAATAGGTAGATGAAGGTGGGTTTGAAAGTGATAGTCGGAGAGGAGGGTGGACCCGATTGATAGGAAGGATGGTGGACACATACGAATATTCAAAAGGGCGGTGCTGACTTGGAAGGTTGGACTGAGATAAGGTGGGATTAGGGGAAATGGGAAATGGTGAAATCCACTATGATCCCCTGTGGTTGGAGGGTCCCGAGGCAGATGAGAAGGCTTAAACCATTGGGTTTAATGGATGCAGTAGATGAGGCATTCTGTCTCCCTTCATCACCTATTACTTTCAACCCCACCTTCATCTACCAATCGCTATCCCTGCTAACCTCCCCCGCAACACCCCCTTCTCATTTATCTCTCAGCCCCCTTGGCCCATAAGCTTCATTCCTGATGAAGGGCTTATGCCCCAAACATCGATTCATCTGCTCTTCGTATGCTGCCTGACTGTGCTTTTCCAGCACCACAGTCTTGGACTCTGATCTCCAGCATCTGTAGTCCCCACTTTCTCCTCACACTTTCATGGCTTGCATGATACAGATTTATAACGGTTATTTCAAATAAAACAAAAACTGCCGTGTACTCCAACAGCATAAAAGAAAACCAATACATTGTGGTCACTGATCCCAAAAGGTCCTTTACAGCAAAATTTTCAATTAGCTCTTCTGATCACTCAACACCAATTCCTAAATAACCTGATCTCGAGCTCAGTGCTCGACATAATGTTCATGTAAACCATCTCACACGTGGTCATGAAATCTATTTTTTCCCAGCATTAGCATTCAATTGGGTTAACACAGTTTAGATATAACATAAACAGTACATTATTACTGCAGTACCCACAAATGTGTATGTCTCATTTCCTGTTTTATAACATGTCCAGCATTTGTATTGCAGCTTTCACTTTGATATAAAACTCCCATCAATGTTTGCTCCTCCTTGCTGTTTTTGCACTCCACCTTACTAGATTCTGGGGCTCTGGGGAGATGAATGGTAGAGATCATATCGCCACATCATTTATGATCTTCTCAAATTTAATTTCTCCAGATCTCCCGTTATGCTGATGGATTAGAGAAGGACAATGATCTTTCAACAATGCTCTGTATTCCCCCAGACAGCTGAGACTGCTCTAACCTGGGTGGGAACTTTACAGCAGGCTGGTAAAGTGTTGCTGCTGCTGTACAGGGTCTTAGTGAGATCGCATCTGAAGTAGTGTGTACAGATTTAATCTCTTCAATGAAGAAAGGATATTGTTATATTGGAAGCAGCTCAGAGATGGTTCCCTCAACTGATTCCTGCAATGAAGGTGCTCGCTTATAACGAAAGGATGAGTAGGTTGACCCAGTAGCCATTGGAGTTTACAAAAATTAAAGATTATTTGAACACAGATGACGGAAGAAGTCAACAAGTGAAGCGAATTACACAGATAGTGGAGGAATCCATTCTCTTCTCCAGCCTGTTACACAGGAACAACAGGAGGATATTCAGGCCTTCAACCCTGTTACACCAAAACAGGACGAGTCTATTCAGTCTCTGGAGCCTGACATACATTTACAGAAGGGGGCCAATCAGCCAGTCGAGCCTATAACAGTAGGTCATGCTGCACCAGTATCCTGTTAAACAGCAACAGGATCAGTCAATTCAGCCTCCTCAAGTCTGCAAAATAGGAACTTGAACAGGTCACACAGTGACTGGAGATTGTTACACTGGGATAATAGGAGGCCATTCAGACACACCGAGCCTATTACAAGGGATTTGGCTAAGGATAAAAACTATCTGAGACTTCTTTCATGAGAAAGGAAGACGTAATTTAGACACGTGATTGTTATATGGGAAGAAGAGAAGACAAATCACTCCCTCGGTCCCATCTCTGGGATACATGAGGAGACCGTTCAGTATTTCCATCTGTTATGGAGAATTTTGAGAAGACCCGTCAGCCTCTCGAAATGTTAGACAGCAACAGGAAGATTTCATAATCTCCCAATCCCCTAAAGTATAAACAGCAGGAGGTCATTCTGGCCTTCCCATGACAACATGGGAACACCGGAAAGATGTCAGCTCATCGAGTTTGTACACCAGCAGGATGATGAGTCCATTCAACCACATATGGCTCTTACACAGCATTTGGAGCAGATCTCTTATACAAGAATTCAAAGAAAATGTAAAGGTTTTTGAAAGGGAAGAACTTGTAATAATGGTATACATTAGGGACTAAAGTGTAACAATAAACTATTGTAATTTAAGGCAAATTGTTAGAATCCATTGTTCAGGACATTTGCAAAGTTAAACCACAATCCGTTATAGTCAACGTGGTTTTACGAAGGCTAAATTGCGTTTGAATTGTTTGCTTGAGTTATTTGAAGATGTCACAAACAAGGTGGATCGTGGGAATCCTGGAGATGAATCATACCTGGTCTTCCTGAAGGCATCGGATATGTCGCTTCTCCAAAGAGTAAATGGTAAGATCAGACAACATGGGTTTAGGAGTATTTTATTCGCTTGGATGGAGGATTGGTTAACCACAAAATGGAGTCAGATGGAATAAATGTGTCATTTTCTTTTGGCAAATACAATTTGTGGGGTGCCATTGATTTCAGTACTCATGTCTCATATATTTGCGATCGATGGTATTACTGTACTCGGTTGATGGGATAGAAAATGCGATGCCACATTTTCAGATGACACTAGCATTGGTAGGAAATTACTTCGGAATGATGATGCAAGAGTTTTAAAACTATATGGATAGGTTGAGCGAATTGGCCAACATTTGGCAGGAAACTTAAAGTGAACAAATATGGGGCTATTCAAGTTGGCCACTATAATATAAAGCCAAATTATTATCGAAATGGACAGAAATTTCAAAGTGTTTAGGTGCAGAGGGATCTGGGTGTCTGCTTGCATATCACAGAAAACCTGCCTGTGGGTACTGTAAGTAATGAGAAATGCAAGCCTAATTTCAGTGTTTATTTATAAAAGGATAGAGTAGAAAGGTGGGGAGTGTTGGTGTAGCTATGTAAGGCATTAGTGAGGCTGTAACTGGAGTACAGTTTGGGTGTCCTGCAGAATGAGGTATTTCCATTGGAGGCAATTCAGAAGAGCTTCATCAGATTGATTCCATATTGAAGTGTTTGTCTTATGAAGAGAAATTGAGCAGTTTAGGCTTTTACTCTCGAGTTTTTAAGAATGAAAGGAGATCTCATTGAGGTCTGTAAAATGCTAAAAGTAGTTGAATGTGTAGATGTGGAGTGGATTTTTTTTCATGTGGCGCAATCTACAAAAGAGGCTGGAGTTTTAGGATTGAGAGATAGCAGGATAGCACAAAGATATATCAAATACAGATCCTTCCAGCAGTTTTCCAATCCAGGAGGAAACAACATCAACAGAGATCTCAGAGAAAAGCAGCTGGGGATCATATATTGAAACTTCAAACACTTTTGGGATCCCCAGCAGCTTCTGAATGGTTCAGCTAAAAACAAAATGAGAAACCCTCGTCTGGGAGAGCTGGCCACTGCCCTTCCATTGTTACCACTGTTTTAATGAAACCTAAAATCTAAGTTATTTACTTAAACTGTTTTCAGACAGCAGCTCTGCACCTCTGCCTTTAAAACCTCCCTTCAAAAAAAACCCAAGAGAAAATAACCCTTTTACAGTGATAGTATTCTCACAACTCCATCTTTAATAGAATGATCTATCAATATACAAAAGTGGATTCAATTTAGACCACCTAATCTCCCTCTATTAGCAGACTGGAATGAATATGCTTTACATTTACTCTTAGCATACAAATGTTGACAACTAGTTTCGATTTCAGTCATTTTACTCCTGCCACAGAATGCCTTTGTCTTTCTTCATCCAAGTCCCCACAACGTGTCAAAACTTAGGTTTTCTCGCCCTGTCACCTGTATAATTTCAAACTGAATGGCAGCAATAATAAGCTCAATTGAAACAGACTGGTATTTTTCTTCCTAAACTTCTCCAAAAACTTTAAGGGGTCACAATCAGTGATAAAGATTTGTCTCATGTATGTTATTCGCAATTTAACTGCTGAAATGTTGTAACGCCAACACCAAGCTCAAGGCCTCCTTCGTCATTGTGGCATAAATCTGTTGGCGTTTCCACTGGGCACTCCAACCAAAAGTTACATAATGGAGCACTTCTCATCTCTCCAATAGTCCTTCTGAATGACATAGCTCCTCATGTCTCAGCATAACAGAGTTACATACTTCTGTACCTCTTAATGCTCTAACCTCTCTACCTGCTACTCCTGGCCTATGCCAGTAAACCTTACTCTCACAGGTATATGTTTTAAATAAGATCTCGCACAATCTTCTCAATCTCTCACAGAAACCAAACTTTGATTTCTGAACTCAATCATCATCATCAGACATTTCAGCGTCTAACCTTGCCATTGTTACTCTCTGCTCTTCCACACGAGTTCTCACGACTGCAGGAAGTCAATTGTTGAACTTCTCCAAAAAAGAATCTCTCTAAGAGTGCCATAGGTTTGTTCTGTTTTTAATACCCTTACCCACCTTTCAAAATGACTTTGTTTGATCCTTTCAAACTCAACGTGCGTTTAACCAGTGAACCTTTTTTAGATGTTGTCTATTGGCCTCTGGCCCAAGCTCATATAGATTTCAGATGGCTTTCTTCACCACCCCATATTGGCCAGATTCTTCCTCCGATAGGGATTCAAATACCTATCAGCTTTGTTTTGATCAACTAAATCCACATGGTCACTGGGCACTGCATTTGTTTAGCCAAATTCTCAAATGAAATTCAAAAGGCTTCCCATCCTTCTCATCAAATGTAGATAATGCCTGGATGTAGTTAAACAGAACCCCATTAGGCCATTGCTTACAATAGGGTTGCTCAACCTCACTATCGTCCTCATCCTGCCGACCTGCTACCTTCATCACCGCCCTCTATGTCAACTTTCCTCTCTAATTGCTAACATTTTAAATTGAAACTCTCTGCTTTTCTTCTGTCCTTTCCTCTCTTTCTTCTTCATTTCCTTTTCTTTTATTTCTACTTTTCATCATAAGTCAAACTGTTTCAATTCCTTCTCATGTTCAAAGTGCCTCATTTGAAATTGAATTCCAGCTATTTCCAAAGAGTCTAATGGCAGTTCAACACAATGTAATTGCCGAGCTATAGCTGTAAGTATCTCTCATTTTTTCACAGACAAAAGCAAACCCAACTCCAGCTTGTCTGTCAATTCCTACAGCTTTGCCTTCATTACCTTTTGTAAAACCCCCAAATTTACTTCTTCCACACCCAGAGGACTCTTAGTGACTGAAAGAGTCTTTATACACAAAACACTGTTTAAACCAACCGAATTCAACATCCGCAACAAAAGACACTAACAACTGCCATACACGACCTTTGAACCCAATAGTCTCCCGGTGCATACTCTCCAGTTTCTACATGAGCTTATTCTGGATTCTCTGGTTTCCTCCCACAATCCAAAGATGTGCATGTCAGGTGAATTGGCCATGCTAAATTGTTCATAGTTTTCAGGGATATGTGCGTTATGTGCCTTAGTCGGGGTAAATGTGTAATAATAGGGTAGAGGAATGGGTCTGGGTAGGTTACTCCTCGGAGGGTCGGTGTGGACTTGTTGGGTCGAATGGCCTGTTTGCACACTGTAGGGATTGTAATTCTAAACCCAATATGGTATTATCGATACAGAACCAGACAAGAGTCCCCAGTTTGCTACAGACCAACCAGACTGCCTCAATCTAGTTTAAGAGGGTAGCTTGGATGCCAAACCTTTATTATTTTAAAGGTAGATGTGAAATGGTGTTCCAAATGTGATGCTACTAGTCAAACCTCTCACCATTAAGTAAAACACAATATATTTAAAGACTCTAATGAAAATCCATTCGAAATGAAGAGGAATTTAGAATAATTTAACTATTGAAAACCTGAACTGAATAATGGATACAGTACCTTCTACAGATGAACTGTTCCAATATACTAACATCCCATAAACACACACATTTGCATAAAGGAACATTCAGGCAGACATTCTTGCATACAGTTCTCCAATTGAGGAGGAATCAGCATCAAGTCAGGTTTCAGACAGAGTAGCAGCTGGGGATAACTTACTAGGCCGTTGTTACTACTATTTATTAAAAACCCTAAAAGCGTCGTATGTTATTTACTTTAGCCGTTTTCAGTAGGCAGTTTGGCCTTTAAGATCTCTTATCTTAAAGGAGAAAAAAGGAGAAAATCACTTTTTTTTTAAAGTGACATCATTGTCACACAATTTAGATGCCTGGTCCTTTACTCTCCGGGCTTCCTCGTGCTACTGATCACAAGGTCACCTGAGAGGGACAAATTCAGGTACAGACCAAGTTACAAGGATCTATCTCATAAATTCTGAAACACCCCTGTCCGTGGACCATCACGTGGGACATACTGGGAAGTGAACAACAGCCTGACACACACCACTTCACTGTTTCTCAGCTTCACAATGCCAGCACTCCATACACTAGGGAGCCAAAAGCAAAGGCCAGGGAAAGATACAGAGGGACAGAAAGATTCACATTAAAGACAGAAACAGGCAGTTAATTAACTGAAAAATGTTGTGGAAATATGGAGAAAAAGACAGGGCAGTGGGACTAACTGGAGAAGTGAGATCTTCGAGAGAAAACTTACAAGAATGACAACATTGAATAAAGGCATTGTCAGATCAGCTGAAATGGTTTGTTACATCAAATTCTGAATCTACATCACAGAACACCACAAACAACATAAACTGGGACAAGATGACAGCCCAGCATGGAGGACTGTGCAGAGCATGCTAGTGTGTTGCTCAGTAAACTGCACTATCTGCCCAGCGTAGAGAGTATTGCAAACTTTACTCTCATATGCTAACTATCCTCGCATCAGATTACTGCCGACAATGGGAAGATTTGCTGTGTGCGTGTGTTCATCTGAAACTGAGGGAGAGTGCGTGTGTATGTGCGATTGGCGTGGTTGAATGCGAAACTCATTGTTTGAGAAGGAACGCACATGGTGGAAATTATTTCAAATAAGAACAACTGGCAGGCTCTTTGTTAATCGACAGAGAGAGAACGAGAGAATTTTCATGGCCAGATGAGGTAAAGTGTTTGAGAATGTTAAAATAAAGGCATTGCCAGACACTATAGCAATATACATCGGCGTGCACATAAATGACAGATGGATGTGAGTTTGGTGTGAGGTCGAATCAGATTTGCTTCGGCAGCTTTGTAGCCGGGACCGTCAGCAGCAGATTATTAACTTTATTAAGACTGTATTTCATAGCTCAAGGTTCAAACAGCAGATGGACTAAACCAGTGAGATATATTCTGGAGTGGTGAGTATTTAAAGTTAGAAATGGTCAGGGTATGGTGTCAAGAATCAGCTCATGTTCAAAGGGATCTCCACAGTTGTGACTTGTCTGCTTCAGCAGCAGATATTGGCCAGGGAGGGGATGGAAAGAGTGGAAGGAATTGAAGTTTGCAACCAGAACAGTAGAGAGTGACCTCTATGCTCTTAATATGTAAATAACAAAGGCAATGATACAGTAAATTGTAGTTCGCAGCTGGGACTGAGTAGGTCAACATAGAGACCCATGAGTAACAATGCCAGAGCAGAGAGGGAGACAGTAATTGAACACATTCATTGATGTAGTTATTAGTACTCTGTAGAGTGAATATATGGATTGAAAGTTTTAACAGGAAATTTAACAGTGACAAGAAGTGTAGACTATATGAAAGAACAGTAATACAGTCATAACCGGTTTATAGAAAAAAAATCTGGTCAGTGACACTTACCAGGAACACCTACGATTGCCAGGAAAGGATAATAAAAATCTCAAATAATGAGAAGAGCGTAATAGATCCGCAATGATAATGACCAGCAATAAAATGCAGAAAGATACCATACATAATAAACTCCTGTCTATGGTTGGAACATGCCAGTGCAATGTTTCCAGATTCTGATACATTTTTGGAACATTCCAGTCTAATGTTCTCAGATTCTGATCTCTCCTTCCCCTCTCTCCAAATCTGCTGATCCCTGTCAGTGCTGTGATGCTCTGATCATGTTATGGGATAACACATTGAACGGCACACATTTATCATTTAAATATGGAAATCTTCCACTGGAATAATTAGAATCCATGGAGTTTAGCATTAATCACAGTCACTGAACAAACTCTGGGAAACCGGTTGTCAAAGGCTACGACAACGGATGAATGGGCACCACACAACAATCAACAGACTGGAGGGTTCCCTCCCAGTTGGGGAACACTTCAGTGGTCCAGGACCTTCAACCTCGGACTTTCTGGTGACCATCCTCCAAGGCGGACTTCAGGACAGGCAGCAGTGAAAGTTGCCCGAGCAGAGGCTGATAGCTAATTTTGATGCACATAGGGAGGGCTTCAACCGGGACCTTGGGTTCATGTCACATTAGAGGTGACCACCATTGCACTATACACACACAGGCACTCCTGTACACACACATACATACGGACACACATGTACACAGACATGCACACAGACACTCACATGCACCCTCACAGACACACACACTCCCACAATCACACAGTCATCCTCTCAGAGACTTAGACCATTCTACACTCATGCACACATATATACACTCTCTCTCACAGACATTTTCAATACCTCACCCCAGACATGCACACACACTCCCACACTCACACATGTACCCCCTCACAGACTTAAGACACTCCACATCACTACACACACATGTACATTCTCTCTCACACTCACAAACCCGCCAATCCAGACAGACACAGACACACACACACACACAAACCGACAAAGACCCACATGCACACATATATTTTGTGGGATGAATTTGTACTTGCAGAGTTGTACTTGAAATTTGTTCAAAAATTTCGTGAATTCATGTAAAGCCCTGAGCTCAAAAACTGCATGGAGTCATGTAAAACTCTGTTATGTCACTTTTCAGATTAGAATCAATCTACACATCATGGCATAGACAGAGAACACAGAGGGCTAACACCTTCAACATATTGTCTAGCTAACACTCACTGTTACAGCTAACCCGAGAATGCAACATTTTATTTTTAGAAAAGGTTTCGTGATTTACACAAATAAATGAAGTGAAACTATCATAGTATTCAAACAGATGAAAAACTCAACAGACAATCAAGGTATTTTTCAATGAATAATTTCAGTTACATCACACTGTAAATTTTTGCGATAAATTCTATGCCGTAGAATTGTGTCCTCCACTATCACCTGATGAAGGAGCGTCGCTCCGAAAGCTAGTGTGCTTCCAATTAAACCTGTTGGACTATAACCTGGTGTTGTGTAATTTTAACTTTGTACATCCCAGTCCAAATCATGACTGAGCAAACAGGTTCAATTAACCAGTTCTACACATCACTTTTCATATAACTACACAAGAGAATATTTACTGGGTTTGGATGGAATGGATGAGGGTTTCTGAGGGATGGATCATAAATCTTCAAATCTTTTTTTAAACTTGGATATGAGCGAATTAACAGAACACTGCAGGGGTCTATATATGTTCCACTCTGTTTTTGAAAGAGGCTGTTTTAAATAACAGATCGGCTGCATAAAGAAAAATCGGGTGGGCAGGTTTCTAGATTCCTTATTGACCAGTGTGAGGCTACTCCTGGTTTTGAGTGCCCTTCTAGCAAATCCTTTCATAACCTTGAGACAGAACATTGAGACTGCTGCTCAGCAACAGGCCGAAGCAATTCTGTCCCTATGGACCTCTTACAGAGATATAATAGAAGGCCATTCAGCCCATATTAGCCTGTTGCTACTTGAAAAGGTGGTAATCTAGAATATTGGCACATTTTGTCAACAAGGAGAAAGTGAGGACTGCAGATGCTGGAGATCAGAGCTGAAAAATGTGTTGCTGGAAAAGCGCAGCAGATCAGGCAACATCCAAGCAGCAGGAAAATCGATGTTTTATGCTTTTCAAGCAACACATTTTTCAGCACATTTTGCCAACAGAATCATTCAAAACGAAAAGATATGTCGCTGCAGCTGTATGACGTGTTACTGAGGGGGCACCGGGAGTACATTGTGTTGGTTGTTTTTCTGTAACTGAGAAGGGATGGACCTCCATCAGATACAGTTTAATGGCTGCTCGTAATCCACGGGTTGCTGTCTCATTTAATGTCTCGGGTCTGTTACACAAGGACAGGAGAGGAGGCCATTCAACCTTTCCAGTCTATTACAGAGGGCCACGAGGAGCCCATTCAGCCTCTCGAGCCTGTTACAGAAGGGCAGGAAGTGTTTTGTTAACTTTCTGTTACGCATAAATATTAGTTTTAAATTAGTTGTGGAATAGGAATGACCTGATGTAAACGTTAAAGTTCTAACTTTGAATAAGGCCAATTTTGTAAGTATTAGGTGAGCCCTGTGAAAGGCTGATTGGAATACCCTATTCACAGGTAAAGGGATGGTTGGAAAATGCAAGGCCATCAAAACTTGGTTACAGAGTGTCCAGAGCCAACGTGTTCCTATTAGTGAGATGGGCAAGGCTGGTGGGTGCAGGGAGTGCTGGATGGTTAGATATATTGATGTTATGGTCAAGGTAAGGAAGGAGGCATATGTCAGGTAAAGAGAGCTGAGATGAAGTGAATCCCGAGAGGTGTATAAGGGCAGCAAATGCATAGTCAATGGGGAAATCGGGCCAGAAAAATGTGGACATGAGATGGCTTTAGGAATAGGGTTAACGAAGCATTGAAGAAATTCTACAAATCCTTTAATGGTAAAAGATTATCTAGGGAGAGAACAGAGCCCCTTAAAGATCAGTAAGACTACCTATGTGTGGAACCACCCGAGATTGGAGGGATACGAAACAAAACCTTCTCCTCAGTATTTAATGAGGAGGAGATTACAAGAGCGAGAGAATGAATAAATATACAGTGAAACATTGAAAGGTGTCTATATTACAAGGAGGTGTTTGACATTTTAAAACACATAAAGGTGAACAAATCCCTGGGACCTGCTCAGTTGTATCCCAAATGTATGTGGGAAGCTAGGAAAGAAATTGGTCAGCATTTTGCTGATGCATTTGTATCATTGATTTCCACAGGTGAGGTGTCAAAAAACTGGAGGGCTGCTAAAATACTGCCATTATATAACAAAGTAAGGAAAAAAAAACAGGTAACCATAGATCGCTGAGCTTGACATCAATGGTGACTAAAGTGTTGGAGGGGATTTTGTGGAAAAGGATCTGTATGCATTGGGAAAGACAAGGACTGAAGAGGGCTTTGTACATTGGCGATCACGTCTCACTGACTCGGTGTAATCTTTTGACGAAGTGATGAAGATGATTGATGAAGGCAGAACAGTGGATGTTGTCTTTATGGAATTCAGTAAGAAAACCAAAATGGTCTACATGGTAGACTGGTTAGCAAGGTTAGACTGGCTGGGATCCAGGGAGAACTCGCCATTAAGATCCAAAATTCTCTTGAATATTGGAGACAGGGCGTGACAGTGACATTTGTTCATTAAACCTGCAGACATGTGACCAGTGGCGTGCCGCAAAGATTAATAATGGGTCCACTGCCTTTTGTCACTTATACAAATCATTTGCATTTGAGTATATGAACTATGGTAAGTAAGGTTGTAGACAATTACAAATTTGTTGGTGTAGTCGACAGTGAAGAATGATCTCTAAGACTATAATGGGACCATGTTTCGGTGAACCGAATGGCAGATAGAGTTTATTTTATTTAAATGTGAGGTGTTGCATTTTGGCAAGACAAATCAAGGCAAGGCATATAGGTAGGTTCCTGTGGAAAGCTGAAATTAAGGAGAACACCATAGAAATGATCGAATCCCTCCAGTTAGGAAACAGGCTTTTCGGCCCATCGAGGCCACACCGACCCTCTAAACAGTATCCCACTGGACAAACACCTGCCCTGTCCCTCTGAGCCTGCATTTCCCACGGCTAATCCACCTCCCCTACTCATCCTTGGGTACGGTGCGCAATCTAGCATGGCCAATCTACTCTTACCTGTATAACCTTACAATGTCGGAGTAAAACATAACACCCGGAGGGAACTGACGCAGACACGGGGAGAATGTACAAACTCCACACAGCCAGTCATTCAAGGATAGAATTAAACCCAGGTCGCTGCGCTGTGAGGCAGCAAAGCTAGACAAGTTGTGCAGGTTCTCTGATCCTTGAAAGTGCTGTCACAGGTAGATAGCACAGTGATGAAGGCATTTGGTGATCTTCCCTTTATTGGTGTGTGCTTTGAGTCAAAGCATTTGCATGACATGTTAAATCTGTACAGGACATTAGTTTGGCCACTTTTGTAATATTGCCTTTAACTCTGGTCTCCCTGCTGTCAGAAAGGTGTTGTCAAACTTGAAAGGGTGCAGAAGAGATGTAAAGGAATGTTGCAGGTTTTGGAGGGTCAGAGTGACAGGGAGAGTTTGAATAGGCTTGGGCTATTTTCAAGTGTTGAGGCTGAGGGGTGACCTTAAAGAGGTTTATAAAATCATGAGCGGAATAGATCAGGTAAACAGTCAATTTCTTTTCCCAGGATAGACGTGTCCAAAATTAGAAAACAAAGGTTTAAGGTGAGAGGAGAAAGATACTAAAAAGGGACGTGAGGGACAACATTTTCACACAGAGACTGCTGTGTGTATGGATTGAACAGACAAAAGAGGTGTTGGAGGCAGGCACAATTACACCATTTAAAAGGCTTTTGGATGGATATATGCATGGGAAGTGTGTAGAGGGAGATGGGCCAATTGCTGGCAAGGGGGACGAGATTAATTTAGGATATTTGGCGGTATGGATGACAAGATCGAACGATCTTTTTCCGTGCTGTACATCTCTGAGAGTCTATTGACTCTTCAGTGTATAACACGGGAACAGGAGGAGGCCATTCAGCATCTGAATTCTGCCAGTCGACTTGTTTGCTCCAATACTGAGAGTCAAAAACAGAAATACATCAGTCAGAGTTTGATGAAGTTCTACAGAAACAGAATGGCCTTTCATCAAGAAAAGCTGTAAAGAATGTGAAGAGGCCATTCAGTCCCTCACCTCCATTCCACAGGAGCAGCAGGTGAGCACAGAGCTATTGGAGCCTGTTACTCAGGAGCAGGGGGAGGACATCTACTTTCACAAACTTGGGATCAGGAGGGAGTCATTCAACTGCTTGAAACTGGGGCACAGAGACAGGAGACAGTCACTCAACTGTTCGAGACTGGGACACAGGAACAGGAGCCAGTTATTCAACTGCTCAAAACTGGGATACAGGGAAATCTGGAGGCCGGTGAGGCCCGAGGATCCTGTTACGCAGAAACAGGAGGAGGTGACTCAGTCCCCACCAGTATGGGACACTGGGAGAGAAGGGGAGTTTGCTTGGAACAAACAGAAATATATGAATAAATTGCATGAGTGGTCCATTCAATCCTGCCCCGCCATTCACTAAGACCACGGCTGATCTGATGGTGATTCCCTCATTCTATTTTACAGAGATGCTCCTCTCTGTAGCCTCTGCTCCATTTGTTGGTCATGTTGCAGACACAGATGCTCTAACAACCGTCACCATGACTCATCCAGAGGGATGGGTCTAACCGGATGAGTCAGGATTTGAAGAGTCCAATCACAAGAATTAAAACACAAAATAAAGGCATTGCCAAATGTAAGTTCTCTCACGTTCGCAATCCAAATCACATAACCAGCCAATCCATGACATATTCAGGATGGAGCACTGTGGAGATCCGGCTAGTGTCTGCTGAATGCAACCCAGCTATGTGCAGAGTGAAACTTTGTGCAGCCCACACCAATGCTGGACCTATAAGCCTGGGCTAAATGTCCAGCATGGGGGGCTGTGCAATCCGCACTGGTTCATTCATATATAAACCCAGGCTGTTGCACTGTTCGGCAACACTGTGTTAGATCACTGCCCAGTGTGGGGAAAAATGTAACCAATGCTGAAAGTGACAGGATGTGCAGTTCCAATCCATTTACAGCTCCATATCTCCACTGTGCCTTGACAAGGGGTGCTGTGAATGTGAAAATCACTGCGAGGAAGAGATGTAAATGGAAACAATTTAAATACCAATAGTTCTGATTAAGGCGCGTATCACTCTAGTATTTAAAGATGAAATAGCTGAGATAATAACCAATGAGATTTTGTAAATGATGCAAACAGGTAAGAGGGGGTGGTGATGTTATAGTGGTTGTACTACACGCCTTCAAATAATCAATGAGAAGTAGAAGAACAAATATGCAGGAAGACTGGCAAGACTTACAGGAGCAATAGGGTTGTCATAACAGGTTATTTTAATTATCCTAACATAGATGGGGACTTCCAGAGGGGTAAACACTTAGATGGAACGTAATTTGTTAAGTGTGTTCAGGAAAGCTTCCACAAGCAGCATGTAGAGGGTCCTCCTGGAGAAGGGACAAACTCGACCTACTGTTAGGAAATTGGGTAGGATAGGTGACGGACGTAAAGTGGGGGAGGATTTTGGGAAAAGTGACCAGAGCTGTATTCATGTTAAAATAGGTATGGTAGGGACAAAATTGGTCCACGGATTAAAGTTCTAAATTGGGGCAAGGCGAATTTTGTTGGAATTGGACAGGGGATGGCAGGGGTTGATTGGAATCGTGTATTTCCAGGTAAAAGGATCCCGGGCAAGTGGGAGGGCTTCAAAAGTGAGATAGCTCGAGTTCAAGGTCTATATGTTCCTGCGAGAGTGAAGGGAAAGTGAGGCTGGAAGAGAGAACCCTGGATGACAAGCGATATTGAGGCTCTGACCAGAAAGAAAGGAGGAGTAACTCAGGTACAGGCAGCTGGGACCAAGGGAATCCCTGGATTTGCACAGGGGGATACAGGAGTTTACTGAAGAAGGAAATCAGCAGGGCGAAAGTGGGGTATGAGATAGCCTTGGCTGAGCAGATTAGGGTGAATCCAAATTCAGTATAGTAAAGAAAAAGAACAACTCGAGAGAGATAGGACGCCTTAAAATCCAAAATGGGCATACATGTGTAAAACCTCAAGAGATGGATGAGGTCCTCAATTTCCCCTCTGCGTTTATCATGAAGAAAGACATGAAGACTTGCGACCTTTGAGAGGTTAGTTGCGACATCTTGGCACAGTCCATATGACAGTAGAGGTGGTGTTGGACATATTAGAATGCACAAAGTCAGATAAATCTCTTGGTCCTGACCAGATATATCTAAGAGCACTTTACAAGGCGAGAGAAGATAGTTCAGGGGCAAGGTCCCAGAAGACTGGGCAGTAGCAAATTTTGTGCCCTTATTCAGAAGTGCTGAAAAGAAAAGCCTGGGAAATATAGACGAATAAGCTTTACATCTGTTTCGGAAACCACAAGAGAAGGTTCGGAGATACAAGATATGTATGCATTTGGAAATACAGGGTTTGACTTAGAGCAGTCAGCACAGCTTTGTGCGTGGCAGATCATGCCTGACAAATTTTGATAGACTTTTTGAGGAAGTGACCAGGAAGGTTGACGAGGGCAGGGTGGTGGGCATATTCTGCATGGATTTCAGTAAGGCCTTTGATAGTGTTCCACATGGTAGGCTGCTCTGGAAGGTTAGATCGCATGGACTCCAATGTAAACTGGCAAATTGGCGACACAGTTGGCTTGACGTTATGAAGCAAATGCCTTTGGTGGAGGTCTGCTTGTCGGACTGGAGGCCTGTGACTAGTGGAGTGCCTCAGTGGTCGGTCCTGAGCCCATTGCTGTTTGTTATCTATATCAATAATTTGGACCAGAGTGCACAACGCAAGTTTGCAGATGACGCTAAATTAGGAGACATCATTTACAGTGAGGAACGTTTTCAGAAATTGCAACAGTACCTTGATCAGCTGGGGAAGTGGGCTGAGAAATAGCAAATGGAGTTTAATATCGATAAGTGTGACGTCTTGCATTTTGGAAAGTCAAATCCAGGTCGGAGTTTAATGACGAATGATAGTGCCTTAAGGAGTGTAGTGGAACAAAAGGATGTTGGAGATCAGGTGCACGGTTGTCTGAAATTTGAGCCACAGATACACAGGACAGTGAAGAAGGCTGTTGGCACACTGGACTTCATCAGCGCATTGAGTAAAGAAGTTGGGACGTTATGTTTCAGTTGTGCAGGATGTTGGTGAGGCTGCAGTTGGAGTATTGTGTTCAGTTTTGTTCACCTTGCTCTGGAAAGGTTATTATTGAACGAGAAAAAGTGTAGAAGAAAATTACAAAGACGTTTCCTGGGCTAAAGGCTCGAAGTTTTAGGCAGGGATTGAACGGAGTCAGAACTTATTTCTTTACAGTGTTGCAAACCGAGGGGGTTCTTATAGAAGTGTAACTCTTATAAAATCATGAGGGCTGTGCATGTGGCGATTAATTCAAAATTTTTTCCCAAGTTTGGTGAATCGAGTACTAGAGGACATCCATTAATGTTTGGAAAGGATAAAAAATGTAAAAAGGAAACTGAGAGGCAACTTTTTAACATAGAGTATCGTACGCATATGGACTGAGCTGTCAGTGGAAGTGATTGAAGTGGGTACTATAAAAATATTGAAAAGGCATTTGGACAAATGCACAGGTAGGAAAGGATTAGAGGGATACAGAACAAGGACAGGGGAATGGGGTGAGTCTGGATGGACATTTTGTTTGCCATAGACCAGCTGGGCCAAATGGCCAGTCATACTGTCAGTCGCGTGCAATATGACCGTAAATCAGTGTGTTTTGGGGTGGAGACAGGGTGGGGGAGTATACACCGAAATAAAATGTCATGGAAGGATATATTCACAGGTTCAGAATGCTGAAATGATTTCATTCCGATAGTATCATGCAACACGAGTCAGTATTTCGAAGAATTATGAGTGAAAGGGATATTGCTGTGAGTTCAGGCGATGGAGAGTTTTGGATGAGCATTTGTTCTGCAGCTTTGTAACTGCGAATGAGGACAGCAGAGTCTTCGCCTCACTGGGCTGAACCTAACAAAAAACTGTCTCAGTGACATTTTCATTGAGTGTGACAGAGGGGTTGTCTGCACGAGGCCAAGCTAGTTTCCTGGTGCTATCTAACCAAACTCACCTCATTAACTACCCACCCCATCCCATGGTGTCGCTTTCATTCAATGCCAGCCTGATTCTCCCAACCATCATGACTGGTGGTACTCACAGTCGCCTGGATGCCCCTGGATATTCCGTGATCCGTGACACTGGTGCCATCTTTAAAAGGCCAATGGGCACACGGTTGCACTTTCTCAGTTTGGACCTGCCCTGCACATTTTCCCCAAGCATGGCAGCGAAGGGGCAATTACACCACGGTTTGTCGACAGCAGCACGGAGGTCCTGATGGATGGGCTAGTATGAAGGGGACCATGCTCTTCTCAGAGGGGGCCACACTACCAGACCCACCCAGCATGGTCTGAGCTCACCACCCAGCTCAGTGCAGTTTCTGGGGTCTGACGAACTTACCAGTAAAACAGGACAAGCATCAATAACCTTCCCCACTCTGTCAGGATAAGGGTCACCATATTTTCTCTGCTCCCTCACACTCACTGTATGTCTGTTATAGCACCAACCTCCAAACAAGGCTCATGCTCCACCACTCTCACTACTGCATAGAGCACCTTCCATCTCTTTCTCTCTTGGCTTTCTAATGCCTTCCACACAGTTATAGAATATTATGGGGAATGCCAATTATGGAATGTTCCAGGTATTGTTCCAACTTATTCCCAGTTTCAGGAAAACGGCAGTGCCCCAGTGTGTAACATGTAAGAGGATGGAGTAGAGATGTACGTTTTTCAAATCACACACAATTAAAATCCATCATGAGGCCATTCAGTACTTCAAATATGCTCCAACATTCAATACGTTTGGGGGTGATCTGATGGTTTTCTCAGCTCCATGTTACAGGAACTTTCAGTCATTCAACCCCCAGGTTCCTGTTACCGAGCAGACGATTCTCAGACACTTCATTCCCCGGGTATCTACAAGCATGTGTTCAGAAGGCATTTCACATGGGGACGGACTCTGCTTACAATATATTTCATCTGATTTATAAATTCATACAACAGTCAGCATGCTTTCCACAGACCAATCAAAAACATGCACTTATTTTATGCTTATCGATATCCAATCACAATTAGTCATTCTGGTTATGTCACTGGTCTCACCTTATTGTATTCAGCCAAAGACAGCTTCCAAACACTTGTCTCATTATAAAATATGATCTCTAGCAGAGAACGTTTTTGTCTCAAATACACCTTTTCCCTTGTCATTAAAATTTCTCTTGCCCTTTGTCTGTGACTGATTCTGTGTGTAACAGTTACACAGTCTCCCACTCAGTTGGCTGGATGGTTGGTTTGTGATGCAGAGGGAGGTCACCAGCGCAGGTTCAATTCCCCACACTGCTCTCTCAACCTCACCCCACCACCCGTGTTGGGACCTTCAATATAAACCAGCATGAGTGGTCTCTCTAATCAGAGTTATTTGGGACTCTAATATATGAATGTTAGCATTTTAATTTTGTAACATTTATTTTACTGAAAAAGATATTTTATTATTTATATTAAACCAATAGCAAAACAACTCAAATAACTGAACAAAATTACACCCATGTGCATGTATATACAAAATAAGTTAAAGTCTCTAAACGGACAGAAGAAAAACAAAATTAAATAATAAATAATAAATAAATAATATGGCTCAGCATAACAAAGTGATAGCTCTCGTTCTTCGAGAGCATGAACTGATACACATTCATACATTCACAATTCTTAGTATGTGATTCATTAGACAATATCGTCATGGCTATACAAAAGCCCTTTTTAGAGTGTCAGATCAGCCTGTATCACGGTAATCCAAAAAGGGTTGCCATATCTTATATAAATCTCTGCTTTTCGGTGCACTATACTTGTGAGAATGTCCAAAGGGATATTCTCTATAACGAGCTTATAATGACACAACAGACCCGGAGGTTTTTCAGACATCCAACACAACAGAATATTTTTACTAGCACGGGAAGTATGTGGCAGATACTAAAGGAGTATTGTGCATCAGTATTTACTGTGGAAAAGGATATGGAAGATATAAAATGTAGGGAAATAGATGGTGACACCTTGCAAAATGTTGATATTACAGAGGAGGAAGTGCTGGATGTCCTGAAACGGGTAAAGGTGGATAAATCCCCAGGACCTGATCAGGTGTACCCTAGAACTCTGTGGGAAGCTAGAGAAGTGATTGCTGGGCCTCTTGCTGAGATATTTGTAGTATGGATAGTCACAGGTGTGGTGCTGGAAGACTGGCGGTTGACTAACGTTGTGCCATTGTATGAGAAGGGTGTTAAGGACAAGCCATGGAACTATAGACCAGTGAGCCTGACGTTGGTGGTGGGCAAGTTGTTGGATGGAATCCTGTGGGACAGGATGTGCATGTATTTGGAAAGGCAAGGACTGATTAATGATAGTCAACATGGCTTTGTGCCTGAGAAATCATGTCTCACAAATTGATTGAATTTTTTAAGAAAGTAACAAAGAGGATTGGAGAGGGTAGAGGGGTAGATGTGATCTATACGGATTTCAGTTAGGGTTTTGATGAGGTTCCCCATGGGAGACTGAATGGCATGGTTAGATCTCATGGAATACAGGGAGAACTAGCCATTTGGATACAGAACGAGCTCAAAGGTAGAAGAAGAGGGTGGTGGTGGAGGGTTGTTTTTCAGACTGGAGGCCTGTGACAAGTGCAGCGCCACAAGGATCGGTGTTGGATTGAGTACTTTTGTCATTGACATAAATGATTCAGATGCGAGCATAAGAGGTATAATTAGTAAGTTTGCAGATGACTCCAAAATTGGAGGTGTGGTGGAGAGCGAAGAGGTCACCTCAGATTTACCAAATGGCCAATGGGCTGAGAAGTGGCAGATGGAGTTTAATTCAGATAAATGTGAGGTGCTGCATTTTGGGAAAGAAAATCTTAGCAGCACTTATACACTTAATGGTAAGGTCGCAGGGAGTGTTGCTGAACAAAGAGACCTTGGAGTGCAGGTTCATAGCTCCTTGAAAGTGGAATCACAGGTAGATAGAATAGTGAAGAAGGCGTTTCCTTTATTGGTCAGAGTATTGAGTACAGGAGTTGTAAGATCATGTTGCGGCTGTACAGGACACTGGTTAGGCCAGTGTTGAAATTTTGCGTGCCATTCTGGTCTCCTTCCTATCGGAAATATGTTGTGAAACTTGAAAGGGTTCAGAAAAGATTTCAAGGATGTTGCCAGCTTTGAAGGATTTGATCTAGAGAGAGAGGCTTAACAGGCTGGGGCTGTTTTCCTTGGAGCGTCGGAGGCTGAGGGGTGACATTATCGAGGTTTACAAAATTATGAGGGGCATGGATAGGGTAAATAGGTAAAGTCTTTTCCCTGGGGTCAGGGAGTCAGAATGAGAGGGTATAAGTTTAGGATGAAAGGGGAAAGATATAATAGAGAACTATGAGGCAACTATTTCACACAGAGAGTGGTATGTGTATGGAATGAACTACCAGGTGATGTCAGGGACGCTGATACAAGTGCAACATTTAAGAGGCATTTGGATGGGGAAATGAATAAGAAGGGTTTGGAGTGTTATGGGCCAGGGTGCTGGCAGGTGGGACTGGATTGGTTTGGGATATGTGGTCGGCATGGATGGGTTGGACCGAAGGGACTGTTTCCATGTTGTATATCTCCATGACTCGATGATTCTATGACTTATATTAATCTCTTTTTTTTGGTGCACCATGCTGGTGATAAAGTTCAAAGGGATATTCTCCATGATAAGGTTACAAAGTCTCAACAGACCAGGGGAGCTTTGAGACATGCAACACAACATAATATTTTTTCCTAGCATAGAAAGTAAGGATATATATTTTTTTTCCCATGTGCATCTGCGTAAGATAATCTGGGCAGGACCAGGAAAAGAGAAGCCGGGTCCATCTCCAATTCGGTCCCCAAGACCCACTCTACCACACCTAACGCAGTGCTCCAACATATACGAAGACTGAAGCAGGACCACATGCAATGAGTAAGAGTGCCTGTAAACATTCTGCATTTAGGACATGCTGAAGATAATCCCACTTTGAATTTTGAGAGAAAATCTGAGGTCAGAAAGAACCTATGAAGATTTTTCAACTGCTTGGAATGGGTTCTATTACAGATCAAAATCCTTCGAGCATTTTCACAAATATCCTCCCATGTCTTCGAAGAGATCTAAAATCCCAATTCTCTCGCACAGACGTCACGAAGCTGCACAGTGTTGTTTATTCGAAACTATCCAACAAATGGTAAAGGGTACTGACAGAGAGTGTATTCTTTACAATAATCATCTGCTTCTTTGTATCGGATCTATAAGTGGTTTTTAAAATTGTGTTTTTTAATCAAATCTCTAATCTGGAAAAAAAACAGAAGAAGTCTCTACTACGTAGTCCATACTTACGAGTTATTTGATCAAACTGTATCATTGTTTCTCCTTCAAGTAACACGTGGTGGCTCGGTGGTTTGCACTGCTGACTCACAGCACCAGGGTCACGGGTTTAGTTCCAGCCTTGGGTGACTCGCTGTGTGGAGTTAGTATATTCTCAACTGTGTCTGCGTAGGTTTCCTCCCACAGTCAAATACATGTGCATGTTAGATAACCTGGCCATTGCTCAATCGCTCATAGTGTTCCAAGATCTGTAAGTTGGGGCATTAGTCAGGGTAAATATAGGATGGTAGGGGAATGGGTCTGGGTGGGTTACTCTTCAGAGGATCGAAGTGGACTTGCTGGGCCCAAAGACCTGTTTCCATACTGTAGGGATACTAATAATTCTAAATCACCCAAGCAAGGTACCCCCATCGCTGCCCACAGTTTAAACCTGGAATCCATTATCCCCGGTATACCAATTATAGGAGTAAGAAACATGGTTTTGGCTGTATTGCCTCGATCTGACGCATTGTCCTTGAAGTTTTAACAGTATTGATAATCATTATTTTATGACAATATTCCAAAATGTTGTCATTTTATCTAAGAACAACAGACTAATAAGGGTTCACTTTGTCTGAGAGTGCTCAATTTCTAGCCATATCGATGCCGAGACCTCAGCTGCCCAGGCACTAACATACGATGAAAAAAAACTTAATTGATTGCTTTTAATCGGGGAGATCTAACCTGTACATCCCCGGGTACTATAGGCAATTAAGCATGGCCAATCCGCTCTAAGCTGCATATCTATGGACGATAGGTGGAAATCCACACAGACATGGAGAGAATGTTCAAAATCCACACAGAGGGTTGCCCGAGGTTGGAACTGAACGCAGCTACTTGGTGATGGGAGGTATCAGTGCTAACCACAGTTCCACCATGCGCATCTGCTAGTTCTGTTAGTTACTTGTGGCTAACTAAAGAAATCTGCATAATGATAAAGTTCTCAGAACCTGACTCAGTCTGAGAAATTTATCATCGGCCATATCACCAACCTGGTAACATTTAAAATTTGGTGTCAGCAGTGGAGGAATGGGACGAGAAAATGAAACAGTGACACCCTCCAACATCCTTCAGAGCAGGAATTAGGATAAATCCACAAAGTGGAATTTCAGTCAAGTGGGAATTCTCTTTCTCAGAAGTTTGGGGTGGCTGGACCTTTATATTACATCGAGGCTGGCTTTGTCTGATTTTCCATGGACAGGTGAATCAGGGAATATGGTGCCTGGAAAGAGACGTGCAGCTGGGATCACAATGAAATGAGCCATGACCTTATTTACTGGTGGAGTAGTGTGAAAGGTCCGAATAGCCCACTTGTGTCCCTCAACCCTATGTTCTGATGTTCCATTCAGCCCTCGGACATGGTAAACTGGGGCAGATCGAGGCCACTCCGATGGTTAGGTGTAGTTTTGGAAATGTACTTGGAAAATCCAGGCTGGATCAGGAAGTGACCACCACCCCAACCCCCCAGTCCCTGTTTCCAGGCTTCCCCTCTCTGTAACTTCTGCTCCAGATGTGGGTCATGTTGCAGACCCAGATACGCTGGGAATCAGCCACATACCCCACCCAGGGTTAAAACAACAAATCCTCTGCTCTCCCTTAATGCAACATTGTACAACACGATTTCCAGCAAAATAACCCGTTACTTTCCAAAAGCATAACATGTGAAATTAATAAATAGGAACTAGAAATAGAAATAGAAATAAAAATAGAAATAAATAGAAATTAATAAATAAAAATCTGCATCTCAGATTGAAATCGATGTTCCTTATTTGGTATCTATGTCATCGAGTTCAACACTTTGCTTAAGAATGGAAACAACTTCTCAACCTCTACCTTCTCCAACCCCTTCTGTTTCTTGTATGTTTCAGCAGTATCACTCCTCATTCATTTAAACCCCAATGAATTATCGCCTCACCATCTTAGAGATGCTCAATAACACAACCCTTTCTTCCCAGGAAACCACCTAATGTACCAACCAAGTTACTTGCTGCATCATCATGCTGACTTTATGTTTCATACCCAGGAAGACTCCAATGCCTTTCCTGTTCCTTTTCTGGAAGTCCTCTCCATTAAGTAACAGCCTGCCTTTTGATTCTCAGTGTCATCCTCAAACTCGGATGTATATTGCACTCAGCTCCCTCCTTCAGGCTGTCAGTATAGATTGCAAATAACTGATACCATCAGACTGATATTTGTGGTACTCCAGCAGAAAAAGCTTTACCATAAAGATCCATTAATCCTGACTCTCCGATTTCTGTGTTAAACAATCATCATCCCATGTTAATACAGTATCCGACGTCCTAGAGCTTCTGTTTTGTGTAAGAACTTTTGTTTTGTAATACCTTGTGGAAAATCTCTGGAAAGCCTGGTGTCAACCAGATCCCCTTAATCAAGTCCGCTTGTTACATTTACAGGCATCTCCAGAAATAGTTTGTATGATTTTACAAGGCAAAATATCATTTTCCTTTCAGAAAACCACCCTGACTCTGCGTGAAGCCTTTCTAACTGTCCATGCTTGCCAGGTTTTCCAAACTATACTAGTCCTATCTGTTTTCATTAGGTCCATGGGCCTCTAAATGTTTCCCATTCATATGTTTGTCCAAATGTTTTTTTAAATGTTGGAGCTGTCCTTGCATCTCCCACTCTTCCTCTGGAAGCTCATTCCATACCCACACCGCCCTCTGTGTAAAAAAGCTGCCCTTTAGTCCCTTTTAAATCTACTCTCTTTCACCTTAAACCTATTCCCTCTATGTTTGGATTCCCCTACCCTTTGGAAAAGACCTTGACTATTCACCCTATCCATACCTCTCATGATTTGAGAAGTTTCTATAATGTCACACCTCAACATCCTACACTCCATCTGATACTAACTTCAAGAACAAGCGTTTAACGATAAGCACTGCAAAATTAAACAATATTAAAAATGACAGGTAACCAACACTCGGCCCAAAAGTCAAACTGTGATTGTTTTTCTCTATGTTACAATACTAAGGCAGAATGAAACACTTACTAGTGCCAATAAGAAGTCAAGCACCTGAATTCCATTATCTATAGGGGGTGATGATCACGAAAGTGAAAATCCATCTGTGGCCAGATGTATATACCACATGGTCAACATTCTCCCTCCTGGCCTCCGTATAGCTTTGTGTGGTTGTGTCTTTTTTATCTTTCATTCAATAGAGAGAACCCCTTTCCCCCATCCATACCTTAAATTCGACCTGTTATACAGAATCTTTCCTTTCACAACTGCTAAAAGCCCATTTTTCTTTTGCCACACCCTCCTTTCCCTGCCACCTATCCTCTACATCTGGCAAGGGACTAAACGGCCATTTTGCAATTGTATTCAGTTTTGAAGAATTGTCGCACTGGACTGGAAACGCTAACTCTGTTTCTCTTTCTCTGCAGATGTTGACAGACCTTCTGAGTTTCTCCAGATATGAATAGGCACAGAACAATTTTTCAATTAAATAAATAATTATGGATACTGGAAATAAAAATAAAAAGCCTTTATAGAAGGTTCACTGGACCTGAAAGTTTAACTCTGCATTCACTCCAGAAAATTCTTCAACATGTTTCGCAATTTCTTCAGTAATTTCTGTTTTTGAACACTTTCCAACGACGTATTGTCAAAGATGCCCAAACATCCTGTCCAACGTGGAGCGTTGTACACTGGGAACTGAACAGTAACGCATGGTGACAAGTTCCTTGACTCTGAAACTGCATAAGGCTGGCATCACTGATACTGCAGAGCTCTGAATCATGGTCAGGGAGAAAAACAGAAGGAAACACATTCACTTCAAATACAGAAGATGGCATTACTGAAAGGAAAAGATTCAGATTAGTTCCTTAAATGGATATTGTTTATGTAACAATTTGAAGGCGTGACACCAAGGAAAGACTTCCAGCAGAAAGAGAATATGAAAATGGAAGTATTTCCGCATCAGAAACCAGAGTAGATCACTGAATACAGGGCTGATGGGTGACTGGGTCTCGGTTGTGAAGTGGGGGGCAGTCAGTAGAATTGAATTGTAGATATTGCAGCTAAAACTTGGTTATCATCTGATGCTGTAGATTTCAATGACAATCTGTAACCTTTCCCCCGGGATAGTCCATCCATCTACTATTTCCATCAAGCCGATCCATGGGTCAGTGACGAGTGTGGGTGAACATGGTCGGCTCGGAATCACGTGCATCTAAACCTGATGAAAATCCATTAAAGCTACCGCACTTGACTGGTTACAGTACGAACAGGAGGACTAACATCTGATATTGAGAGAGAGATGATCCCAAGACTAACAAATCAGATATAAGCTCTGTCGTTCTGTCAAATCCATGCATAAAAGTCGATGGACCATTAAACAACTTACTGGAGGAGAGGACTCCACAAATATCCCCATCCTAAATAATGGAACAGCCCTGTGCATCCATGTAAAAGATGCAGTATATGCATCATCCTCAGCGAAGTGCTGAGTCGATTACCCACCTCACCCTCATTATGATACCCTCAGAAGCACAGATGCCCATCTTAACCAATTCAATTCACTGCAAGTGATATGAAGCAACAGCTGGACACTGTAGATATGACAAAGGCATTTGGCCCTGACCCATTCCTGCAATCGGACTGAGGACTTTTGCTACACAACAAGCCGTGTACCTGAGGAAGCTGTTTCAATCCAGCTCCAACTCTAACATCTCCCTGGCAATGTGGGTAATTACTCAACTATATCCCATCCCCTAAGAAGGTAATAATTACAATCAGACCAATTACCACGCCCTCAATCCCATCACGATAGTCAAATTGTTTGGGGTTATTTTTGATAGAGCTGTCCAACAGCACAGAAATAATCGGTTCAGTGTGTTTTCAGATAGGCCCCCATGTGGAGATGGTGCTGTTGTGGAATTGTCATTGGATTGCTAATCCAGACCAGAATAATTCTCTGGCAACTGGTGCAAGTTAAAAACAATTAATAAAATATCGAGATCTATTATCTGATGTCAGTAATAGTGATCTTGTGTTCAATGTCGATCATAGATGTCGATCTCCTTACCCAGTGTACTTTCAGGAAGTGAATCCCCATGCTTTCCTGTCTGGCCTAAAAGTGACTCCAGACACACAGACATGTGATACACTCTTCAATGGTCTCTGAAACGGCGAAGCAAGGCACTCAATTGTATCAAACTGATCCGAGATCTTAAACGATAAACCCGGAGAGGAGAGCCGGCAACAGCCTCGTTAACAGAAAAGGGAATGGGAAACACAATCCTGTCGACCCTGCAGAGACCTCCTTCCTAACAGCTGAGAGCTTGTGACAACATTTACAGAGCTTTCCCACACACTGCACAGAAGTATCGGGAAAGGAATACGTCATACAACTCTTTGAGCTTTCCCGATTCGATTTAACGGCCGAACATCTCCTCAACGCAGTTTTCCCCATACAATATACATATTCCTTAACATGTTTAAACATTGTGAACCATAAAATGAGAACTGCTGTAGTCCATTCAGCCCATCAGTTTTGCGCCTCCATTCTATGTACAGGCAGTTCACCGATAACGCGTGTTGATTAAATACAATTCGGCTGCAATGCAATTCATGAAACTTTTTCTATAAAGTGAACTGGCGTTTACTGTGACGTGATTCCTTGGCTAGCACCAGCTGAACGGCAAACCCAGCCTCAGAAACCCTCTATCTACAAAAGGTACAATCAATGTGTTCAGCTAAAACAGGAGTGCAATTGGCTCTTCAGGCCTTGAAACTGAGCCTGAAACTGGGAATTGTAGTCTATGTTTAGAAAGAACTTTATTTCAAACTGTGGGGAGAATCTTGGGGAAAACTGGAATTCGGCATCGGTATCACATGGTCACTCAGCCCCCGAGTGCTTTCTGGTGAAGATCGTGGTGAAAGGCACAGTGCACCAGTGAGTGACTGTCGTGTGAAAGCGTTTACAGCACAGTTCCATTGCAACATGTAATTTAAAGATTTATTTAGACTGTCCTATTGTGTGTTAGACCAAATTTAAATTTTGGCTTTAACTGATATTTTTGGGAGTTCGCCACTTACCCTCTTTTTTCCATAGACCCCATTATTAATATTGCACGATTTTCTACACACAGTGTTGTACAGGAACACAGTTTTGTGTTATTGGAGAACAACCTGGAATAATAGCTGATCTTCTATTTTCACACCATACTCCTGCTCTCTCCCTATCCCTTTAGTTTCCAGAAAGCATTATTTATATTCAGCCCCTTGATTTCCACAGCCTGATCTGGGAGAGAGTGCCCCTGGTTCGCCAGTCTCTGAGTGCAGGCATTTATTCTCATCTCAATGCAAAGTGGCCTGTCTGTACCTAATATGGTGGCCCCTTGTTTTAGACGTTCCAGCCAGGCGATTTACTGATCTGCTTCTAATCTGTCTCGCCCTGTCAGAGTGTTATATATTTCACTGTGATTTTCACTCATTTTCCTAAAGCCCATGGAACGCAGGTCCAGTCGACCCAAACTCTGCTCCCACAAGAAGTCTGTCATCCCAGAGATCAGTCTGGTCATCCTTTGCTACTCTCCCTCAATGTCAGGTTTGTCGTCTGTTAGGAAAAGAGACCAAAACTGCACACAATACTGCACAATGTTCGAGATGGGGTCTCACCAAGGCCCTGTACAGCTGCAGTGAGATACATTTACTCCTGTACTCAAATCCCCCTGAAATGAAGGTGAATACTGCATTTGTCTTCCTTCCTGCTTTCTGCTCCTACAATATTGCTTTCAGTGACTGGTCTACAGGGAGATCCAGATTCCTTTCAAAGTTACAGTTCCCCACTTGCTGGGCCTATATACAATTGTCAGCGTGCCAATGCCATTCTGGCTTCAGAACTCACTGCCCTACATGGACTCTGAGGGCTACGCAGAAATAAACAAAAATGCAGCTTATGTTCATTTATAGAGCAACATTTTTCAAACGCTCATTTTTCAAATGGGAGGCTGCCATTCTATTGTTACTATCAAAGAACACAACATCTCATCTCCCCATTACTCTCCATCTGCCACGTATTTGCCCAGTCACTCGATTTGTCTCAATCACCTTGGAACCTTTTTACATCCTCCTCATCCACTCACAAACTGACATCGTTTAGTGCTGTCAGCAGACTTGGGAATATTGCATTTGCGCCCCTCACCCAAAGATATTGGGAATAGCTGGAGCCCAAGACACGATCCTTACAATATCCTCCAAGCCTTCCATATAAAAATAAAACATTGTTTTATTCCTACTCACTGTTTCCTGCCAGCTCTCCCATTGTGAATCTATGACCATATATTAGTCCGAGTGCCATAGGATTCGAATTTGCACAATAGGCTTGGGGCTTTATCAAAAATCTTTCTGAGATTCCACTCGCATGGCATTGATACCTCCTACATAAATTTCCTAAAAACCACTTTCTCAAATATGATTCCCATGTCATAAATCTCTGTTGACTTTGTCTATGCCCATTAATTTCAGTCCAATACTTTCTCTAAACTGTTTAGTTGCTATTTTCATTCTATTCCCTTTTACTCACAAGACTGAAATTCCCTAGTATTGCTAGGAAGTTTTCTTTTTTGTTTTGTTTTCTTCTGTGAAGGCATAACTTGCTCCATAGTTCTGCTATTTCCCGGTCCTCAATTATCTGGCATCAGACTGTAAGAAATCTGCAATTTTTTTCTCTTAATTTTGCCATTGACATATTTCCAGAAAATATTACAAGTTCTCTATTAACAACTTTGTTAAGATATTCTTCAGAAAGCCATCAATTCCTACCTTAAGCTACTCAATGATTGACCTTCCACAGCCATACAATCACAGAAGCACAGAGTCTGTACTACCAGAAATACAGCACGGTCTACATTAGGCCCACTTTCCGACACAAGACCTTAGCCGTGAATCTTAAAGCATTTGAAGTGCACAACCATTTGATTTCTAATGGTTTGAGGTTACCATGACAACTCCACTCGCAAGAAGTGCATTCCAGACCCCAACACCCTCTAGTTGAAAAACAATTCCCAAATCTTCACTAAACCGCAAATCCTTCACTTTAAAAGTGTGGCCCTTTGAGTCAAAGCAACAGCTGCTGTCTATCCACCCTGTCCATGTACCTCGTAATCCTATCCCTCTGATTCACAGACCTCTCAGCCTTCTCTCCTCCAAACTAAACAACCTGAGGTTACCCAGCCTCTCTCCATAGCTGATATGCTCCATCCAAGGGAACATCCTGGTGAATCTGCTCTGCACCCCCTCCACTACAATCACATCCTTCCTGTAATGTTGTTCCCAGATCCACACACAATATTCCATCTTGCCCTCACCACAGTTCCGCATAGTTCTTATAATCTATGCCTCGATGAATAAAGGCTATGTTTACATTCCCCTAGCCTTTCCCAGATTGTGTATTAACCTGTGCAGACACATCAGCAATATGTGGAGAAGCACCCTCTGAGCTTTCTAGTGTGCTGCCTTTCATTTAGTACTCCCCTGTCTGGTTCCTTCATCCAAAGTTGCATCACCTCATATTTATCAGGGTTACATTTTATCTTCCATTGATCAACCCATCTGACCATCCCATGAGCATCGACCGGTAACATAAGGCCTTCCTCCTCACTGCCAACCACCCGGCCAATCTTTGTATCAAATCGAAACTTATTTATTATACACCCCACTCCTCGTCCATATTCACAGCTGCATCATTTATGAATACCGCAAATAATAAGGTTAAAAATCTCTCAACATCAGTTATATCACGTGGTTGTGCACGTTGATGAAGAAGCGACGTTTCGAAAGCTAGTGCTGCCGAATAAACCTGTTAGACTATGGTCTGGTGTTATGTTATTTTTTGATTTGTCCACCCCAGCCCAACACTCGCACCTCCGAATCACAAATACTAAGGGACCCAGCACTGATGCCTGTGGTACACCATTGGACACTGGCCTCCAGTCACACAAACAGCCTTCTACCACTCTACTCTTTCTCCTACGAGGAAAGTTGATTTAGATGCAACTTGGCAAGTCACTAATGAGTCCTATATGTTAATTGGTTATTCCGCTCCACTTGACACACTTGTAGGTTATCTGGGAATTCTCCGTAATCTCGCCTTGCCTTGCCCCTGTGTGAGTCAGTCCCTTCCACGCACAGATTTTCCTCCTTATTGCAGTCTTAAATGGTTTGTCCTTTATCCTGCCATTATTTGCATTGAATGTGGATTAGACAGCCAGATAAACATCCTGTTAATTTCCAACTTGTCGTATGTTTTGTGAGTTTTATAAAGTTCACAGTGACCCACCGCTGGTTAATTGAACCTCAAGAGAACATAGGTCGAGTTTCCTCATCACGCAAGCTTGCCACCTGAGGGATTTGTCTGCATAATGTCCATTGCACTTCATCTGTGGTCAGTATATTCATTCTCAGATTCGATCACCAAAACTGTGCACAATACTCCAGGTACAGTCTCACCAACACTCTGTGAAACTGCTGCAACGTGTCTTTACATCTATATTCTGACTCCCTTAAAGCACGGCAAACCAAACTTTAGGTTTCCACTTACATATATTCCTCCAAATACCCATCACATCATTGCATTTTCGAACTCACTGTGTGGGTTCTGATAGAAAGCCTTCTGATAATCTAAAATATGCCAATTCTACTGGATTCCCATTATTTATGCTATAAGAATCAATTTAAACAATTCCAAAGTTTGTCAAGTATGATTTCCCTTTCAGAAATGCATACTGAGTCTCTCCAATGTTGATGTTAATGTCTAAGTATCCAATATCACATCCTATATAATAGATTCCAACAGTTTCCCGACAAATGTCAAGTTAATTTGTCAGCAGTTCTCCACACTGTCTCTTCTTCCCTTTGTAGATGCTTGGATTCCCTTCCAGTCATCTATAGTGCTTGGATCACGTTTACGAATGTACATTTATCTACATCAGCATCTGGACTCTGCAGAATGTACAGGAAAATAGAACGCAGTAATCGACAATGCAATCAATACATCTATTTGTGATTTATTTCTGAAGATTTTGGTATGAAGAATCTGGACTGTCAAGATTAGCAATGCTCAAACCAGCTGCATGTTTAATATTGCCTTGTTACTGATATGAATTGACTTTATGTCTGTACTTCCAGAAGTCCTATACAATCACTTCGTATTTCTGGGTGATTTTCTGGATCTTACTCCATTAAGACAGATATAAAGTAACTGGGCATTTGCTTTGCCATTTCCCTGTGATCCACCAGAAACCCGTCCCTCCCGATTGCAAATTTCCACATTTGACAATGTTTTTCTTTCTTTTGAAATATAGATCATAGATTTTTGTGTTTGTGTTCCTGTTTGTTTGCTTGCATGTTCGCTTTTTGATTTCCTGATCAGTTTCATGGCCCTCCTTTTCTGGATTGCAATTTTCTGAGAATTCTTAGGATTCCACAATGTCTGGAATTCTTCTGAAGTCACTTCCTGTAATTAATATATTCTTTAATTTTTTATGTTAATCATCATTGAATCACTTACTCACTCTTTGGTGTTTTCACCTGAAATATGTAGACATATCTTTCAGACTATGGAGTATTTCTAAAAATCTCCTGGTCCTGACCAGATATATTCAGGAACACTGCAGGAGGACAGAGAAGTAATAGTGGGGGCCCTGGTTGGTAGCCAAAGGGTGAGGTCCCGGAGGGACTGGAGCATAGCGAAGCTGTTCCCTTATTCAAGAAGAGCTACAAAGAAAAACCTGGGACCTATAGACCAGCAAACCTGATATCTCTAGTAGACAAGTTTCTTGAGAAGATTCTGGGAGAGACGATATGCATGCATTTGGAAAGGCAGGGTGTGATTATGAGGAGTCATCACGGCTTTGTGCGTGGGAGATCATGGCTCAATAATTTATTAGAGTGCTTTGGTGAAATGACCAGTAACTTTGACAAGGGCATGGTGGTATTTGTAGTGTATATGGATTTCAGTAAGGCCTTCAGTAAGGTTCCACATCGTAGGCTGCTCTGGACGTTTAGATCATATGGAATTGAAGGGGAGCTGGCAAATCAGATCATAGATTTGCTTCATTGTAGGAAAACAGAGGGTAATAGTGGAAGTATGCTTGTCGGGCTGAAGGCCTGTGATGAGTGGAAGGCCTCAGGGGTCGTTTCTGGGACTATTACTCCTTGTTTTATGCATGTATATTGTATATATATTTGCATATTACACACATCTATGATTTAGACGAGAATGTACAGGCATGAATTATAAGTTTCAAAATGACACTAAAATAGGCGGTATCTTGGACAGTGAAGAAGATTATCAGAAATTTCAGAAATTACAGCAGTGCCTTGAGCAGGTGAGAAAGTGGGCCGAGAAATGGCAAATGGAGTTTAATACAGATAAGTGTAAGTTCTTGCATTTTAGAAAGTCAAATCAAGGTAGGAGTTTCATGGTGAATGGCAGGGCCTTAAGCACTGTATTGAGACAAAGGGACCTTGGAATTCAGGTTCAAGGTTCTCTGAAAGTGGAGTCACAGGTAGATAGGGTAGTGAAAAACGCATTTGGCAAACTGGCCTTCATCAGTCAGAGTAATGAGTATCGAAATTAGGGAGTTATGTTGCAGTTATACAGGATGGTGGTGAGGCAATACTGGTAGTGTTGTGTGAAGTATTGTTCACTTTACTACGGGAAGGATGTTATTATACTGGAAATAGTACAGAAGAAATTTACAAGGATGTTGCCCGGACTCAATGGTCTGACTTATAGGGAGAGGTTGGGCAAGCAAGGAGTTTATACTTTAGAGTGTATGAGACAGAGGGGGATCTGATAGAAGTGTATACGATCATGAGAAGCATGAATAGAGTGAATGCACTCAGTCTTTTTTTCCCCCAGGATTGAACAACCATGGACTAGAGGGCATCAATTTAAGATCCGAGGGGAAAGAGTAAAAGGGAACCTGAGGGGCAATTTCTTTTACACACAGGGTGGTGTGCACATGGAATGAGATGCCAGCAGAAGTGGTTGAGGCGGGTAGATACACAAATTTTAAAATGCATTTGGACAAATACACGGATAGGAAAGAATAAGAAGGATATGGGGCAAGGGCAGGGAAATGGGGTTAATGTGAATGGACATTTTGTTCGGAACGGACCAATTTGGGCTCAAGGGCCTTTCTCCGTGCTGTGGGACTTATGACTCTCACATTGATTGTTATATTATTCTTGCCCAATTCATTGGAGTGTACTTGACCCTCGAGCCTCCGGGACTTCCATGATGTTTGACCAGAATGATCAAACATTCGATACTGTATTCAGACGCCGTGTAAAAATGGATCATATTGATGTCACTATTCCTCCAAAGCTGCTTCAGAGCAAGGTTATTAATTAGTCCTCCTGACAACACAACACCAAATCTGAAATAACCTGCTCTCTAATTTGGTTCACAACATACTGTTCAATCTACCTGATATACACTTACAGAAGTTTTTCTTCACAGTATTCGTAGTCACTGCAGTTTCGGTGCAACTTGAGACCATCCATTATTACTGCAGCACCCACGATTATTTGTTACTCATTCGCAGGATGAGGGCGTCGCTGGATAACCAGTATTTATTGCCCATGCCAGAGGGCAGTTAAGAGTCAGCAGCGATGTCTTCAGTCTGCAGTCACATGCAGGCCACACCAGGTAAGGACAGCAGTATCCTTCCCTCAAGGACATCAGTGAACCAGACGAGTTTTTCCAACAATCGACAATGGATTCCTGGTCATCATAAACCCTTGATTCCAGAGACATATTGAATTCAAATTCCACCATCTGCCATGGCAGGATTTGAATTCGTGTCCCCAGAATATTACCTGGGTCTTTCGCTTAAGACCCCAGCGATAATATCACTGTGTCATTGCTCCCCCTTGCATATACTTACATACCTAATTTCCAGAGCATATATTGTAAAGTATTTACGTGACAGATTTGGTTTTGATATATAACATACTAATGTTTGCTTCACCTTGCTATTTGTAACATCCATCCAAACTGATTCTGTGGGAAGTGTGGGAAAGGGTCTGTGGCGATATTAGCGGTAGACTTGGACAAGACGTTCAGGGAGACTCACCTCAACGCTGAGATGATCTGAAGAATTGGTCAGCAATACAGGACAAGCATCAAAATTCTTTCCCCCCACTTTGCCAGGATAAGTATCACCATATTCTTCTGCTCCATCGCACTCACTGTATGTCTGTTATAGCACCTACCCCCGAACAAGGCTCACACTCTATCTGCAAATAAGGCTCCAGCACAACCACACTCACTGTTGAATTCAGCACCTTCCTTCCCCCACTTTTTCTGTCCCTGACGCAATAGCCCCGCACACTAGTACCCCTGCATGGATACAACACTGTGGTCAGACTCCTTCCGGACATCTCACCCTTCCCCCTTCCCCTATAAAAGCAATAACAGCAGGGGCACCCACTCCCACCCTCACTCCTTCCCTCCTCCTCTCCCATTACAGGAGAAACATCCTGCAATAGGACATAAAAGGCCAAGCCGGGTGTTAGAGCGCCCGATATCCGTTCCGTCACCCTCTACCTCGACATGTGGGGAGGATCCTGGAAAGAGCCAGAGAGGACCAGGACACCTTGTGTGGAGATTCTGAAACATCGACGTCCCATCAACCAATTAAGCAGCAATGTTCAGTAAAGAGCAATTCTCAATTTAAACTTGCTGGCAGTTCCAATTTCATCTCTCTCACTTTTTAGGCTTAGTTAAAAGCATTAATGAAGGACTAAAAATAAAAATAATGTTTATGCTCTTCAGTAAAAATGTTAAAAAGAAAAAAATAAACGATATAAGTTCATTTCGAAAAATCTAAAACATGATGTTCATTCAAAATTATGGGCAATCCTCGTAAATACTCGACATCATTTCTCTCATGAAATCTTTTTACCAATGTTTCTATTCTCGCATCTGTTTCTTTAATTTCAATGGAATATCGTGCCCTGCTATCAGATGCTTACAGTAAATGTCCCTTCCTCTCTGAACTTTTCGTAAACTGTCAATATATTTCCAAATAACTGGATGTTCCACATCAAGTTCGCATTGTCATCTCCTGTGGGCAGCTTCTGCGTTATTGTCTGTTTTGTCCTCATTGTTTAAAAGTTCTTTCATATAAATTCCACATTCCAACTGGAAAAAGCGGTGGACACCGACCATTTCCTCTGCGTAATTTTCTACCTCCATAGTTATCCTCGAACCAGTCCAGCAGCGGTTGCAATTCATCTGGAAGCGCATCAGTCAAATGTTCAATAGCTTCATGAATGTTTTCAATGTGAATAAATGCAAGACCAATTATCATTTTAGCTCTGAAACAAAACTCTGAGTCAATGTTACACGTACTCAAGTGTCCTTTTAACATTTTTACTAAAGGGAATAAACATTATTTTTATTTTTATTGCTTTGATTAATACTTTTATCTAAGCCTAAAAAGGAATAAATATGAGCTGCGCTGAAATAGTTCTGCGCCTAAATGGGTCTGCGGCAAAATGGGCTGCACCAAACAGGCTGCACCAAACAGAATGAAGTATTCAGTAAATTACACAGCACAGGGGGACGCGATATGAACATCCCAGGCTGTTATGCAGAAGCAGGGACAGCCTGGGTAGCTCTCAGGAAATGCTGAGTAGAGATCATTACTCATTTTGTGTTTGGAAAGTTGCAACGAGTGGAATTCTTCAGGGATCTGTATGAGGTCATCAACAAATTACAATCTATTCTAATGAACCGGATGAAGGAGATGGAGCTCAGTTTGATCATACACCAGGATAGTCATTCAATAAGATGTCAAATGGAGACAGAGCATCTGCAATGGGATACAGACAGGGGGAGGGTAGAACGTCTGCAATGGAATACATACAGGGGGGAGGGCAGAGCGTCTGAAATTGGATACAGACAGTGGAGGGAAGACTGACTGCGGTGGGATACAGACGGGGGAGAGCAGAGCGTTTGCAAAGGTACAGATGGGGATGGCAGGGCGTCTGCAATGGGATACAGACAGAGGGACGACATAGCGTCTGCAATGGAATAGGGACAGGAGGAGGGCAGAGCGTCTGCAATGGGATACAGACAGGGGAGGGGAGAACATCTACAATGTGATACAGACAGGAGGAGGTCAGAGCGTCTGCAATGGGATACAGACAGGGAGAGGGTAGAGCACCTGCAATGGGAGACAGACAGGGGAGGGGGGAACATCTACAATGTGATACAGACAGGAGGAGGTCAGAGCGTCTGCAATGGGATACAGACAGGGGGAGGGTAGAGCACCTGCAATGGAATACAGAAGGGGGAGGGCAGAGCATCTGCGGTGGGATACAGACAGGGAGAAGACAGAGCGTCTGCAATGTGAAACAGACTGGGTGAGGGCAGAGCGTCTGCAATAGGAGACAGACAGGGAGAGGACAGATCATCTGCAATGGGATACAGACGAAGGAGAGCAGAACGTCTGCAATGGGATATGGACGGGGGAGGGCAGAGCATCTGCAATGGGATACAGACGGGGGAGAGCAGAGACTCTGAAAGGGAGACAGACTGGGGAAGGGATGCACGCCCGCAATGGGATACAGGCAAGGGGAGCGAAGAGTGTCTGCAATGGGATACAGACAGGGGAGGGCAGAGCGTCTGCAGTGGGATACAGACGGGGAGGGCAGAGCATCTGCAATGGGATACAGAAAGGGGAAGGGCAGAGTGTCTGCAATGGGACACAGCTAGGGGAAGGCAAAGCGTCTGCAATGGGATAGAGACAGTGGAAGGCAGAGCGATGGCAGTGCATCTACAATGAGATACAGACAGGGGAAGGGCAGAGCTTCTGCAATGCGATACAGACGGCTGAAGGCAGTGCGTCTGTAATGGGATACAGACAGGGAAGGGCAGATCGTCTGCTTTGCGATACAAACAGGAGGAGGGCAGAGCGTCTGCATGGGATACAGACAGGGGGAGACAGAGGATCTGCAATGGTATACAGACAGCGGAGGACAGAGCGAGGGCAGTGCATCTACAATGGGATACAGACAGGGGAAGGGCAGAGCGTCTGCCATGGGATACAGATGGAGTAGGGCAGAGAGTCTGCTATAGGATACAGACAGTGGGAGTGCAGAACGTCTGCAATGGGACACAGATTGGGGGAGGGCACAGCACCAAGCAATGGCATACAGACAGAGGATAGCTGTGAGCAAAGCTTCAGCAGACAAAAAGCAGTACAATATATATGTGATGGAGATTTTCTGTTTTGGGGAAAAGGCGAAACAGCAGAAATTTATTTAAATGTAAGGAGAATGCAGAACTGAGTGTTATAAAGGGAATTTTATGTCTTAGTACATGGATCACATCAAATTAACCTGAAGATGTAGCAAGTGATTTGGAAGGTAAATGTCGTGATTCTGTTTCATGCAAGGGGTGTTGGGTATGAAAATAGCGATGTTTTCTGCATCAGTACAGGGCATTGCTGAGATTACATCTGTTGTAATATGTGTAGTTATAACTGTCTAAACTGAAAATTTAAAAAAATTGCTTTCGAAACGTCTCAAAGATTTTTCTCTTTACTCATTCTTGGGATGAAGACATTACGTTATGAAGAATTAACAGTTCGGCCTGAGAGTGAGGGATGTTTTCTTGACCATATAAGACCTTGAGAAGAGTGTAGTTGGTGAATACCGGATGGATATTTCTTCTTGTGTGGAAGAATAAAACTGGGGAAATACTTTAAGAATAAGTCAGGGTTAAAGGAATGGTCATTGGACAGAAACATTGAACTGTAAATTCTCTTCCTACATGCTGACAGACAAGCTGAGCTTTTCCAGCAATTACTGTATATGTTTAAGAATATTCATTTTAACACAGACATTGTGATGACATGAAACGCTTATGTTTACATTATGCAAGCACATACTAACACATCGTCAAAACAAGTAGGACCACTAATCGTTAATGAATATATTCTGCAATCATACACTGACCTGGAGTCGAGAATGTGATGCAGTCATATAGTTCAGACAATATTCAAGAAGAGCTCACTGAGTCCAGTGTGGGACTGATAACGTTACTGATTTAACTTACAGATGGAAAATATAACCTATCTGTGGAGAAACATTCTATTGCTCCCTTTCTGTTTCCCTATCGCTCTACACAGCAATGTGTGGAGTGAAAAGTCGTCTTTACCACTAATGGAGGATTCCTGATGAGGATTCATTGGAATCTGCCCATTGCCTGAAGCAAAACAATTCAGCTAAATTCAACTGTTTCATGAAGAAATCCCATTGTCAGAAGGCTGCGCAAGCAGAATAACTACAGAACTAATTACTGACACGATGGCGAGGAGAACAGACAGGAGATTCTGTGGCTGCAAATGGGAATCTGGAATGGTGTGTAGCCTCCCACATGCCCAGGGTCCAGGATGTCTCAGAGCGGCTGCAGAATGTTCTCACCGGTGGTGGGGGTGGGGGGGTGGTGAAGCAGCCAGAAGGCATTGTGCACATTGGTACAAACGACAGAGTGACACAGGTCGAAACAGTGATGATATCCTGCAGAGTGATTGTAGAGAGCTAGGGGAAAGGATAAACGACAGTGGTAATATCCAGTTTATTTCCAGTGCTCCATGCTAGTGAGGGTAAGAACAGGAGGATATGGCAGATGAAGGGGTGGCTAAAGAATTGGTGCAGGGGGCAGAGATTTTTGGATTACTGGGATCTTTTGTGGGGCAAGGTGACGTGTTCAGGTTGTACCTGAACTGGAAGGGGACCAATATCCTGACAGGCAGGTTTGCAAGTGCTGCAAGGAAGGGTTTCAACTAGATTGTCTGGGGAGGGGTGGGATCCTCAACAGCAGGGAGGCAATTGCGAGGCTGGAAGGAGATACAGTAAGCAGAAACAGTAAAATGAAGAGACAGGTCAGGCTAGACAACGACATGGAGCAAGGAATGCCTGTTGGATTAAATTGCAACTGTTTCAATGCAAGATCGTTGACAGGTAAGTCCGATGAACTCAGGGCATGGATCGGTGCTTGGGATTGGGATATTATAGCCATTACCGAGACATGGCTAAGAGAGGGACAGCACTGACAGCTTCATGTACCAGGGTACAGGTGCTATATGCGGGACAGAAATGGTGGAAGGAGAGGACGGGGAGTTTCATTTTTGATTAAGGCGAGTAACACAGCAGTAAACAGAGATAAAATAACTGGTGGATCATCCAGTGAGGATTTGTCTGGGGAGCTAATAAATAAGAAGGGAAAGGTGATAGTATTTGGATTGTACTATAGGCCCCCAAATAGTAAATGAGGAATTGGGGAACAAAAATATGTAGACAGACTGGGGAGACTTGCAGGGCCAATAGGATTGCATTAGTAGGAGATTTTAATTTTCTTAACACTGACGGGGAATGACAGAGAATTAAGGATTGAGATGGGGTGTATTTATTAAATGTGTTCAGAATAGTTTCCTCAAGCAGTCAGTAGAGGGTGCAACTTGGGAAGGGACGAAGCGTGACCTACTCTAATGTCTAGAGCAGGGCAAGTGAATGAGGTGACTTGCGGGAGAGCACTCTGCGACCAGTGACCATAGTTCTATTAATTTTTAAATAATTATGGAGAAGGACAAAACTGCTCCACATGTTCAAGTTCAAAGTTGGAGCAAGGCGAATTTTGATGGAATTAGACTGGAGCATTTAGGGGTTGGTTGGAGGAGTTTGTTTGCAGGCGAAGGGACCTCCTGCAAGTGGGAGGACGTTAAAAGTGAAATGTCTACAGTTCAAGGTCTATATGTTACTGTGAGGGTAAAAGGCAAGGTTGGTAGGAAGAGAGAACGTCGGATGTCAAGAGATATTGAGGCTTTGACCAGCAATAAGGAGGCGTTGCTCAGGTCCAAGCAGCTGGGATCGAGGGAATACCTGGAGGTGTACAGGGGACACAATAGTTTACTGAAGGAGGAAATCAGGAGGGCGAAAAGTGGGCACAAGATAGCCTTGGCTGAGAAGATTATGGTGAATCCAAAGAGGATCATTAAGTATATTAAAGTAAAAAGAATAGCTAAATGAGAATATGACCCCTCAAAATCCAAAATGGACATGCATGTCTAGAAGCGTAGGAGAATTGCGAGATTCTCAATGAATATTTCTCCTCTGTGTTTTCCGTGGAGAAATACATTAAAATTGGGAGGTCAACAAAGGTCATGGTGTTATCATGGGGTCAGTCAATATCACAGGAGAAGACGTGATGGATGCATTTGAATGTATGAAGGTGGATACATCTCCTGGTCCTAAACAGTTGCATCCAAGAATACTGCAAGAGGCTACAGAAGAAACTACGGGGACCCTGGTTGATATTTATGCATCATCATTAGCTACAGGTTAGTTTCCAGAATATTGGAGAGTACCAAATGTTGTGCCATGATTCAAGAAGGGAAGCAAAGAAGAATCTGGGATCTATAGACGAGGAAACCTAACATCTGTCTTCGGTAGGTTACCTGAGAAGACTCTGAGAGATGAGATATACATGCATTTGGAAAAATATGGTTTTTTTTAGAAATAGTTTTTTTTTTCAGATTCCCTACAGTGTGGAAACATGCCATTTCCCTCAACAAGACCAACCGACCCACCAAACAGTAACCCACCCAGTGCCATTTCCCTACCCTTCACTTGGAGGTCGCCACTGATGATGTTACCTAGCCAGGTAATGAAAGGTCTGGATATCAAACCTACAGCTCAGCGAGCAAACCTACACCCTACACTATGGATAACGTAGCATGACCAATTCCCCTGACCTATACATCTTTGGATTGTTGGAGGGAAATGGAGCACCCAAGGGAAGCACACACAAACACAGTAAGAATGTGCAAGCACCACACAGAGTGTCACCCGAAGCTGGAACCAAACCTGGATCCATGGCACTATGGGGCAGCAGTACTAGCCACTGAACCACCATGCCAACCTTGCTTTTTTCAACACAGTTCAATGACACAGGGACAAAATCTATTCTGCCCTTCATCCATGATGCACGTTCCAATATCACATCCCATGGATATTTTATTCTCCACTGAAAATGTCATATTTTATTATTTATTAGTTTATTATTATTCATTTAAATAATTATTAATAGTTGTATTTCGACTGGAAAGATTGCATGGCTTTGTGAGTGGAAGATCATGCCTCTAAAATTTGTTTGACCTCATTGATGAAATGAGCAGGAATGTTGATGAAGGCAGGGCGGTAGACATAGTCTGTATTGTTTTCAGTGAAGCCTTTGATAGGTTGGTCTGGAAGATTAGAGTAGCATGGAATCCAGAAGGAGCTGTCAAATTGGACACGCAATTGTCTTCATGGTAGTGCGCAGAGGATAATAGTGGAAGGATGCTATCAGACTGGAGGCCTGTGACACATGAAGTGCCTCGGGGTCGCTGCTGGGCCCATTGCTGTTTGTTATGTATAACAATGATACTCTTGCGAATGTATAAGGCATAATTAGGAAAGTTGAAAATGACACTAAAACCGGTGGTATCGTGGACAGTGAGGATGTATGTCAGAAATTGCAGCAGGAACTTGATCAAACTGGAGAAGTGGGCCGAGGAATATTTTGACTAAGTTAGATCAAGGTAGGAGTTTCATGCTGATTGTTAGGACCTTAAGGAGTGTAGTTGAGCAGAGGGACCATGGAGTTTAGGTCCACTGTTCTCAAAAAGTGGGGTCATAGTTATACATGGTAGTGAAGAAGGCTTTTGCCACAGTAGCATTCATCCGTCAGGACATGAAGGAGAGCAGTTGGGAAGTTACATTGCAGTTATACAGGACGTTGGTGAGGCTACACGTGTAGTGCTGCGATCAGTTTTAGTCACATTGATTGGAAGGCTGATTTTAATTTGGAATGTTTGCAGACGGATTTTACAAAAATGTTGTCAGGACTCAACAGTATGAATTATAGGGAGAGATTGGACAAGCGAGGACTTTTTTCTTTAGAGCACAGGAGACTGAGAGGCATCTTATAGAAGATTACATGGACAGAATTGAGGAATCGAAGAGGAGAGGGCATCAGTTTAAGGTGAGAGGGGAATGAATAAAAGGGAAACTGATGGAAAATGTTTTACACAGAGAGTGGTACACAAAGGGAATGAGCTGCCAACAGAAGTGGTTGAAGTATTTATATTAACGATATTTAACCGGCATTTGGGCAAGTGCATAGATAGGAAAGGACAAGAATTCTATGGGCCAAGTGCTGGGAAATGAGTTTAGTGTCGTTGGATATTTGGGTCAGCATGGACGAGTTTGGGCCAAATGGCCTCTCTGCCTCTCTCCATGCTGTAGGACTTCATGACCCTACAAATAGAATAGCATTTGGATCAAACTCTCATCTTTCCTTTGGTCATGAGTTCGAATCATATTTGGACAATGTTCTTTCAAGTTAACTTTGCAGATATTTTGCTTTTCAGTTTGCTATCAACAATACGTGTGTGTTTGTGTGTGTGTGTGTGTGTGTGTGTGTGTGTGTGTGTGTGTGTGTGTGTGTGTGTGTGTGTGTTTGCGCGCGCGCATGCGCGCGTTTCTCATTATGTTTCAAAGGGAAATATCTATGTACACACTTGCAATATCCTCTCGTCATTCCTCTTTCCATCATAGTTTGAGCAATTTTGTTTTGGTCATAAACGTGTTGGTTTAGTAGGTTAAAGAAATCTGCCTAACTTGTTCCTAACACTGATCCTGACACATTCAGAGAACTATATCATTGGCCATATCACCAACCGAGTTATAAATATTTTTTGTGGCCAGTGGAAGATTGGGGCTAGAAAAGGGAGCAGTAAGCCAAAAAATCACAGGGAGTTATCAACTCAATCAGCCAGTGTCAGTGTCGAGGTGTTCGTTGGAGTGGATTCTGAGGGATAGGATATACATCTATTTAGAAAGACAAGGTTTGATTAGGATCAGTCAATATGGATTTGTGTGATGGAAATCATGTCTAATTAATGTGATTGAGTATTATGAAGAGGTGACAAAGAAGATTGAAGAAGACACTGGTATACATTGTCTACACAGACTCCAGCAAGGCATTTAATAAGCTTCCCCATCGTAGATAGATTACTAAAATTAGGTTATATGTAATCTAGTAAAAGCTAACCAATTGGATACAAAATTAGATTGAAGTTAATAGATTGTTTTCCAGACTGGAGACCTATGGCCAGCGGTGTGCTGAAAGAATCAGTGCTGAGCTCACTGCTTTTCTTCACCGATATGAGCAAATTTGATGCGATTATCAGAGGCATGGTTCGTAAGTTTATAGATAACATCACCAACGTGGTTCAGTGGACAGTGAAGAATATTATGTCAGAATATAACGGGATCCTTGACCAACAATGAGCCAAGGAATGGCAGATGGAGTTCAATTTAGATATTTGTGAGGTTTGGCATTTTGGTAAGTTAATGCAGGGCAGTGCCCTGGGGATGTTGCTGAACAAAGAGGTCTACGGGTGAAGATTCACAGTTACTTGAAAGTAGAGTTTAGTTCGGTAGAGTGGTGAGGAACATCGTTCGCATGCTTGCCTTCATCGGTCAGAACATTGAGTATAGGAGTAGGGGTAGCGAGTTGTGCTTGTATAAAGGTGAGGCCACTTTAAGAATACTGCATACATGTCAGTTGTCTCTGCTAAAGGATGGATGTTGCTAAGCTTGAAAGGTTGCAGAAAAGATTTACAAGGATTTTCTGGACCCTGAGGGTTTCAGCTACAGGGAAATAATGAACAAGTTGAGGCTTTTTCCCCTGGACTGTCAGAGGCTGAATGGTGACATGACAGAGGTTTAAAAAAGTCCTGAGGGACATGAATCGTCTAAATGGGCAAGATCCTTTTTCCCAGTGTAAGGGCGTCCAGAACTAGACGGCATATGGTGAAGGTGACAGGGAAAAACCTTAAAAGGGACTTGAGGGGAAACTATTTCATACGGAGTCTGGTGGGTGTACTGTCAGAGGAACTGGTGAAAGGGTGTACAATTACACATTTAAAATGTATCTGGACAGGTACATAAATAGGAATGGTTAAGAGGGATGTGGGCCAAATGCTGGCAAGTGGGAAGAGATCTGTTTAAGATGCCAGATTGGTGTGGACAATTTGCACAAAACGATCTGTTTCCACTCTGTATGATTTTCTTATTCTCACAGCGGGATGAGGAAAAATTCTAAAAGGGCCATTCGAATGGGAATTCTCTTCCCCGGAAGTTTGTGGTGCCTCTCTGATTACAAGTATTCACAGCTGAGTTAGTTAAAGATTTGACAAAGAAGTGAGTCACGGATAATGGGACACAGACAGGACGATGAGGCTGAGACCACAATCTGATTAGCCACAATCTTAATGCCTGGTGGAGAAGGCTCAATTCTCTAATGACCTACTCCTGCTTCTCAGTCCCATGTTTCTGTGCTCCATTCAACCCCTCAAACCTGCTATACAGGAGCAGCTGGAGTCTATTTACTGTTATAGCATGGTGCACAGAAACAGAGGAGACCATTTCATCCCTCAGGACTGTCCCACTCGGTTTGGGAGATTTGCAAAATGTAATTGGAAGACCCAGGCTAGATACGAAAGAGGTCGGTCATCTCTCTTTACAGAGCTTCCCTTCTCTGTAACTTGTGCTTCATTTGTTGAATATGTTTTCGACCCAGATTCAGTGTGAATAAAGCCCCGAATTCTCATCCAGCGATGGCTCACAAAAATCAGCTGTTCTCCCTGATTGCAACATTCCATAAAAGACCTTCCAGAAAAATAACACCTACTAACTTTCCAATAACAGAATGGGAGAACATCAGAAACAGGGGCAGATCATTCACATCCCAAGCCTGCCTTGCCCTTCACTAAGATCAAGGCTGACCTGCTCCAAGTCACAAATCTTCCTTAATATCCAAGTCTTCTTGAAAACTTCCATATAATACAGAACAAAGAACAGTACTGATGTGGAGATGCTGGTGTTGGACTGGGGTGTACAAAGTTAAAAATCACATAACACCAGGTTATAGTCCAACAGGATTAATTGGAAGCACACTAGCTTTCGGAGTGTCGCTCCTTCATCAGGTGATAGTGGAGGGCTCAATCCTAACACAGAATTTATAGCAGAAATTTACAGTGTGATGTAACTGAAATTATACATTGAAAAATTGATTGTTAAGCCGTTCATCTGTTAGAATACAGTGATAGTTTCACTTCTTTCATCTGTAAATCACAAAACCTTTTTTTAAAAGTTGCATTCTCAGGTTAGCTGTAAACAATGGTGATAGCTCGACAATATGTTGAAGGTGTTAGCCCCCTGTGTTCTCTGTCTATGCCATGATGTTTAGTTTGATTCTAATCTAAAAAGTGAGATAATGGAGTTTTAAATGAATTAATGCAGTTTTTGAGCTCAGAATTCTACATGCATGCAGTTAAAACCTTCAGCCCTCGACGTTGTGCCGTTTATCCTACTCTTAGATCAGACTAACCTACATGCTTCCATTCACCTTGTTCCTTGTGCCTATCCATGAGTGACTTAAGGGGTATGGGTGGGTTGCATTTCGGCGAGTCGGTGTAGACTTGTTGGGCCGAAGAGCCTGTTTCCACACTGTAAGTAATCTAAATCTAAGTATTTCACTCTACTACCACTGCTGGCGGTGCATTCGATACACCCACCACTCTTTGTGTAAAGAATCTACCCTGATATTTCCCCTAAACCTTCCTCCAATTAACTTAAAATTATGCCACCTACTGATAGGCATTTCTGTCCTGGGAAAATGTTTCTGGCTATTCACTCTCTCTATGCCTCTCATCATCTTGTACACCTCCAGTGAGAAAAGCCCTCACTCCCACATGGTTTTTTCATGAGACCTGCTCTCCAGTCCAGGCAGCATCCTGGTAAATCTCCTCTTTATCCTCTCTAAAGCTTCCTTATCCTTCTTATAATGAGGAGACCAGAACTGAACACAATATTCCCTGTCCGGTCTGAGCAGGACTCTATCGAGCTGCAGCATAACCTCGCGGCTCTTAAACTCAATCCCCCTGCAACTGATAGCCAACACACCATACGCCTTCTTAACAACCCGATCAACTTGGGTAGCAACTTTTGTGGGATCTGTGGACACGGACCCCAAGATCCTTCTGTTTCTCCACACTGCCAAGAATCCTCCCTTTTACCATGTATTCTACAATCACATTCGAGCTTGCAAGGTGAATCATTTCAGTTTGAACTCCATCTGCCGCTTTTCAGCCAAGCTCTGCATCCTATCGATATCCCGTTGCAACCTACAATAGCCCTCCACATTCTGTACCACTCCAACCACCTTTGTGTCATCGGCAGACTTACTAGCCCACTCTTCAACACCCGTATCCAAGTCATTTATAAAGGTAACAAAGAGCAGAAGTCCCAGAACTGATCCCTGCCGGACACCACTGGTCACTCTCAGTGTTGTAGCTCTCTGTGTAAGAGAATTCCTGACGTTCACTATCATCTGTTTGAAGAAAACGTTCTCTGCTTCTGCACCATAACCTATTGAGATGAGCAAAAGAGGTAACGCAGGGGCTCAGGTAAGAGAGACCGGCCCTGAACTCAAGGCTGTATTTGACTGAGAATGATATTAAGGAGCCTGAACAAAATCGCACTTAATGAGAATTAATTATGACCTCTACACTTTTTGGAGTTATTCACGGCACAAGGGAAGATGATTATCACTGGTGGGCATCAATCACCTCAGCCATGGGACACATCTGCAGGAGATCCTCAGCGAAGCTTCCTCAGCCCAGGTATCTCCAGTTTGTCATTGTAGAATCCCTACAGTGTGTGGAAGGAGACTATTCAGCCCATTGAGTTCAAACTGAGCAGTTTCAATTCCCTACAGTGTGGAAACGGCACTTCGACCCAACAAGTCCACGCCGACCCTCCAAAGAGTAACCCACCCAGACATATTTCCCTCTGACTAATGCACCTAACCTAATGGACAATTTAACATGGGTAATTCACCCGGCATGCACATCTTTGGATGATGGGAGGAGACAGGAGCACCCGGAAGAAACTCATGCAGACAAGTGGAGAATGTGCAAACTCCACACAGACAGTTGCCCAGGGCTGGATTCGAACCTGGGACCCTGGTGCTGTTAGGCAGCAGTGTTAGCTACTGAGCCACTGTGCCAGCAGAGAGGGGGCTTTCACTGAAGTCCACATAATTTTCAGAACAAGTTGTCCCTCTTCAGGTCTTGAAACAGTCTGTCACCATTTATAGCAAGACTCGGACAACGTTCAAGATCGCGCTGTTAAAGTCTGGGTAACATTTATGTAACAGAACTGTACATTTCCACAGTAAAAGGACAAGTTCATTCAGCAGCTCAATCTGGTTTCACAAGAAAGTGGTGAAGCCATTCATCCCATCAAAACTACTGGGCAAGAAGAAGGATAGGCCATTCAGCCCCTCCTGCCTGTTGGACAGGAAGGTAGGAGTCTGCTCCCTCCCACATGTCACGTACATGGGAACACAAAGAACCATTTCACACCCGGAGTCACTGACAAAGGAACAGGAAGAGATTATTCAGCTTGTCAATCCACTAACTCAGGAACAGAAAAGTGTCAGAGATGCTCCAACATCACAAACAAATGGAGCAGGGGCTGCACAGACAGACTGCTCCAAATTGATCCACATGGCTCAATTACTCATGGTACATATGTGTTACTTTAACATGGTTTTCTGGCAGTCGGAACGAAGCCAACATTTTTTAGCCATTCTCCAAGTTATCTTCCATCCTCAAGAAGGCAGACCCATGGTCTCCGTGGAGGTCAGAAGCCGTTGGGGGATAACTAACTGTTTCAGAATGACGGTATTGTGGCTGCTGACAGGATTATGAACAAAGTGACATTCAGTGTCACACTGTAACTGTGCATTCAAGTGTTCAGAGTTCATTCAGAGCCTGTACCTCTCTGTCAATCGACATGGGGGCTCTGCAGATGCATGTAAACTGTCGTGAATCAAACATTTAATGAATAATATGAAATGTTCACCCTATTCAGCTGTTTGGGAAATAATGAGTTTCTGTCAATGCCCATCAAGTTTCAACTTCTTCATCTCTCACAGCGCTACAGATTAAGCACATGGTTACTGTAATCTCTCCTCATGGTAACATCACGCCAGTGTTTAGTCTGGTCAAACTACTTTGCACTCTCTCAGTGACAAAGATATCATAGATTATAAAGCAAACCAAACCTTTACACAATGGACCAAATACTCTCTCAACAAAACGCAATCAGTGGGAAAGATATTCTAACTTTTATACTTCAATCATTTTGCATGAAGAGCCACATATCATTTACTTCCTGTCTCTGTATGAATTCTGTCAGTGACTTATGACCAAGGACATCCAGGTCCTTTTCAACAAAAGCACTCGCCAACCTCTCTACCATTTAATAAATATAAATGTACATGATGATATTTGTTGTTCACAACTGAATCATTTTTATACATTATGAACAGCTATTGCCCAAACCCGGCTCCTGCTGCCACCCATCGATCATTCAGTCCAGAGAAAAACACTATTCTTCTCGTATCTCCATTACCCAATTTTTAATCCATGTGGTATATATTCCACCCCTACCTACCCATGGACTCGAACATTCCCCATTCTCCTGTATTCAAACATGTCAAGCGTCTTCCAAAATTACAAATACTCCAATCCCATTGGTTCTCAACTGTCGATGTAACAACGGACCATCTCCACAAACAGGTTTATCAAAGACCATTTCCCTTTCCTGAATCTAGGCCGAATGTACCAAATCATATCATTATTCTCCAAATATGCAGTTGTTAGGTTCCTTATAAAAGGTTCCAAATTTTTTTTTCTCTCAGCTGACATCAAACTATTTATTTTTCTGTTTTCCCTCTCCAACCTGTTTTAAATATTTAGGTTGAGAATAGCTGCTTTCCAGTCTGCAGGATCCTTTCCAGAATCTCACTAGCTTTGAAGAATAATCAGTAATTCTTTCACTAGCTCTGTCCTGATCTCAATCACTCTGAGATGGAGCTCATCAAATGCAGCAACTTATGAAACTTCAATTCAATTAGATTTTCAATGAAATACTCTTCATTAATTCTGATTTCCTGCAGTTTCCAATTTTTACCAGTCACTCTGTTCTGGAAATTGGATTCTGTACCTTCCCCTGTGGAGATGGAACCAATCCTTTCCTCTCAGTAGGCAGATGGTTTCAGTAAGCTTGGGAATACATTGGTGGGCTGCACTTCAGAGATGGAGGATATATTTCCCACTGCTGCCTGCATAGTTCCAGAATCAATCCAGTTTAATTCGTCATGAGTGTCAACACAGTCCTGTCCCTGGTGTGAGGCTACAGGTTATACTGAAGGAGGGGATACAATTCAGTGACCACCTCAATTTTGAGACAAGCTGGTTTTACACTTTACACCTGAATGGGTGCAGCTTAGACAAATGTTCCGGGAAATCCCAGAGAGAAAAATACAGTGCCTCGCCCCTCCCAGTTTACACAGCTTCACTTTTTGTAGTCTCAGCTCCATTTGTTTATCATGGGCCAAGACACACTGGAAATGCAGTATTCAGAGTGGGGTCCCCAGACCCTTGGGGGCTCCCTGAATGAACCCAGTAGCTGAAATCACAATCCTGAGAACACCATCCAGAGAACCTCCACTGAATTTCTAGATGACAGCAGCAAGTCAATTCCCCACACCCGTAGTGCATCCATTCTGTGTTGAAAAAGCCGCGGTCTCCTCAGTTTCTCTTCCTGGCTGAGAAAGCTCTTACATATCTACACAGTCGCACAGTAACAGTTCCTCTCTCCAAAGAAGCAGTTGACAATGGAACATTACGTTTCTCTACATCTCAGCGACTATGAGAGTTGATCACCACATTCAGAGAGGAGAGATAGAGGGAACATAACTCACGGTAAGCAAGGACATCCCGTAATAAATATGATATTCAGGAATATGTGAAAAGGGGAAATGGTAGAACAACTTCTCATTCTGTTTTTCTTTCAGTCCATCATCAGCAATCTTTTTGCTTGCTTTTCCTTTCTCTGTCTCTTTCTCTCTCTCTCTCCCTCTCCCTCTCCCTCTCTCTCTCTTTCTCTTTCACTTTCTGTCTCTCTTGCTGGACATCATCCACTCAAAACAAACCTCCCACTCACCCTTCCATCCATCCCTGATATAATAATATTATTTCTCAGTTGCATTCAGTTTTGATAGGTTCACTGAACTCGAAATCTTATTTGTGTTTTTTTTCGACAGACTGCCATACCTGCTGAGATTCTCCAACATTCTTTCAGACGGTGGAGAATTTTATTTCAGATCGCCAGCATCCCCATTTCCTTGGTTATTTCACCTTTAATGTTGTTGTTTTGCGGGATGCCAGCATCACTGGCAAGACCAGCATTTGTTGTCCATTCTAACGGCCCTTGACCACGCGGCCATTTGTCAAGGCAATATGGAGGCAACCACATTGTTGTGGATCTGAGGTGACACTTAGTTCAGACAGGGCACTCATGTTAGGTTTCTTTACCAAACGTTATCAATAAAATAAGAAAAGAAATCCTGATGGTTTATGGTTGCCATGAGTGAAATTAGGCTTCATTCCAATTTTTGATATTGGAATTTAAATTTAATCATCGGCTGTGGTAGGATTTCAGACAATGCTTTTAGATTCATAACCTGTGCCTCTGAATTACACTGTCAGTGACATTATTACTCTGTTTAAGAGTCCCTGTTATGAAGTTACTGTAGAGACAAGAACAAGTTTGTGGTCAAACTATTTGTAATTGGAAGAGAGGTTGGAAGAGAACTGGAATCATATAATCTGTTGTTAACGAAGGGGTAGATGATGGCGAAGTCAGCAACAGAACTCAGGCAGAGTTGGAGATTGGAGATATTATGTAGGTGGGTGTCGGTAGGTTTGATTACAGAGAGAATATGGAGACATAAAACAGTTCACGGTAGAAAGGAGACTCAAGGTTCCAAACAGTCCTTCTCAGATGTTTATGATTATGTATTTTGGAAATGCATGAGAAGGAAGTGGCGTTTGTGACTGAAAGTTTATGTAGTAGTTAAATATAATCAACCAGAATAGCAATAACATTCAGCATCATTTATAGAATTGACAGAGATAGACTTACCAGGAACACCAATAATAGCGAGGATGGGATAGTACCCAGCTTGAATAATCATCAGTACGGCTCGTATCCGCAACTCTAACCGCGGCCAATCCTGAGAAAGCCAATAAAGATCCCAGGATAAAGCCCTGTCCATTGTTGTGACATTCAAGTCTAATGTTCTCAGATTCTGATCCATTGTTGGAACATTCTAATGTTCTCAAAGTCTGATTTCTCTCTCTTTCTCTGTAGCTGCTGATCCCAATCTTTTTGAGGTTGACGCTGCGCCGAATACTATGGCATAACAAGTTGAAAGAAGTCCCTAATTATGGCAGAGGAAAATGCTCCAGTGACCCAGTTAGGTCGAGGAAGACTGATATTAATCACAGTCACTGAACAAACAGCTCCAGTCAACCCCATTTCACGGCAACTCTGATATATCATAATAATACTTAGTGTGGGTGGGATATTGATATCGAAGATTATTGGGTTAATGGCACATCTCCAGTTGTAAACATAGAGGTGAGGGAGAGAGATAATTCTTTCTCTTCACAAGCTCGATGATTCTGCTGTGTTTTGGCAGCGTAGGAATTGCTGGGCTCCTGAGGCCGTCTGTGTCTGATTACCAGGCCTGCTTCATCTTTTTGTTTTATTTATTTATGCTTAACTTTGACTTTTGTCTGTTCAGCATTAAACGGCTTAGGTAGGTTTAGACATTTTTGAGAGACACCTCCAGAGCCATAGACGATGTAGATCCAGTCCATTCCTTGTGTTCTTGCAGCCGCAGCCTAGTCCTGTGGAGTGATTGTCAAACTCTTACAGAACCAAGATTCTTAGTTTTAACTTTTGCCAGTTATTGCTTGGGTTTCAGCAGGGTTGGAAGGCAGTAAATCTCTCCCGGGTGCTACACATTGTCTCTGTGATTTCTCTCGGAACTGTCTTTTGATGTTCTTTCCTCCTGGATTGGAGAACTGCATGTCAGCTAATCTGTTTCCTGCATTTGTTTTTTGACATTTGTGTGTTTATTGGATGATACCATATTGGAGCAATTACTGTATAGTAGTTAAATAAACTATTATTCTGCTAAGTGTTCCAACAGAATTAAGTTATTGCAAGTTCCTCTTCCTTTTGTTGTCTTTTATTGACAGTCTTCGAATAAATTGTGTTTGGCTTAATGTCGAATATTTTGACAAAGTAAATTCTATCTCAAACACAGCACGACACATTTACCAGCGGAATGGGCTGAGCTGGCGGACTGATAATCTTGTCAGGAATTATATCAGATACTCAATCCACCTCTCAGATCCAGCCCGGACACGCATAAGCCCAGATGATGTACCTGCTCAGCATGAAGCACTGCGTAGACCAGGCTACTGCACTGCTCAGCAATCCGTCCAGGATCGAACACTGTTTAGAGCTCATAAGTTCACTACTTATGTGTCCAACAGTGCAGTGATATATGAACTTGGACTAGATGATCTGTTCAGCACAGGGTGCTGTGTAGAACACACAAAGGCATTGCTTGATACACACGGACTGGATATCTGTGCAGCATGGGGAGCTGTGCAGTGAATAGCAGTGAATTTATCTAATAATTTGGAGCAGTTACCATCCCTGCATACGCAGCTGTGTACACCAATCGCTGCATTGCTGTGTAACATTGTGTTAGATCACTGCCTAGTGTGGGGAACCTTGCAGCTCATGCTGGAAGTGACAGGATGTGCAGCACCTCTTCAGTTACAGCTCCATATCTCCACTATAGCATGACACAGGAGTGATATGCGTGTGAAACCCATTGTCAGAGAGAGATGGCGGGGGAATCAGTTTAAATACCAACAAATGGGAGGAGGTTGGTTAAAAGAGAGGGGGAGATTGAAAGAGAATTTCAGAGAAGGACCTGATAGTAGGTTTAAAAATTGTGAAATGAAACCATTTCGATAACATATTGCAATATAAGCCACTGTTTCTAGGATTGATGAGGGAGCAGGATATTGGTGTAAGTTAAGATGATTGAGAGTC